>NW_021319682.1:11158293-11385847 GCF_001605985.2 Dendrobium catenatum | reverse complement strand
AAAAAAAAAAAAAACCGAAAGACGTGAGATAATTCATTTCAGCACGAAACAAAAAAAGTTACATCTTGAAACAAGAACTTAATTAAGGGTAAAAGAAGTTTAAATACTGTAAATACCAAATCATTACTCCAAATCAGGAACTTTTATTTGGTCCGGTGAACGTACGTAGAGCTACGTTCGGCCGGCACTGAGATCACGTTACGTAGCATGCACAAAACGAGAAATACCGAGCAAATATCAAGCAATACCAGCAATAACGAGAAATACCATTATGTGAAGACAAATACCGAGCAATACCGAGTATTACCGAGCAATACCGAGTTTTTTCTAGAAAAAACTCGGTATTACTCGGTATTGGTCTTCTCATAGCGGTATTTCTTGTTATTGCCAAGCAATACCAAGCAAATACCGAGTAACTCAGTGAGAACCAAACGTAGAGCTACGTCCGGTCAGAAGACCTAATAAAAGTTCCCAAATCAGGGCCTAACGATTTGGGTTGCATGCAAGTTGCTTATATCATGCATATACTAGACAGGAAACTTTGATGCCTAAAATAATCACAAGCCATATGATATAGTTTGTGAGGTTTATGATTAATAAGAGTTTTACCCGCAAAATGCTCAGGTTGATATACTTCTTTTTCTTCAAATCAAAATAATTAAATGTTAATTAAAGCTGAACAGACTCCATTGACTCCAAAGGTACTCAATAAATAAGAGGTCATTCTTTTTCCCTAATGCCAAATTTTTTTCCTAATAAATCTGCACTCAGAATAAAATTTTTCAAAATTTTAATGACTTGATTTAAAAAAATAAATAAAGAGCCCTCTATTCATATCACGTTTACATTATTCTTTTTCTTGACTATTTGGGTGACATTATTCTTTATTCTTATACTTTTTTTAAAACAAAAAAAAATGATAAAAAAATGATTATTTCATTTCGTCAGAGATTCTGAGATTAACTACAGAAAAAGGTTATTTCAAGACCAAAAAGGGAGTCTTGAATATCAAAGTGGCATTACCGTTGATATCATTAGCGTGGTTCGATTTCAAAAGGGAACAGCATGGCATGGTCTCGAACTTCTGCAGCTAAAAAAAAATCAAAAAAAAAAATTCTATATGCATAATATGAAATAGAAAAAAAGACAAAAATGATCCAATAATTTTTTTATGAAATATTAAAATAATCTTCCAATTATATTAAATAATTATTTTGATCCCTCAAATCTTAGAATCATTTCAATTTTCAATTCCTTTGTACAAATTTGAGGGATCAAAATAATCTTTTCATATAATTAGGATTATTTTATTTCTTCCTAAAGAGCTATGAATATCATCCCCTTAGTTGATAAAGTCAATTTCTGAAATGACAAACTAAAACCAGAATTCAAGTGCTTAACCTTCTTCGTTCTTGCACAAGCGCTATATACTCGAGCGCCCCTATGCTATGTATCCGAACACCCTAGTGCTATGTTCCTCAATGCCCAGGTGTTGCAAAGTTTATTGAGAGAAATAATAGAGAGCGGAGAGCACCAAAACGCTTTAGATTGGCAACGCAACACTGTGTAGTGCCGCGGCATTGTTGGTTTGAGCATCGCAACATCGTTAGACGGATCGGGATTAGAGATTTGAGCACCACGATGCTTCAAATTAGTGTTGCAGCGCTTGGAGGCGGACTAAATATTTTTCTTTCTCGTTCTTCTCGTTTTTCTCAAGGGTGGCATCCCTTGGTGTTATTATTTGTCTTCTCTTTTGTTCAGTGTAAGAGAATAGTGCAAAAGAGGAGAGAAGCAATGTGATGTAGTGGATCGTCGGAAGATGATACCTGCAAGAAGGATTTGAGATTCCCAATCCAGGGAAGAAGAGGAAGAGAGCTTTTCAAAACTTCAAAGACTAAAATATATCATTCAATGCTTTCTTCTTCTACAAGACCTCCTATTTAGAGAGCAAAAAAAGAGTATTCTAGAACAAAATGGATAATCATGGTGCCTTTACTTTCCGTTTTTTCTTATTTTTTTCATTTCAGTGTTTTACTTGCATCCCCAATAACGTAAATTTATTACATATTTGTACATATTAAATTTATGATTGATTTAAACTTTTGAAAATAGATCAGCTGAAAGAGTTTACCGAACAAAGGCGTATCTTTGCAGCTTGCCAACTTTCCTTCTTGATCCTTCAAATCGTGTAAGATAATCCAAAACCGCATCACTAGAATTGATGTATTACCAGAAAATACATTTAATCATCGAGCATGAATTTCAATGCAATCTTAGAATTGAAAATTCTCAGGATTAAAAATTAAGGGCTATTTGAACTCTAATTGAAACAAATTTATAGTCGAATTGAATGTCTACCAACAAAACTGTTTACATCCAAAACAAAATGAGCCTGAATCAAATACTTAAAGAGTAGTTTAAAACTTAGTGAAACTAATTGAAGAACAAAATAATATCCGGATTTGGCATGCTTATAAGCAAATTGAGCTTTTCAATAAGAGGAAACCAACAAACCCTAAAATCACTCAATTCTTTGGTCATTAAGACACATAAATGCAGAAAGAAATATTCATAATCAAGAGAATCAATATAAGTTGTCCAATGGAGTGCTTTGGGGTTTTTAGTTAAATGTACTAAAGTATCGCTTGGTAGAATAACAAATAGGCGTCAATTCTCTACATGAAGAATCTTAAAACATACCTGACCACTTTGACTAATTGCCACCGCTAAACTGACACTGCTCAACGGTGATGTAGGAACATCTTTAGTATAATAAATCCTTAGGAATAGTTTATCCTTTATTAGCTTAGGTGTATGATTCTAGAGTCTTCTTGATGTAGGAACATCTTTAATAGAGTAAATCTTTAGGAATAGTTTATCCTTTATTAGCTTAGGTGTATGATTCTAGAGTCTTCTACCATGGTTATATATTCAAGAGATTGTAAGGAATGAGATTCATTGAATGATATATACACCTTTTAAAGCTTGAAAAGCTTTCTTCTTCTTCCCTGGATTGGAAACTCCTTGAAATCCTTCTTGCAGGTTTGATCTTCCGACGATCCACTACATCAGTTGGTATCAGAGCTTGGAGCTTGTGAAGATCGATGAACTGCGGAAGAAGGTCGGCTGTCGACGACGTTCGAAGCCGTAGAACAAGGGCGGTCGACGAAGATCGACGCCGAATAAGATGGGCGGTCGACGAAGATCGCCACCGAAAGAGATGGACGGTTGACGACGATCGACGTCATGAACCCCTTTGGGTAGCTCAAGTGATTGCATCACTTGATCGAATGGATGATTTATGTGTTAAATTCATGCATTCGGTGGAGAGAACTATGAGCAGGTCGGCAACCATACCGGCCTCGTCGCTCCTCTGTTCCTCCAACACGCACGAACAACCAACACAGCTCCAACGCGATCCTTCGCTCGCTGATTTCGATTTCATGGAAGAAAATCAATTCACCATGTCCCGAGCAGATCCGCCTTCAGAACCCACGCATCCACCTTCGCTCCAGATCCCAGTTCAATCCCGCGATTCCCTACCCGATGAAACAACCGCCGCTACCACTGCTCAAGCCAAACCCGCTAGCCGCCAAAACTCCCAACCCCGACGACCTGCCGCCACTCCGACGTCGCCGACAGCAGCCGACCAGGCCTCCGCCGACCAGACTCCCGCACACATCATCCGCCGATCGACTTCCGAGTCTCGCGTTTACCGAGATCTGTCTCCGTTCGACTCACAGAATCCATTTCCGATACCTTCTGAAGAGGGTTTCAGACGTCCGAAGCAGGACTACCAATCAAGGAAGTCTCCAAATACTAAACCCGAGCCTCCCCGTCTGACGCCTTGCTTGTTTCAAAGGAGTTTCGAAACCCAGGAGTTCTTCCCTGAGCCGAAGCGGCTCGGCTCTCTCTACGGCGAACTCGAAAAGCGTCTCCGGATGCGAGGAATCCAAGAGCCTGCCAGGGATCTAGAGACTCTCAAGCAGACTCTCAAGCGTCTCCGGATCGCACACCCAGCCTCCGATTCGCCGACCCGACTTCTGCGCGAACTCGATCTTTCACGACCAGATTCCAGTTTTGCCGCCTGTTCCGAATCCGTCGAAGGAGATCGATTCGCGGGACACCCTCTACCCCGTCAAAGGAGATCTATTGTCCAAATGCATGATTTCAATCCCGCCTCTGTTTTCTCTTGGGACCAGACATCGGTTCACAACCGATCAACTACATCAAAGGAGAAGAAGCAGAATGAGGAGCAGAAGCAAGAGCAAGTAGAAGAGGAAAATGATAACAATAGCCACCAACCGGAGCAACAGATAGAGGTTGTTGGGAGATTTGAAAACCAGCCAGGGTCAGAGGTGGAAGATGATGAAACCCATACCAGCAAAAGTGATGATAGAATCATCAATCCTGACACAAGTCTATCCTTTTTTGATAACCAGTGGGAAAATCCAAGAAAGAGCGGCGACAATAGGCTACTTGAGACCCAGAAAATCCACTCTCTGAATGAGGGGTGGAAAGAGAATGAATACGAGCAGCAGCAGGTTGGAATCAACAATGGAGATCCTAGCAATGAGGCAAGATTCGGTGGATGTATCTTTAGTCGAGATATAATCACCATGTCTTTTACACCAAAGGATGAGCGTGAAGCTCAAGTTCTATTTGATTTCGAGAGAGGCATTCGTGCAACATCTGCAGTGATGAGCTCCCAACAACTTCCATTCCCCAACAAAGTTTTTGACTTCACCCATTGTGCTAGGTGTCGTGTTCCATGGCATGCTGATGGAGGCATGCTTCTTCTTGAGCTCAATTGGGTGCTGCGTCCTGGTGGATATTTCGTGTGGTTTGCCACACCAGTTTATCAGAAACTAAAGGAAGATTTAGAAATATGGAAGGCAATGAGTTCTCTTACAAAATCGATGGGTTGGGATCTTGTCACTATCGAGAAGGACAAACTAAAGGGAGTTGCTACAGCAATCTATAGGAAACCCACATCTAATGAATATTATGAAAACTATAATGTTGGTATTGAAGATGTCTTCATTGCAGGTGTGCAAATAATCTTTGGGCAGCCCGACAAAGTTTATCCAATGCAAGGATCACAAGGTGTTCGACGAAATGTCACCGAAGGTTGGGATCCCAAATTTGTTGAGCCTGAAGATGGAAAAATGACAGATGTAAAACAACTTTCAAGTCCTTCCTATGAAAAAGTTGCAACAAATATTAAGAACAAAATTTTCGATCCGGGAGGATTGCTATCTTCCGTCAGACAATGCGCCTCGACGGAGTCAGGCCTTTTGGACGCAAGGGGAGTATGATGTAGGAACATCTTTAGTATAATAAATCCTTAGGAATAGTTTATCCTTTATTAGCTTAGGTGTATGATTCTAGAGTCTTCTTGATGTAGGAACATCTTTAATAGAGTAAATCCTTAGGAATAGTTTATCCTTTATTAGCTTAGGTGTATGATTCTAGAGTCTTCTACCATGGTTATATATTCAAGAGATTGTAAGGAATGAGATTCATTGAATGATATATACACCTTTTAAAGCTTGAAAAGCTTTCTTCTTCTTCCCTGGATTGGGAACTCCTTGAAATCCTTCTTGCAGGTTTGATCTTCCGACGATCCACTACATCAAACGGTCATCACCAAACCTCTGATGTCATGCCACAATTATCCGACCATCGCCGTCAAACCGCCATAACCGCACCAAGTCGAGTTCTTCAGAAGTGGGAGAGTTTTGATAACTCAGATGCAATGATTGTGCCCGATCCAATGAGTCATATTACTATTTGCTTTAGGCTTTATTTATCTTTGATTACAGTCATTGGTACTTTGATAATAGTCATAGTACTGAAGCATAGTTGGTTACAAACACCACGCCGCTTTGCTGCGTGGAGGCACTTTCTACTATATTAATCATTATGATGTAAAGAGGAAACACTTCTGATATACAAAAATCCTAACATAAATTATTCCTTAGCAATTCTTTTTTACTTTTTCCATGTTCTTCGTCTTACGCAACTACGCCAATCAGTGCAGCGAACTATGAAGCATGAAGATGATCCAAAACTTACGTGATGGAATGAATTTACCTTAATCAATCTTTGGATGAAAGGGAGAATGGAAGAGGAAACTCTCGAGTTGGAGATTTTAAGAGTAAATGAGCTTGGCTTTGATTCTATGGGTTGGATTACTGGGAAGAACTAAGATTGTTTGGTCGATTAAGAATTATCAAGGCTTTTGTACAAGGATAGTATTAGGAGAAGAGAATAAGAAACAGATATAGGATTGAGATTGGAATCACTTTGCCTTGATGAGCCAGAAAAGAAGAACTCTTGCTTGGATTGGATCTCCCCTTGTTTCACTTGGAATTTTTTCAGATCCCATAGATAAAAAAAAAATTGTAAGGAACTTTTGATCATATCTAGAGAGAGCGAGGGTTGGTCATGTAAAGAGATAAGAGTAGTTAATGGAATCATATTACATTACACAATAGTAATCATAGGAGTAAAAGATAAAAGCTAAAATATAACTAATTTGATAGGTTCGAAACTACAAACTAGGGGAATAAAAACAACTATGGGGATGGTTGACCATCGGAATCATGAATCTCCATGTTGACATGACATGATGACTTCCCTCTGTGATAATGTCATATCCTTTGGCTTTCATGTAGCCATCTACGCTGCATTTTACCAATGTAACATAGAATATAATTTCCAGTGTGCGCATGGAGCTTAAATTAGTATACCCATTTGTCGGAATAGCCAATACCAGTCAATTGACATGGAATCGAATTTATGTGGTCGATCTGAGTAGTCTAGCACAATGGGTGGAGAGCCTTCGAGATCAACAGATGAACCTCGACAAAAACAAACGAATTGAGAAATGAGATAAACATTGATGGGTGTAAGAATATGCAAAAAGATTATAATAAATGCAATAGATCGGAGTAAAACCTATGGAAAACATATTTTGACTTATGGGTTGGTAATTAGATCATTAATTTGGTTGGCGTGTTTGTTAAATTGATAACAAAGTAGACATCAGCATAGAGATAGCATTAGTGATGCGGTGCACTATAGCCTTATCGTGAGCTGGGTAACATCTCACCTTTTTTCTGCTTAGGCCGTTGCTGGTTTGATCTCCACTATCACCTTTATCCTTTATTAGTTATATAGTACAAAAAGCTACTTTCTGTTTTTTACACTTTTAGTAGAATATGAATATTCTGATAGTATATGAGTAGTTCCTGTAGAGAGGAAGGCATTTTTTTACAATTTGATCAATAGAATCACTATAGTTCTCTGTTATTGCTTGCTTGTTCTTCTGCTTGTTTCCAGCTTGCAGGTGTTGCGGCATCAATTAGCCTTACTGCACAATAAGAAGCAAGTCTTCAGACCCTATTTATTTCACGGATAGAATCCATCTTAATATCGCCCTTAAGAAGCAAAACACAAAATATTATGCGGCCAATTAAGAGCAGAGGAAATGGCAATACCTCATGGAGTCACCGGAAAGTAGAATTTCAAGCGTAGCGACGCCAAAAGAACACCATTCACGTTGACTTCACAGAAATAACGGGTAAAACTTAGAAAAAAAAGTATCAACCAAACACTGGCGCCAAAAACAAAGGGACCGATCGATCCAACCTCATCTTCCAATTCCCATCACAGTCACAATGGAGAGGGCATCATGTAGTGGCAGTGCCAACTGGTGAAGACAGTTTACAAACCTCTGATAATTCAAAAGATCGGCATCGCTTGCTAGCTGCTCCAGCAGCACTACAGTTTCTTTCTCATGCTATCATTGCCGCAAAGACCAGGATAAACTCCTTCAGCATCCCAATGCATCAAAGACCCTGAAAAGGATCCGAGATTCAAATTCTACCAGAATCATAAACATCATTGTTCATATGGCAGATCGCCATATTTTCATGACGCTGATGGCACATTGATATCTTCCCCTTCCATCATTTTCATCTTAATCAACCAATTTTAAGACGCACAAAAATCAGATCTACGAACCCATAGAAATCCATGGCTTATCACCAACCTAATTCTGGAGCATTCATGCCATATACATCCCCTGTCCTAGTATTTCATTTAAAAAAAAAATACATCCCCTATCCAGGGAGTTCAATAACATAAATCCGCTTGCCCTAACTTGTAACCAAATAGAAAAGCGCAAAGGATAGATCGAAGATCCAACAATAGGAACTAACCTGATGATCTTCTCCTTCATCGTCGTCGTCCGATGAGGAGGACTTTATTACTTTGATCTTTGCTTCTTTGTGTTGCGATTCAGATCTGCATTATTTTTCAGAGGGCGAAATAAGAATTGGGAGATCTAGAAGCATTATAAGGATGGAGATGAAGATGGCTTACTGGAAAATTTGGAGACGCGGGAAAGCTCGCTAACCTAGCATTATAGAAGTGGAAGCCGGACTAGGACGTGAACGATCCGAGCAACGCTGAAAGATATATATAGATGTTCTAGAGAAATCGGCTCGACATCGAACCGATTCAATTTCGGACCAGCTATTCTTCTAATATGCTCGACCTTAAATCGAATCAGCGAAATTATTTATTTATTTAAATTTTAAAAATAATATAACTTCATGTGCATAAAATGTAGGTTATTAGAAAATTAGAATTGCAATAATTATTATCAAATTAAATAAAAGTATATATATATATATATATATATTCTAATTTTTATAATATTTATTCTTTTGCGTGGTCATAACTACAACCTTTAGCATTTCTGATTTACGAAAGCCAGATGGTCAAATGGAGCTAACGAAGGTTTTACTTCAGACTATTGCAGTATTTTACAAATGTGATTGTGAAGTTGTTTTGGATAAATTTTTTTTTAAATTATTGTGAGTATTATAAAAATACTCTTTTTTTTTTAATTAAACAACTGCTTTCTTAAAACTACCATACATTAGCATTTCATGGTGTAAAAAATAGCTATTCCTCACAAAAATATAAAAAGCAATGAGAAATAAACAAGAAAATATTGTAATAGTCAAATAAAATTATGATTATGATAAGAAAAACAAAATAGTGGAAAAGCTATATAGCTTGGATTCTTTAATTCGGGTTTTGGGTTTTGTTGTTTTTGTTTTATCGAGCTATTTCAATATTAATTTTTGGATAATGATGAACAAGGCAACACCTTGTTGGCTTGTTGTTTATGGTTTGGGTTTTTTGTTGGTCCTATGCAATGGCCCCTGTGCGTACTGCTTATGTTTTAGCAAGCCCTGTGGCAACTTAGGAATTTCGATGACTGCTTCTGCCTCCATTTCAACTCTAATCAATTTTGATGATCGGGTGTTGGCCTTGATTTACCGAGTCCTATCTTTGACCAATGTTGTCCCCGCTTGTTTTGTTGGGGAAAGTGGTTTTTGTTGGTTTTATTCTTTCTTTCATGTTGTTCTATTCTTCTACTTGTTTTGATTTACACTTTTATATGTAACTGACCTTTGTTTTTAATACATGGACTTTTGCCTCGAAATTTTCCCAAAAAATATTATGAATAAATAATATGTTCTTGTTAATTTTTTAATAGAAATAATCTGATTGTTAATCAATGTAAGAATCGTTACTGAATTTAGTTTGAATTACTTTTGTAATTCACACTTGGAGCCTCATATATTATCTCGTAGGAGTACATTGATGACAATATCATAAGTTGCTACAAATAAGAGCACTATCATCTAAGACTTCGGTTTCATTTTGGATGGCTTTCTTTCTGCTTCTTAAAGTTGTTTCCAAGGAATTGCGTTAAGAAGCATTAAAAAAGTAATCCCAAACAAAGCTGATTCAGAATATTGTTCTTACTGTTTTCTAAAGCAACTTCTTAGTACAATACAAAAATTTCTTGAACTATAATTTTTATATTAAAATTTTGATTTTGAAAGCAATCGAAAAGATGTCCCAAACAAGACATAAGTATTAAATCATTTCAATTGTAGGACTTATGCAATAGGAAGTAATTCATATTGTTGTTCGTATATCGATGGTGGACTTGTGTTATTCAACTATCTTTTGTGGACTCCTAGGCATTTATTGAACGACTTGTATTTGATGGATGACTCTTCATGAACTGTTTGGTATATCCAGACTGGTCAATGCGGTTAGACATAAATCAATAATATGCAATTTATCTTGATTTGTTGATTGAGAGTTGTTGCGTCCTGGAGTATTCGCGGCGGTAGAGAAATATTTAGTTTAACGTCTTAGCATTGTACGAAGATCCAGCACACAAGCAGATAAGTGAGAGGGTGTAGCATTCATAAGAGACACCAGAGTTTTTGATGCCGTATCAAGAGTTTTGACTATCAACTAAGAAGTTTTGAGTTTGAAGCTTTTGTATGTGATGTGTGTGTGAATTTGTCTTAATTAGCTCAACATTTCAAGGAAGGACGTAAAACAATAATGAATAGCCAATCTCACTATATTTTTATCAATTGACCTAAAAATTCGGGAATAGAAGCTATCAAATTTAAAATTGAACTAAAAAAACCTATACCATTATATATATGAGAGAACGGTTAAAAGGACTAGCGAAGGTGTCTAACTTTTTGTATATTTATTTTCTCACATAAAAAGAATATATTTACGTAGCTCGTCGTGTTCTACTGGTTGAGAGCTTTGATTATCAACTAAGATGTTTTGGGTTTGAGTCTTGTGAATGTGATGTGTGTATGAATTTGTCTTAATTAGCCTAAATGTCCCCTCTAAAAAATTAAAAAGAAATAATATATAATACATTAACAATTCTTACTAACTTTAATGCAATAAAAAAAAAATATTAACAAATTAAAATAATTCAAAACAAAAAGTAGAATAAATATATTCTCACTCCTATAATTATAAATACTTATAGCATATAAAATTTAATTGTATTAGATCTTTTATTACTCCTTTATAGGGACTGATATTACTGATGATAAGTTATATATTACTTTAAGCTTAGAAGAAAAGAAATAAATAATAGGTTTTTACATGCATAATATCTAAAACTATTATTTTTACATACCTAACACATATACTTTCATATTTACTTGTATAACACCCAAATAACATTTCTAACATCTGGAATACCACTTCGTTACATTCCCATCAAAATTCTACCCCAACCCTAGGTAGCCCGATCCTTTTCCCTTGCCTCTTCGACGCTCGAGCAAGTACTCACGCCTCTCATCCTAGTCTCTTGATACTCTTTACCATGCCTTGCCTTTCTCGTGCCCTAAACCGAGGAGTTACTAGAATTTGACTAGTTGGTGTTATGTTATCCTATTCATTTGTTTATTGTGTAGGTTCATGAGATTCCTTTGGCGATGTTTCGGCAAAAACATGATCATATGAGGGAGCTGGTGAAAATTTAATTATTTCCTTTTGGTTTGCTTGGTTGGAGGGTGAAAGATATGTGTGTTATACATTTCTTGATTGTACTGCTCCCTGAAAGGGTCAGGAAGTAATATTGAGATTTACCTGATGTTAATCTGATCTTTGAATTGAAATACTGAGATGTGAATTTCACCATTCTTGTTATTTGACTTATAATGATGGTTTTATATTTAGTTTTCATAGTTTTATTGGACTTATAATGATGATTTTATTCCAGCTCTAGTCGACCTTTTGGTTATAACTCATTTAATTTCTATTAAAAATTGCAAAACTATTGTGATGCAATCAATCCATTAGATTGACACCAAGGTCTTATAAAAATAGTTTGGTCAATAATGAATACGGTATAGAGCACACGAAGAAGCATCTTGCATGTAATGACAATCAAAGAAGTCAAAAAAATGAAGCCGCTAGTGGTACTTCATTTTTTTTTTCCTAGCGGTACTTCCTTCCTTGGTCTTGCATAGAAGACCTAGGGCATAGGAAAGGCAGGGCACAAGAAAGAATATCGCGAGAAGGAGAGTGGAGAGACATGAGTACCTGCTCGAGCGAAGAAGAGGTGATGGGTCGTCGGAGAAGCTTTCAGTTGGGAAAAAGAATCAGATTGTAGAGGTCGGAGTGGGGTTTTGACATGAACGTAACAGAGTGGTATTTTATACGTTAAGAATGTTGTTTTGGTGATATATAAATAAATATGATAGTTTAGATGTTAGATATGTAATAACAATAGTTTTAAGTGTTATATATATTAAAAAAAAAACTCCTAAATGTGTGTTGGAATTCTCTTTTTTTTTTTGTGAGAAAAAAAATAATAAAAAAAAAAATCTAAAAGTCAAAAGGATTCATATTAGTTGCAGATAAAGTGCGACTAAGCTTTAAAGATTTAAAATGCCGAATTAAAATAAATATTAAAAAATGAAAGTGAATAATGACAAAAACAATTAAAAAAATTATTAAGCTGAATTAATTTAATAGAATACTAACGTTGCAAGCACGCAATCAAACGATAATAACTTAATAAGGGGTAAAATTAGTAAATTACTTGAAAATGGAAAGAAATTATGGGGAAGCGGTTATCATATTATTAATGTTTCCTTTCGAAAGTTTTTTTCAAAAAAAAATTATACTAAAAATATTATTTAAAAAGTTATAAGAAAATTATCTCAAATGCTAATACCGATTATTTTTTTAATTTTTTTTTTATAATTAGTAAAATTGAAATGATTCTTGCTGTTTGGTGATGATTTATTGTGAGACATTCTCATATATTTAGCTATCATCTTCGTTGATTTAATTGGTCTTATGATTTTATTTATTATATTTTTGGGAGGTTTTATATTTTAGAAAAGGCGCTCACTACTGAGGATAACTTTTGATCACTGTTTTTTTGCTGCTTTTAAAAAATTTTCTATTAAAAAGTTGTTGAAAATTATAAATTTTGACAAGTTATGACAATTTTATCATGCAAAGCACCGATTTTTAACACTGCAATCTTAAGCATCATGAAACTTCTACCACATATGTTGCAAAACTACTGCCAAAGAACTTTCCATCACATTACAATCACACAGTTTTAGAACCGCTGCAAGCTCTTTCTTAGTAGTTAAAACCGCATGTATAGCCCTTCAACATTGTTGTAAAAGCTTTTTTTTGGTGGGTAGTGTCTAACCTTAGTAAGTTTTCTTTTTTAAAAAATGGTCTTAACTCTTATATAATTTTATTTGTTTTGATCAGTGGTCATCTGGGTTGATGCTTACAATCTACATATGGTATGTTAGTGATAAGGTGTGTCGATGTTGTTGGTGATGACCAATGATAAGGTGTGTCGACATTGTTGATGACAACATGTGATGAAGTCGATGAGTGTTTGTGTTTGTATTGATGATATACACCAGCTTTATTAGCAATACTTGTGCGTTGATATTATTGGTGACAATGAATAATGAAGTCAGCCAACAACAACATTGTGATGATGGTGTGCGTCATTTTATTGGCAATGTCGGTTGTCAACGTTTTTGGTAACAATAGATGACAAAGTTGGTGAGTGCCAACTTTGGAGTCGACGACATGCATCGACCTTTCTGATGATTGTTGTATCAATGTTATTAGTGAATGAAATAACACAGTGGTAGTCAAGTGAATATATGGTTGGACTACAACAATGGGGCTATTGATGTTGAGGATTTAAGTTACTAACATTGATTATCAACATCAATTGTTGAATAGAACTCTGTTTTATTCCAAGTTGAACTCTAGCTCAAATATTTATTTTTAGGTTTCTTTCATGTGAAGAATGAATGTCTAATTATAATTTTCTAGCATGATATTTTGGTAATTTCAACTAAAATCTTTAATCCCTCTATTGGATGGCCTATATTAATTCCCTCAATTATTGATTATTTTTCCAACATTTAAGTATCTTAATTATGTCACAATTGGATTCCTCATTTAGAAACGCATGTTGATTATAAGCATGCAAGATTTGGAGACTATTTGGTATTCAAATAGTGATGAGAAGTTTCCAACTATATATCAAGTGCTTGATTTAGGATCATTTGAATTTGGATGAAAATATTTTATGTTTGTTAAGCTTGTGTTGTTGAATCACTATTTTCTTTTTACTATAATGCATACTTAAATATTATAAACATTTGGTTTAAGTTAAGTCGAGCTAGTTCAGTATAACTCGATCAAATAAGGAATAATGAAGATGATGTACTCATCAAGATTAACAAGAGCTAGCCAAGTTTATAATGAACTCAATTGCTAGGACCTCCAACTAACTCTAAGATTCATAGAGATGCACTCGACTAAGCTCAGAAGCTCACTCAAGCAAGTTTGCGATTTATGTTTCGTTTGTGACTGCTTTGTTATTGTTTTCTTAAGTAGCTTTTTAGTACGAAAATCTCGAGTTCAAGAAATTTTAATACTCATACTAAAAAGTCATTTTAGAAAGCAGTAAAAAATTATCTCAAACAAAACCTTACTTTAGTCAAGTTAGTGATTTCATTGGTCAAGTTGGCAACATCTTTCAATCAAATCAACGACTTTATCGAATTGATAACTTCAAGCAATTATCTAATGGCATCGTTCTATGAATACTTAGTTCAAATTAACCTATCATTATTCAAATGTAAGTAGAAACATTTCATGTAGTTTACAACCAGAAAATATTATGCCTAATATATATTGTTTTCTTATGTGTGCAACCTAATATATAGTCTTTTTGGTAGTCAGTATTAGCTTGGTTTTGTATTTAATTTTGAAAGTTTTCAATTCAAATGTACCGTCAGGGTTCATGCTCAATCAAGTTGATTTTATGGTGACATATCTAATATATATATATATATATATAAGTTTTTATAAATAAAAAATATAGTTATCTTTTTACATAATCAAAGCTACCAATTAAAATATTTTTGATACATTCCCTTGAAAATCGAGCGATTTTATAAGTCCTCTTATTCACTTTTTTTAAAATTTTTAATAATATTGAAGAAAAATTGTGATTTTGATCTCATATTTAAACGTTATATAACATAAACGATAGTCAATCCTCATCACAAATCAAAATTTCATTCTCAATGTTCATAATAATATTCATTCCAACTCGCATTCTCACTGTAGAGGATTTGAATATCTAATTCAATCATAGAGGCCTAAAGAGCAATGACTAGCCAAATTTAACACCTATAAAGTAAAGAACTTCAAATTAACAAAACGGTCAAAACACAAGGAGAACCAAATAGTGAGAATTATATAAGGCTCCTAGTTAGAGTTGTATATCGACTATATCAAAATATATGTGATATATTCTCAAAAAATTATATTGATCAAGCACGAATCTCAAGGCGAAAATGAATCGGAAACTTCAAAAATTAAATATGGGAGCTCCCGAACTCCAATTTAATACGAACCCAACGACACCAAATTCAACTCGACCCGAGCCCAAATGAGCCCAAATCAAGCACCCGAAGTGCTGTTGGAAAGCTCATACTACAGTTTGAGTTACCAAACGGTCTCTGATTTTAATGAGCTTATAGTCAAATCGAAGGACTCGATGAGACGAATCCAACGAGCTCAAGATCACCGAATTCCGACATCGTTAAGACCTTCAAATGTCTAACAAACGGCGCACGTTCAAGGAATTAATTCAATATCGACCATCCATTCGACCACTCCCTATTTGCCCTTGATCTCACACCTATTTACGAGTTATGTCACACATAAAATCTATAAATAGACCCCTCATTTCTCATGAGGGGGGACCGAACTCAAGCAAGAAGTAGAGGAGAAGAAGAAGAAGAGAATGAGTGTGAGAAATAGCCCCTCCTCGACCATTGCCAGAGTTCTTCCCGCCATCGGAATAACGCCGGAATTCTGCCGGATATTCGGGTGATGCCGGAATTCTGCACAACTTTGTAATTGAATCTCAATTCAGGAAAAATTCATTGTAATCTGATCGTCTTAAACTAGTTAGACGAATCAGTCCCTTGTATCTCAAACAAAACACTAGTGGAATCATTTCAACTGGGCGAGACCTCGTGATTTTTTCCCTTTTTTGGGTTTTCCACATAAAAATCATGGTGTTTATTTTCCTTTCTTGTTTGTGTGCTGAATATTCGTACAACGCTCGGACGGAAATTTTTTAACTCTACCGTTGCGTATATTCTAGCCCGCAACAATATGCATTAAAAATTTCATATTAGTTAATATTAATAATATGTTTTTGTATAATTTAGAAATTTAAGTGTTGTATTAATAATTATAAAAATTTTGTTCTTCATTATTTTGTTGGGCATCACCTCTACTTTTTATTTATTTATTTATTTATTCATTTTTTTTTTTTTTAGGCATCACCTCTCCTAAAACTATTGAGTACTACCAAACATACTTGGCAATGAGATGACTACTTACTACTAGCATTCAAAATAAACAAATTGGTGCAACTCTTTCGAAGATATCTCAGCCTTTTAACTAAGAAGTTTCACAAAATAAATTTTGATTGGCTAATTTGTTAATAAGAGAATATATATATACGGAGAGAGAGAGAGAGAGAGAGAGAGAGAGAGAGAGAGAGAATTTTAAATTTTATTATTATTAGATCAAATATTTATTGTAAATATGTATGGTATATGATATTGGCTAGTGTCACACAACATTATTGTAAAATAAAATAAAAACACTATTATCTAAGTGTATTGCATTTATATAAATTGAATATATAAAAGAAAATTAATATAAATTCTAAAATCAAGGCAAGTATATATCATATAATAAACAAATGTTATAAAAAATAAATATAATTTTAATAAAACTGCAATTATATTGTCTATGTTGTGTGAATATGATAGTTATATAATAAATAATTATTGATTTTTAACAGACTTGTTTGTTAATGTTAGAAGAGTTTAACCTAATCAAATGAAAATAGCGGGAGGCCAAGAAGCTTTCTGATTTTTGAGGAGCAAATTACGTGAAAAAAGGTCGGCTCAGGGCAAAAAATAAAATTCAGGGAGACAGATCACAAATAATCCTTATTACACGTTTTTTTTAGAGGGAGCATTTCCCCTCCCCCTCTATGAGCAGTTCACAATTCCGCCCTTGCATGTAAGTTAAATTTATTGAAGGCTTCTCAATCATTTATTATTTAATATGTGATACCTACACACATTATTTTTATCTCCCATTTTTTTTTATTCATCCCACTGAAATAAGTGGACCTAACCAAAGCTTATTACTTTGAAAATTTTCGATACCTATTCGCATACGTTAAAGTCGAAGAAAGGACGCCGAATTTGCCCGTCGCCCACCCCAACCACAATATGGCCAACCAGAGCCGTTAGATCACAAACGGACGGTAGATCAGGTCGTCGAACCCAACGTCGGAAGACGAGTTCACACGTCTCTGACGCTACATATTTACATATTAGTCATTGCAATATCCAGATTTCACATTTGTTACCTCTTCTCGCAATCTATTTATTTATCTTTGCCTCATCTCCCTATCCGCGACCGAGATCGGGAGCGGATGCTTCGCCGTATCGCCGATATGATCACCAATATCCAGGTACGACGCCTACAAAACCCTAGCCCTAACCCTTATCCTAACGCTAGTGCTCTATGCATGTTGATCGATGGCGCCCGCGCTGTATATGTTGAAAGTTCGGGTTTTAGGGATGCGGTTCTCTAGGGTTTTTAAACTTTTCATCGTTGACGCGGTGTGAAAGGTGGGATTTTGCCGATTAGGGATTTGGGAAGAAGGGCATGGCCGATGAGGGAAGTGAGAACAGAGCTGGTAACATGGATCTGAATTTGTATCTAGGTCTTCCTCGTTCTCCTCGCCCCCGCAGCCTTGACCTCGGCTCCGATCTCGCTCTGAGCTCGTTGCCGATTTCGATTTCGTCTAATTCTGAAGAAAGCCGAGCTCTTGAAGCTGTGTCTGGTGCCGCGATGGAAGCTTCAGCTTCTAATGTTCCTTACTCCCCTTCTCATGCTGCGATTGGAGAGGATGTGTTACTGGCTGGGTTCAGGGCACCTGCTGATGTGAATCCGATACATGAGTATACACCTTGTTTCCCATCCTATGAACCCTTTGTGACGGAAGGACCGAGCGTGCCTTATTCTCCGTCTAATGCCCATGCTTTGCCGATTGAGCAAGAGCTTGGTGAGACAGAAGAGAGGGATATAGTTACCCCGGCCGTTTCGGAGGATGGATCCCCTATCAATCTTGTTGATGATTCTTATGCTGAGGGCAGTGGTTCTCATCCACCTTACTCACCGCCTTATCTTCCAGGCTCAGTAAATATGCATGAAGATGAAAGGTTTGCTCCTCTTTCTTCTATTCCGCTCCATATTGGTGGCAGTTTCACTGCTCGAGGTGATGGGTCATCTTCACAGCGGGAATTACTTCGGTCTTCTGAGTTTAGGATTAGGAGATTGATAGAATCACATCAGTATAGCCTCAGGCGGTTTAGATCTTCACTTTCATATGGGAATGAAAGGTCTAATTTTGCTAGACCGTCTCCGCCAAGTCCCACTGAGCTGATGCAGGACATTATGAATTCACAGAGGTCATTGGAAACTAATGGGAAACATAAGGTAGGTGCTGAGGTTGTGATCTCAGAGAGTTCAGAGGACGATACCGAGTTAAAGAATAAAAGTGTTGCCAATTTTGAATGTAATATATGCTTCGATATGGCGAAAGAACCTGTTGTTACTTCTTGTGGTCATCTGTTTTGCTGGTCCTGCTTGTACCAATGGCTTCATGTTCATTCTGATAATAAGGAATGCCCGGTATGTAAGGGAGAGGTGACTGAAGCTAACATTGTTCCTATTTATGGGAGAGGTAGCTCAGAATTGGATACTGAGAAGACAGACACATCTAACATTGATCCGGACCTGAAAATTCCTCCAAGGCCGCGTGGCAATCGCCTAGAGAGTTGGAGGCAACATATGCGGCCTATCACACGAAGGTTTGGAGATGGTATTCCAAATTCATGGAGGCGCCTTCTGAATCACCAGGTGCGCAATAGGAGCAGAATTGGTGGTCATGAAGATGCCATTGTGCAGGAAATGTTGAATGGGGGATCCCATGCAGTTCTTACTAGGTCTATGACACGAAGACTGCACAGAGAAGAGGGTGCTACTGGAAATGTTCCCAATGCCGAGGATGTTAGGTTCGCCAGAGATAGTTCATCAATACCAGCCTTAGTTTTCCAAGAGGGAAATGATATTTGGCAAAGATTGTATGGTTATACTGTCAATGATAGGTTAGCTGGTGTAACAGCTGACATTGGCAGAGCAATTGGCAGATTTGCGAGTAACAGCAATCGATATGGGCCTTCTACTTCTTCAGCCAATGCTCCAAATCCAGACCAATTTTCTAGCAGACGGAATGCTGGAGTAGCGGCAACTGCAGATCAAGCATCCGCATCAAGCACTGTGGCTGTCATACAAGGTGAAAGTTCTGCTAGAGCTGCTTCAGCAGAGCCTAATAGTGCAGGATCTTCCAGGCCATATAGAAGGAGAGGGAGAAGCAGTGCTTCTGGTTCATCTGATGTTGATGGAGGAGCCCTCCATACTCGTAAGAGGAGGAGGCTCAACTAATAATGCATATGCTGTGCTATCTCTTACTGTTTTTGTAGTCTATGTTGCTCCTACAATGTATTTTGATTTTTTTTAATGTTTTCGTCTGCTTCCATAAAGAAACACTTTGAGTGTTTGTTTGCCTATTTAGATCATATTATGTAAACCTAGTAATAGCATTAGTTTTGAATATGCAGTTTTAACCTTATGGCTGTGTTTGGAATTTAGGTATTTGAGTGAAAGGAAATGAAAAATAAGGTTAAAAACGTTAAATATTATTGAGATTTCATTTCATTACATCTGCTTTCCTTCAGTCAATTCAAAACTTATATGTTGAGCTGTTATTTCCAGCGATCGCGATCATATATTGTAACGTGAATGTTGGATGAGTTGCACCAAATTTAGGCTTCATTTGTGACGGCTTTCTTACTACTTCTTAAAGTAATTTTTTAGTACAAAAAGTTAATTTTTGTTCGAGAAAGTTGCTTTGAGAAGCAGCAAGAAAGCCATCCCAAACGAAACCTTAATTCTGCATTTGTATTATGGAAAATTTTTTTTGTAATCAAATTACTTGTGTTAGATATATGTGTTCAGCCTTAAGTTTTAACAACATGTCAGCACCTCGTTTTTGCTTGATGAAACATCATTTTTAATGCACATCTATTCCACTTACAGATGCTGGTGCGGGATATCAGTTTTAGAATCCAGGTATTTATCTTTCATTGGGCCCTTTGTAAGGCTTATTTTTGTTAAGTTACACTGATTATAGATTTGGGGGATTTATGTTCATATCACAAAATTTTTATGCATCCACATATCTAACATCTACATCTTTTCATTTATTTATATATCATTTTAGTGCCTAAATTATATCAAAGCATATGCATGAAAATGTGTAATTCATGCTTTTATTTAAATGAGTTAATTTCAGTGGGTTTTTATGTGATTTAGAAATTTGAGTGTTATATAAATGATATAAAAATTTAAATGTTAGATGTGTAAATATATAAGAATTTTGTGGTATGTTTATTAATCACCCTAAAGATTTTTGCTGCTTAGCGCCAGTGGAAGATAAGATTAGAGAGAGTCGCCTTAGATGGTTTGGTCACATAAAACGGCGGCCTTCCAATGACCTTGTTAGGAAAGTAGAGGTATTATATTTTACTTATGTTAAGAAAGGTAGAGGTAGACCTAAAAAGACTTTGTCAGAAAATATTAGAAATGATCTTTGTTTATTAGATTTAAACGAGAATTTGACTTTTAATAGGATACAATGGAGAAAAAGGATTAATGTAGCCGACCCCACAGTGGGACAAAGGCTTGATGTTGTTGTTGTAGTTTGAAGATTTGGTGTTTGTCATTTGTGATAGACTTGAATTATGAAAGAATTTTGTGTTATGTTTGTTAATCAAACTGTTGCTCCTTAAAAACAATCTCTGGTTTATTCGACAGCTTTTCATAAATATTGTTGATTGAAATCTGGACAGAGAAGTACATAAGAGTTATACTGTCATTTTTTAATGATACCAATCATATATCCAGTACTTGCATTTAGTTTCAGGTGTGCTATTTCAACAGATTTTCTCATCAGAGTCTCAATTAACTGAAAGATGGCCATTTTTGTTTATTCTTTAAGATTTTTATCCTTTTCATATTTCTGAAGCTTAGCGTGCATCGAAGATGCTGTGCTTCTTGATTTATTGAGTGCATGTTCACTTTGTTTGTTAATTTTGATCTACTTGCAAGCTTTTCGCGTTAAGTTTCTCAAGTTTTCTTAGCGTTTGGTTGGTTATGGTTTCGTTTGGGACGTTTTTTTACTGCTTTTTAAAGCAGCTTTCGAGTACAAAAATTTTAACTCTTTTATTAGAAAGTTGTTTTAAGAAGTAGCAAGAAAGCCATCCCAAACGAAGCCATGTGATGCTTTTCTTGTCAATATGTGCTTCAGTTACTGATGTTTAAAACTGGATGCTTTTTTCATTCATTTTCTATCCTTATTCTGACATGTATGTTAATATTTTATGCTTGCTATTGTTCAAGCTCTAAAGCTGAAACTGGTGCAGCTATGTCTACTTTTTCAATTTCTTATATGTCGATAAACGCTTGTATATATGCTTTCTGCAGGGCAGGAATGGCCTTTGCGCAGCGTCACCTGGAAGCTCAGACCCGCTGAGGTGTCAAACATATTTCAAGGTACTTTTTTTTCGCCTATTTGGTACTATCGCTTCATATTTTTTTCAAGTTTTTAAGTAAATTTCACATTATTTGATGATGAAATAGAAGATTTGATTGAAATTTTGGTGAAAGAATTTTAAAAACAAAAAAATTAATACTTGATTTCTTGTAATTAATGTAAGTTCACTGAAGTCTAAGTTTTGATTATATGTAATGGAAGACATTACAGCTGATTACAGCTCCATTATGAGAAGCTTCATTGAATATGAGAATATTCACCCTCATTGTGCAAAGGACAATCAATCAAGAGTTGGTAAGAGAATTTACTCCCATTTTTCAATTTTCTTTTTTATATAATACTATAATTTTGAAGTATCTTTTCATTGCAAGTAGCAGAAATGAGAAAATATTTAAAACTTTGGGCAACAATTGTTAGAAACAAAGGCTTCAATTGGGACGCTTATCTTACGGTTTCTTAAAGCAATTTTTTAAGCAGCAGTAAGAAAGCTGTCCCAACTGAAGCCTAAGTGTCAAAAGAAAATTAGTTAGATTGAGATGACACTAAGAACCTTGCTTTTGTCTTTATTTACATTAAATTTTATTTTTCCAGTAGTAATTCAAATGATATTATAGTTATCGTCAAGGTAGTGAAAGCAACTATAATAAAAATCTCAAAGCTACGAAGGCGTATATCAGAAGTCACAGAGCTCAGAAGTTTTCCAAGCGAAATCACAACTACAATCCAAGGTTGTGCAGTAATCACAATAAAAATGTCGAAGGTACAGTTAGCGGGTATAGGAAGACAGCTTATAATATAAACATCACAAAGTTACAAAACTTTGCTTATATAGATTGAAAGGCGCAGAGATGCAAATCACTATTAGGCTGAATATTGTTAAGTTTCTAGCCATCTATTTGTTCTTGCAGTTGTATCCAAGCATGCAGCCATTAAAAGCAGAATAGATAAATAACATTCCTTCGTCAGAGGAAAAAAAAAAAGAATGCGGAGTTCAGACTTAGAGAACTGTTCGATTTTGTGATTGTGAACAGAAAGAGTAGTTACTATTCACAGTCAAAAAACCGAACGGTTCTCTGGGTCAGGACTCTGTGCGTAATAATCTCTTGCAAATCAGAGTAAATTGAAGAGCAAAATATATATCCATAGCTGCATCAAGCAAAGAAAGAAACGGTCCTCTATCAGGAAATATTGGTCATATAGAAGCAGCGAGACATGTATGTGTTATAACTTCATTAGGTATAATTGATAGGTCTTTAATTTCTGCGGGCAAAGAGTCCATGACAACTCATTTCCTGCTTTTATTTTAGGTATTCTGTCATTCCAGGAAATGATGTTATACCTTTCCCTTCAAATGCAGTTATGGTGAGATTTGCAAAGCAAGCGAGAAGAATTTCCTCATGATTTTGCTAGAAAAAGAGGATGCATGCAGCTGTACTTGAGAGAAGGTGCAATCAACAATAGAAATGGGGCATTCAAAAAATAAGTGTTTAAGCAATTCATACATAGAGAGTAATATTTATTTGAGACGATTTTTTTACTATTTATTAAAACAATTTAGTAGTGTAAAAAAAATATATTAAAAGAATATTTTAAGAAGCAAAAAGAAAATCGTCCTTAACAAAGTCTAAAAACACATGAGTCCTATTAACCAATACTCTTTACCAGCGTATCTTTAGTTCATCTTAAGTCACATTTAGGGCGTTATCAAAAGAGAAAAATTCAGATTCCTCCCATTAGCACGCTACACCATTGCATAGATCCCCAATATAATGAAAGAAAGCAGATTCTAATAACATAAAAGGGAAAATCTAAGTGAGAATTTTGATAGCAAACATGGAGGAATGAGGGCTTTGCAAATAAAATTTGTAGTGTTAATTTTTTTTCTGTTTTTTAAAGAATTTTTTTAGCATAAAAATTTATAGTTCAGGATCAAAGCTTTCTGAGTGTTTAAGATGTGCATATCTCCTAAAAATGAGGGAGATTTATGCACCTGGCGCCATCTTTTTATGTACACAATAATTTCATTTTTTTAATTTAAGGAATTCTACTATAGTCCACAAGCCAAGCACCAAGATGTCATGGAGAGCACAGGGCCACAGGCACATAATTAAAGAATGAAACTCAACATTTTACTCATTGCTGAAAAAAAAAAAAAACTTCTCAAACTACTATCGATTCCTAGTTGAGTTCAAGATAAAGATATGATCAAATAGTGGCTGGAGAAACCTTGGTTTCACAGCCCTAACAATCTAAAACATAACACTAATTAGATCAATCTCATCATAATGCAGTCTTCATCTTTACACATCAGAAAGTGCTGTAATTCAGACTCTTGAGCGGAGTTCTCTTTCTCTCCGACTGCATTTGAACAAAAAAAAGAGTTATTCAACTTCATATATTAATTTCAAATCATCAAAATACCATCAAGATGGGTTCTGCAGATACCTTAATCTTATCGTCATTCAACTTTTGCTTGTTTGAATCAAGCTTGCTGCGGCTCAGGCACTCCAAGTCTTCTTGTTTGATCACAGATTTCTTGCTCTCCGACTGCAAGTAGAAGTACGAGGTGTTAGATCTATTTTGTCCGATAAAATATGGTCTGTCAATCTAAAAAAATAATTGAGGAAGATTGCGAGTACCTTAATCATGTCATCATTCATCTTCTGCTTGCAATCTTCATCTTGTTTGATGCTGCTCAAACGCTCCAAATCTTCTGGTTTGATCGTAGATTTCTTCCTCTCCTGCTACGGAACCAAAGAAGTAAGGGAGATAAAGCTGAGAACAAAACTTGCGATATAAATGAATTTGAAAACAACTGAATTACCTCTGTCTTTGAACCATTCAGTATATGTTTGTACATTGCCCTAAGTTTCGTCAAACTCAAAAGCTCCAAGTTATCGTCTTTGAGGTAAACCTCCTCCTCCAAGGCTTCTTTGGTCTTGGTCTCAGTCGCAGCCATGCCAGTTTCTTCAGATGACTGAGTTTGAACTATTGATAGCTCCTTCAGAAACATGGATTCTGACTCGCATGGAAGCTTGGGAGTGGAAGAAATGGTAGGGGCATTGATGGCAGCGCCGATTTCAGCAGTGGAAGAAACTGGAATCTGATGTGAGTTCTCAGCAGTGAGTTCGTCGGAGTTGGGGAGGTCAGCTTCAACTGATTCATCAATTAAAGCAGAGATTTCACTGGGTAGATCTCCCAAAGCCGCCTTGAATTCAATGGAAGAATCTACCGTTGACAAGTCAGAGCAAAGTTCAGCACAGGAAACAGAACTATGCTGCTCGAAAGAGCCGCCTTCGGAAAGCACATTGAAAGAATCTTTGGTGACAAGTTTGTGGAGGTAATCTTCAACCGATTCATCAGGGATTTCTCTTAGGTGATCGACGCTAGCCAATTCGATTGTAGAATATATGGTTGAGAACTCAGGGCATAGCTCAGAAGAAGAAACAGGAATCTGCAGCTCAAAAAAGGAACCTTCCAAAGTTTCACCTACGAAGTCATTGGCGGCGAGTTCGCTGAAGTCCATAAGGTTATCTTCAAATGATTCCTTAATCACCTCCGGTAATTCAGTGGGGAAATGTCCGCTGCTCTTCTTTACATCGTCCGGAAATCCAATGGTAGGATCTGCGGCCGAAAAATCATTAGAACAAACCAGAATCCGGGACTCAATACCTTGTACATCAACGGAACCATTGGTGATAAGATCTCCAGCGTCTAGGAGGTCAGCGTCGATTGATTCTTCAGAAACAGCAGCAATTTTTCTTGATAAATCGATGTCTGATTCCTTTACTTCTTTCGGTGATTCTCTGATGGCATCCATGGCGGAGATCTCATAACCAAGATTAGTTATAGCATCAACGTTCTCATAATGGAGCCGAAGGACATCCAGTGCGGACGGCAAATCTGGCGAGGAGCAATCATCTTTAGAGAAAACAATGTCGGCATATTGAGGTATCACCATTCCCGCCGGCAACTTTGTGGGGGCAAAAGAGGCTTCCTGAGCTATCACTGGTTCCAGCGAAGCATCACTTTCCTCCGGTTCTTTTAGAGTCATCTCGGTGAAGAGCATACTAAGCTGTCCCTCTTCCTCCTCATCGAGCTTACGGTATCCTTGGGTACAAACAATGGCTTCGTGGATCAACGGGCGCATCTCACTGCAAAGAAAGCTGTCCGAAACGGTAGAAATTGTCAATTTGACGTCGGAGGAATGGTCGCAGGAATCTTCCACTTCATCATTTGCCGGAAACAGGTCGCCGGAAACTTCACTTTCCAGGTTGTTGGACTCTCCCACAAGTTTAGTGTTTGGCGACTGGTCGCCGGAAACTTGAACAAACTCATCTTCCGTAGACTCGAACGGTTCGTCGACTTTGACCTTGGAGTTCTCCCCAACAAAAAAAGAACTTTCTCCTTGATCGTTCCTTCCTTCTTTCTCAACTAGAAGAACATTGGGATCGTCATTCGTTCGTTCTAAATTTGAATATTCTCCTTCAATTGTAGGAGAGAAGGCCTGGATTTCTAGCTCTTGATCGCTCTTTTCATCTCCCTCGACAATTACAACAGCTGAATTGCCATTTTCGACTACATTATTCGTCTCCTCCCCTTGAGCAGAAGATGAAAAGCCATGGATTTCTACTTGTTTACCGTTCTCTTCGACTTCCTCAACAAGTGCAACAATGGATTCGCCCTTTTCGACTTCAATAGAAGAAGAATAGCCATGACTTTCTTGTTTTTTATCCTTCTCTTCGTCTTCTTCAACAGGATCAACAGCACAGTAATCGCTTTTCTCGGAAAGATCTACTTATATAATATAAATAAATCAACACAACATAACAAAAAACATAGGAAACAAAAAATTTATCAAGACCAATTACAAGTCCTCACCTTTCTTCTCTTCTTGCTTCGCTTGCTCCTCTGCATACTCTTCAGTTAAAGCCACCATTTTAACAATCCCGTGCTCTCCACTCTTCTCCTCCACCGTCTTCCTAGATGACAACCGTGTGTTTCGACGAGTATTGGACAAAAGCTTTGGGGCTTTTTTCTTGTCATCTACCTCCTTCGAGGCCATTTTTGTGACCTCCTGAGCTTTGGTGGTTACCTGGTGCGACCGAGGACACAGGCTGGGCTGCTGCTGTTGGATCATGGGCACAAATTCATAGGTGGCTTCGCATTCATTTTCAACTTCGTTCTTTGAGTTCTCTCCATTTATAAAAGAAGAAAACTCATAACTTTCCGCTTCTTGATCCATCTTTCCATGTTCTTCAACAATAACAGCACACGAATTGCCATACCCGACACGATCTACATGAAAGAGAACCGCAACATCAAAACCCCTATTAAACTGAAAAAAAAAAGGAAAAAGGAGAAGAAAAGAAATCATCAAAAACTAATTAGCAAATTTCACCTTCCATCTTTTCTTCCTTTTCCTGTTCCACTGTATCCTCTTTAGCCAAAAGTTCCATCTTAACAGCCGAATTCTCCCTCCTGCTGCTTCTACTCTTAGACTGAGTAGTGGCCGTCTCTTCCAATGCCTTTCTTGAAGACAATCTGGTGCTTCGGCGAGTAGCCACGCCAATTGCTTTCCTTCCCTTCGCTTCAACTGTCGTTGGGGTTTCAGTCTGACCTTCGATTTCTTTATTCTTATTAGCCCTTCTCCTCGAGCTCCGAGCTTCCACTCCATTAGCGGCTTTCCTTGTTGTCGGAGTCTTGGGAAAAATAGTTGGAATTTCTTTATTCTCCCCTTCCTCTTCGGTGGAGGCCATTTCTGTGACCTCCAAGTCTTTGGCTGCTGCCAGACGGGATCGATAAAGTTGGCTTGGCTTCTGGTGCTGGATCCTGGGCTCGTCTCCAAAGGCGGCTCTGCGAACAGAGGCCCTCCTGCCCGTACGAGGAAGCCCCGGTGAATTTAAGCTCAGAGATTGGAATCCAAGGGTTTCTTGGATCCCATCCTCCTGGGGTGCCAGTTCTGCGATCTCCATATTTTTAATAGTCACCTGGTGCAACCCGGACAAAGGGCTCGGCTGCTGCTGCTCCTGAATCTTAGGCTGGTCTCCATGCGTGAGTCCACGTGAAGAGGTCCTCCGGCAAGAATGAGGAAACTCCGGCGAGTTTATCTTGGAAGATTGGAATCCAAGGGCTTCTTGGATCTCCTCGATCCCCTCAACCTGTTTCAAATGGAGAATAATGCCTTAAATTTGAGAAATCTTTTTAACTAGATTTCAAAATTAAGGGTGAGAAGGTATAAAAATTTAAAACGGAGAGAAGGAGAGGACAGAAAGGGACTTACGGTTTCAAGGGCTTCCAGGACTTTGGCCATGGCCACATTGGTCAAATTGGCAGGGACGCGGTTCTTCTTGCAGAGGAACTGCAAGTCTCTTCTGGCGAGGGAATGGAAATCCATGGAGAAGGCGTATAATCTCTCTGAAAGAAGTAAGTGAGAAAGAATTGTAAGAAGAAGAGGACAGTGGAAGGTTGCCTTTATAAAAGCATTGAAATTGAGCTCCGTTTAAAAATATGACCGTTGTGGCGAGGTAGTAGCAAGCCGCTCCCCTTGAGTTTTTTTTTTTTTTTCCTCTATTGATTTGAATTCAAAAAATATAACCGTTGGCCACGTGTTGGATACGAAAACGGTAAGACGCCGGAGCTTTTTCTAATCGTTTTTTGCGTCATGGAAAGAGGTTAAAAGAGACAACTGTAAAGTGGAAGGACTGTACACGTGTAAGGCGAGTGGAGTGTTAAAAAGAAAATAAAAAAGTAAAAAAGAAGGGCTTAAAATTGGCATTTTTTTCAAGCAAAATCACTATTTTATTTGTCGAAAAATAAAAAATAATTATAAAATGCACACAATTTCATTGCAAAACAGCAATAGCAATAGCCAGATTTGAATAAATAGTAATAAGAAAAACATTGGGTGTAATTTAATAAAAATCAAAGGTTGAATAAAAAATTATTATTAAATTGTATAAATATAACCTTGAAACATATCAAATTGTCTTAATATAATATTTCATCATATTAAAATACATAGATTTCATTTCAAGCACCAATTCGTGATATCAAAAAAAAACTTCTCATGTAATCATTTAATATCGAGTTTATTGCTAACACTACGAGCATAAAAATATTAAGATATTTTAATTTACTATAATAAATAAATATGTGAATAGTTTTATATTTTTATTTAGATTTCTACTCATGAGATGACTTAAACTGAACTTATTAGCTTATAGGTCAGGTTTACGGTGCTATAAGATTGAGCTCAAGTTCATATTATAGCTCATATATTATATAAACTAGAGTTTCTTGACAAGATTTGACTAAACTACTCATCATTGATTTGATTAAATATGAATTCTTGATTAAGATTATTCGATGCCTTCCAATTTAAATCTTCTATTTTTTAATGTAAAAAAAAAAAATTTTTGTCCCAAACAAAACATTAGGTTTACTTTGAGAGTATTTTCTTACTGTTTTTAAAGCAATTTTTTAATATAAAAATATTTTGAATTTGAAATTTTTATATAAAAAATTGCTTTAAAAATCGTAAGAAAATTACATCAAACAAACTTTAAATTATCAAATTATTCATAAATTACAAATCAATCAAGATCGAAGATCTAAATTTATATTTGAAAGGAAAATAATATAAAATTAATTATGTGCAGAATGAATTGCCGCATAAAAAGATAGAAGATGTCTCTGAGATGCGAACAATTATTACGTCCTCCGACCGGATGCAGAGAAACATCCGGTTGTAGGCAAAATCCCGCCTATACCGATGTGTACCGAGTTTTTCCAAAAACTGGAAAAACTCGGTACACCTCTGTATAGGCGGGATTTTGCCTACAACCGGATATTCCTCTGCATCCTTACACCGGACCAAATAAAAATTCCTCAGATGCACCTTTATCTCACAAACCAGCAAAAAAGATTACTTCCAGAATGCCTCATTCACATTCCAATTCATACAAATACAATATTTCCAGAAAAAAAATCAACTTCAGAATTTAATAAATCCCAAAACAATTAGTCTATTTACACAAAAAGATTTTTAAAAAAAAACCCTCATAAAATATTAGTGATAATAAACAAAATTCCATTTCTTTTTTTAAGTAATTTACACACTCCATACACAAAAACCTCAAACATGCGACCTCATCCATGGGAGCATATCGCGTGCCTGAAGATCTCAGAGATTCTGCAAAGGCATAAAAAAGAACTTCAAGCATGTAAGGCTCCAATGAAATGACGCAAAAATGCTTCAGAAAGTTGGAAAAGAAGGAGATTTTATGTGAAGAAGAAGACAGATCAATATACCTTTAATTTTGCTATCAGAATGTTGAAGTGCCAATGGAAGTTGGGCGTCCAGAAGCTTGTAGTTCCTTCAGTGTACTTGCCAGCCAGTCCAAACCCTCGTAAAGGCCATCACCTTTAAGGGCACATGTTCCTTGAATGTGCCATATTCGATTTTTAAGGTCATAGAGGCCTAGGCCCTCACAGACCTCCATTGGAGTCATTGCGCCTTTCTGATAAGAAGAAAATATAAGGTCAGTCGCATGAGAAATTATTCTGTGCCGAGACCGGACGTAGAACGCCATCTGGAGACCAATTAGAATGTGCCATATCAGCGGTACCAGGCCGCAGTACAGAGAGGTACCGAGTAGTACCGAGCCGCGGTACCGAGCACAGGGTGATATGGCGCATTCTGATTGGCCTCCGGACGGCATTCGGCGTCTGCACAAAATAATTAATCCAAACGCATAGCCTGATGAGTTAATTTAGTTAGTAGAATCCTAGCATTGTAAGGAAATTATTTTCAGGAATTTAATATGTGAACTCTAAGACTAGTCTGCTTCACCCTCCGAATTTATGATACCAACAAACTTTTCTTTTTCATTTTAGTGATGCATGAATGGCGGCATGCATTTTATTCTTAACAATCTTGAGCAAAACGTTGCCTTTCACGTCGAGAATTCTTTGTAAATGAAGAGACATCAAAGGGGCTTATTGCTTCACAAACAAATCCTCCTACATCTATATATAAATGCTGGCTCATCAAGAATATGCAAGAAAAGCACTTCAATTTGTTGATTCATGCATCACTAAAATGAAAAAGAGGTATGTTTGATGTTCATAGGCGAGGGCATGATTAAAAAAAATTATTATTATGGGAAAAATTAAACAGTGATGTTATGTTCATATCCCCCGGATGCTTAAAAATGTTGGCATAGATGATTTTTTTTTTTTATGGGGGCATTTAGGCGAATTAAGATAAATTCACACACACATCACATACGCAAGACTCAAATCGAAGACCTCTTGGTTGAGAGCCAATAGATCAAAGTGATCTGCGTGGATCGCTTTTGGTGTTGGGAAAAACTTTATTAGATATGGCATACAATTGTTTGAATGGAAAATAAGGATTTGTAAACCTAACTAAAATAGTTAGGATAGGTTAGCGCTCTCTCTCTCTCTCTCTCTCTCTCTCTCTCTGGGTGTGTAAAAGGTACAGTGTAACTTACCATGTCCTGCTTGTTAGCAAATACTAGTATGACAGAATTGAGCATCAAGGGGTCATTGATAACTGCCTGTTGAGAAAAAATATTAAATAACAGATCAGTCCAAGGGAGAAAAAATAGACATAAAACGGATGATACAGATAAAATAATGTCTATAAAGTTTATCAAACAAATAGACTAAAGTAAAGGGCTAAAAACCTGAAACTCGGCTTTGGCTTGTCCAATTCTTTCTCTGTCCAAAGAATCAACCACATAGATCTGCAATAAAGAAACGTACAATTTGAAGCTTTAGCAGCTTCTTATTTGAGTTATGAAGCATGGAAAACTCAAGAAGGTTAGATGAATAAAACACTTGAATACCAGCACATTCAAGTCCTTCATGTTTTCTAAAAATTTATGGAACTATATGGCACCTTATGGATGTATGTTGGATACAAATTAAGCATAAATTGTATCATTCTAATTTCTAAGTCAATTATGTACCAAATAAATCTTTCTCCAAATTTAATTATCATTCCCTTTCTCTATCTATCTCTTAGCTAATTGTGGTGAAATATGGGTAAAATATTTTTTTGTCTAAAATTACGATAATATTTTATTGCATTAAATATGAGGATTTTGGATGGAAAGGAAAGAGACTTGGTGATGCGGACATCCAACCGTCCATGCCTATCCGAGGAGGAGCTGAAGATCGACGACCAAGATCCCTTCATTTTATCTTATTTTATTAATTGTAATTTTTATTTAATTATGCATTTTTCTTTTTTACCCTTACTTAAGGGATTTGTTTTATGTAAGCCCAAGGGGCAAAATTGTCTTTTAGTTTCTTTTAAGGCCTATATATAGAGGCCTTTGCTCTTGTATTAGGAGATGATGGAATTATAATAAAAAAATTTGCCTTTTGCACTTGGGTTCTTTTGTTTTGGTGGCTGCCATCAATTCCGTTCTACATCACTTGGTAAACAAAATGATTAGAAGAAGATAGTATCTTATGTTTAAAAGAAACTAAATGAAAAGGTCAGAATAGGTGAGACATTGACTAATATTATAAGTTATTGTAATATGAGAGGTTTAATAAGAATGATAGTAGATGGAGGTTAGAGAACAAATTGTTGAGTTGAAAAAGATTAGTGATTGGATGTTTGATATAAAGTTAATTAACTTTGAGGTCACCATAAATGAGATTAATGCTTATGCTAATTTAAAAGAAAATGCATGAACTACTATAAATGTATTTCTAAGGAAAAAAACATAATTATTAAAGGTTGCTTTAATTAATGTATAGGATCTAGTAGTATGAGCTAATATGAAAGGCTTCATACTAGGTTATTGAGCAAAATAAAGATTAATAGGTGGAATGAGGATATTAAAAAAATTATAAAAGAAAAGTAATGTGCATTTAAGGAGTGGCCGAAATTAAATATCATTGTGTTACAATTATTATAAATGTGCTAGAAGCTTTGCAAATAGGAAAGTGAGCAGCATTTGTATAATTATATAATAAGTTGGGAACTTCATAAGTAAAAAGAAGATATATAAAATAGCTATGTTAAGGGATAAGAGATATACCAACTTTGATTAAGTTAGATGCATTAACAAAATAATAACATATACCATAAATTGTTCCAAAAAGGCAAAATGGAATTAACTCTAACGAAGATATAAAGCCTTAGGTCTCTATTAAGATTTGGAGAGTTCTTATATAAGTATAATTAGGCCAACCATGAGATATTCGGGTCTAGATAAGATATCTATTGAGATTTGGATTTATGCCACATACTACACAACTGCTTTTGGCAATTACATTCATATATGCATCCCATAAGCTATAAATCGCCTGCATTTATAGATGTAAAAGTGGTTAAGTTTGGTTCTGTTGGCTTAGAGTGAAACAAACTGCCACTCATAATGTCTAAGTGTTGGCTCCTAACATGGCCCGAAGCACAAGTTGTAGCAACTCAAGAGAGCACAATATTCTGTCACAAAATCAAAGCATCCGTAATGTCATAGATTTCAATTCTTTAATGGCCAACACAATCTAAACTTTGCTTTTGAAAATCAAAGCAGTTTCTAATGTGCTAAAGAAGGATTATTTACCAAACAAACGAAGACCCCACACAGGGCCATAGCAATAGCTTACAAGCAGAAAAAATAAAAAGCATAGGAAAGAAAATATAAGAATAGGAATCCAAAATAAATAAATAAATTTACCAATCCATCAGTATTGTTGAAGTAATGCCTCCACAAGGGCCTCAATTTCTGTTGCCCACCAACATCCCAGACTGTGAAAATCACATTTTTATACTGAACTTTCTCGACATTGAAACCTACAATAGCAACAACAACAAAATAAAGCACAAGGTCTAATAAGTTAATCAAACAAAAAGCAGTTCAAATGGTATGCAGATTCGGCAAGTTTTGGAATATTAAGAAGATTCAAATGTTAGATATTATTATAAAGAGACCCATGATATAAGACTCTTTGATTATACACATCAGGAAGTGCGTTTAAGAAACCTGATAATAGTTAATACCCATCTTTCATCAGTCTCCAGGGTACAAATAATATATTATACTCGTAGAGTAGCGCCTAGCACCTGGTCAATTCCTTCATTTGGTCTATGTATATATTTAACAATCTGAACGTAACATTTAATACCTATCTACTCCCAATATTTAGTGGCAAGGCGCAAGCACAATAAGTGGGGAAGCATTGTATAAAGCAAGTTGGAAGAGGAACATAAAGTTCATTACAAACTACTTTGACAATCTCTATATGCATCTAAAGTAAGAGTAATGCTCATTGGAAAAATTGTCCTAAAATGGAGAACTTTTTCTCTCTTTGACTTGAAAAGCTCCATATCCCCACTTAGGATCTTAGAATGTGAAGCAATTGACGAAGTAGTTGAATTTGACAAGCTACAGAATGGAAGAGAGAAAAAGAAACTAGATAAGTATATACAAATGCTTGATATGTCTTGAATCAATGAAAAACTACGAGTTTTGTTAAGGTAAAGCTGCTTACAGTTAGTCCTTTACTAGGAAAAAATAACATGTCATGTGCTTGTGAGATTTATTGCCTCAAACACTAAAGAACATGCCACTTGACTTCTCTACACTAAATTATCCGGGGAAAAAGATAGCCTCGCATGAATCTTTAGATTATAACGCCAACATAAGGCAGTGGTTTTAACACAGAAAAGGAATAAAGAATTTCTCTAAAACCATATGAAGAATGAAGTGGAAGTTTAAAAATTATATATCAAGTTCAAATTTAAAATTTATACAAGGTTGTACAGAAACTTTAAAAATACACATAAATGATAGGAAAATATTATAAATAGTAGGTGAAAAAAAGTAACCTGCTTAATTAAAAGTCATCCACAACAAGCCATTTCAGGATAAAAATGGGCAAGTTACAAGCTACCACTAAAAAACATTTGATAAGCCCACTTCCGCAGCTATCACTTTAGAATTTCAGATTTTTTTATGCAGCACACATGGCTTAGTGCAGGAAAATGATTATTAAGGACCAAATATATTCATCATCATTAGCGTTATTTCAGCCATTTGGATATGGCTTTATGAAAGAGCCAAGGCTAATGCAATTAAAATAAACCTAAAACATAGAGTTCATTTTGTAATCATACCAATTGTTGGAACTGTAGATAGAACTTCTCCAATGTGCAACTTATACAATATAGTTGTCTTACCCGCTGCATCCAGTCCAAGCATCACAACCTGTAGAAGATGGAGGTATTCATTCATACAAAACTATAGATATAGATGTTGGAGCAGCAATCAAAAGCAGTAGAATTTTTTTATGACAAAAGCACAAATAAAGCACAACATTTTTCTCATAGAAAGCGAGCTCAACCGGTAGACTAAGCAGCAAGCTAAACCGGTAGACTAAACATTAAGTTCAAAAAATGGATTGAGATAATAAAATTCCAACAGAAACTTGCTCAAGGGTCCCTATAAGAAGCCGTCGAACTTTTCATAAGATAAGTTATATCTGAAACAATAAAAAGCTTGGCAACTTCTAAAGAAAACGAAAATTATCATACATAATATGAAACAATGCAATGAGTTATCTTTACTCAGTAGTCATGATTTTCAACATATCAGATCATGTCTAGTGAAAAAGTTCAGTTTTCCAACTCAAAATTTTAAAATAACAAATTAAAGAAACTAAAGAAAGTACAATGAAAGAATACGCAAGACTAAAATAATGACTACACAAAGTAGCACACCAAAGGAAATAAAAGCTATTCAAGAAACTAAAGAAAGTACAGTGAAAGAATATGCAAGATTAAAATATGGACCAATCCATACATAACATTCCTCTTGAGTGCTACCATTGGTGCTAAACATATTCTAATTTCTATCATTTTCAACTTAAATATCAATAATTTTTTATTGACTAACACTCAAATTTATACTACATCATTGGTCTAATTGTAATTTTATAAAATTTCCTTTCAAAACTTCATCATATCCTCCTATCGCATAAGACTTTTGAAGCACTTCTCCATTTGAATAACACAACTAAAGTTTGAAATTTATATCATCATTCTTTTGTGTAATAGTACCAATATAGTTAAACATATTACATCTAACTATTACATTATCATCAAAGAATATATATTGATAAATGTTAATATGATCCCACCTAAAATTGCATATCATACTCAAGTGTTATTCTAGTAACTCGAAGAGCTCTTCATTGTTCTATCTGCATTATTCCACTTGATGAATCACTAGTAAAAACTATATCATCTATAAAAATCATGCACTAAGCACCTCGCTTTGAATATCTTTTGTAGGTAATGTTGATTCTTGATGTGATCTTACTATAATTAGGAACTATCTGATAACTCCATAGCTACTTCTAATATTAGCCAACACTCCAGCATATATTTCTTTAATAACTTCAACATATCTTTTTCACACACATTTCTACCTTACTCTACAAATCAATTCTCATATCATTCCTTCAAAAGATCAATAAAAATTACATAAAGATAATTTTTCTTCTCTCCATACTTTTGTCATTAATTGTTTAACATAAAAATTGATTATAAGATGGACCTTCTTGGTATGAAACCAAATTGATTCTAAAATATCATAAATTTAATTCATCTAATAAGCACAATCTTAAAAGTACACTTTACTCTTAAATATTGGTATAAAAATAATTATTTTCCAGTCATTTGGGTATCATCTTATTCTTCAAATTTCTATTGAAAATACTTGCTAATGAAATCACGGCAATATGGCCAAATTGGCTACATAACACTTCATATCTCAATAGATATCAAATATGGACCTAAGTTTTACCTGCATGCATCTTCTACCGAGTTAATTTCACTTCATCTTTTTCAATCAATCGAGAATATACCTTACCATTTTTCTAATTATGTTCTTTCAAAATAATTTCTTCCTTAAAATGCCTATACAATAATTTCTCAACATAATATTTTCAGTGAATTATAACACAGCAAGTTTGCCTGAGCTCACCCTATTGTATTATATCATGTATTCTTCAATTTTGAATATAAACATGTAAATCAACCATAATAACAGAAGTAAGAGTTTCTTCAGGCACGTCCTTCTCAAAACCCAGATTTGTTATATGATCATAAAAAATCTGTCATCAACTAGAAAAATAATTGCTAAAAACAAGTCCGCTGTTTCCTAAGCCACATCGACCAGCAGATTTCACAAGCAACTAGACAATATCAGCTTAAAACTTTTCGTCAACCCAAGACCCCAAACAGTCATAGAAGGCATCCTAATCCGAAACCAAGACATAAATCACGCCATATCAGCCATGACTTTGATCCCAATAACTAAACCAGTAAGCGCAAATCTACGCGGGAAGGCCAAAAACAGTTGTTGCATGAAACAACATATGCTATTTTTAGATACAATAAAAAAGTTCAGAAAACAAACCCTCATTTCTTTGTTCCCGAAGAAGGTGTCAAAGAGCTTCCGAAATACTTGTCCCATGGCCGATCTCCCCCTTATCCGCGCCTTCTCCCAACTACAATTCAAGGTCTTCAGAGAGTTTTTCCTGCTGAAAATTAGCCAAGAATACGAAGAACAAGATGAATTCACTTTGTCCTCCCCTGCGCGCGCTCGCTGTCTCTCGCTATATTTACGCTAAGTTCGTAGCGGCTCCAATCCGACGGCCATGATTTTCCTGGTATAGTCATATAGTGTGACTCGGACAAAGTACTAATGCTGTAAGGAACCATTTCATTGCGGGATCTAAGAATCTTCCTTGATAAATAATTGGAAAAAATCAGCATAAATGGGTGTTAATTCGGGTGAATAGATCGGGTTCGGATCCAATTCGGGTCCATACGAGCATAAACGGGTTAACTCAAATTAAATCCACTTTTATAAATGGGTCAAGATTTTCAATTCGGACACGGCAGGCGCGATTCACGAATTGACCCGACCGGACCCACGAACACGGAATAGGGTTTAAGTTCCATTGAGGTTGACTGCTCCATCTCGACAACGCATGTGGTCCGTCTAGCACGAGTCGGCGAGTGCCGTGATGCCATCGGACGGGATACAATCAATTACAATATTAATTTCTTTTTTTAATATTATATTTCCTTTCTCCTATTTTTTAATCTTTTCCTCTTATTGCAAATTGCCTTTTCTCTTGTTGTTGTGTTAGGTTATCAGTTTTCGCGCTAACCTCAAAACATTTGCGTTGAGATTCATTAGGTGTTAGTTAGACTACACAAATATCTTTAAACTCATTTAATTGAGCATCATTTTGTTGGATTAACTCTCATTGAGATATAAATTAAATCATTATAATTGATTGTATATTCTTCCATTAAACTTTACATTTATAATAACTATATGTTACATTGGTATGTAACAGTAGGGCTGTGAACAAATTGAGCATTACACAGGCTACTCGAGGCTCGATATGCAGTCGTTCGTGATCATTTGTTTAACATATCAAATAAGTTTGAACAAATTTTTAAATGCTCGATTGTTAAATAAATAAATTTAAACATATATTTATTTGATTCATTTATGTTCACGAACAGTATCGTTTAAAGCTCTTAAATATGCTCGATAAGAAGCTCAATGCATAAACAAGCTTGTTAAAAAACATGATTAATGTTCGATACAAAGCTCACAAATAATATCGTTAAAATTTTTAACTTTATTTATAAAAAAAAAAATTGACTAAAATAATTTAAATACATTATATTAATTTTAAAAATTTATCATAATTAATCATTAATTAATACAATTTAAAATTTATTAAATATTGATATATCATCCAAAATTTATCTTGATCAGACATGAATATCGAGGAAATTTTGAGTTTGAAACTTTTGAAATTAAATTTATAAACATTCGAACTCCGATTTTAACAAACTTATAGTTGAATTGAACATCTCGAAAAATGAACCCAACAACACTAAATTCAACTCAATTCGAGCCCAAATGGGTCCATATAAAGGACTTGGAGCATATTGAGAAGGTTCAAACCATAAATTGGATGACCAAATGATCTTTAAATGTGTCATGCTTATAGTAAAATCGTTCGGCTCGATGAGATGAATCCAAAGAGCCTAAGATTGTCGAATTTTGACTTTATTACGGCACTCAAATGCTCGTTAAACGGTTCATTATCAAGGGAATATATATCGGCCATCCATTCAATCCACTTCCACGTGCTCTTGATATTCTCCCTATTTACTAATCATACCACTCTCAGAAAATTATAAATAAACTTATCATTCTTCATTGAAGAGGGAGAGGAAGAAAGGGAAAGAAGAAAGGAGAGGAAGAAACATCTGACATCTCTATTGCTACTAAACTCCTCCTCGACCACTGCTTTGCCACCGATCATCGTCGGACTTCCACCCGGCCACCAACTATCTCCAAACTTTCACTCGACCACCGATTATTGTTGAACTTCAACTTTTCAAACCATCGTTGCCCGAATTGTGATCTTTGCAACCACTGTCACCCTAAATGTGGTCCTTACAACCACTATTACCTGACTCTGGTCTTTTTCGACCTTCGTTACCCTCCGACTGCAGTCTCTCCAATCACCATCTCCTGATTATAGTCTCATTGATCACCGTTGTCTGGCTATAGTCCTTCCGACCATCGTCGTCTGACTACAATCTTTTCGACCTCTGTTGCCCACTGATAACAGTACTTATGACCACCATTGTCTGATTAAAATCTTTTCAACCTATGTCGCTCGCTGACTACGGCCCTTCTAACCACCATCACCTACTATGGTCACTCTAACCACCATCTCTCGACCGTCGTCGCCATACTATAGTCCTCCAACCTCCACCCTCCACCGATTACGGCCCTTCTAACTATTGTAGCTTGACTACAGTCCTTCAAATCACCATCAGTTGATTATGGTCTTTCCGACCTTCGTCGCCCGTCGACGATGGTCCTCCCGACCACCATCACCTAAACCCATCAACTATGGTATTTCCGACCGCCATCACTTAAGTATGGTCTTTTCGACCTTCATCATCCACGGACTATGATCTTTCTTATCAACATTACCTGGCTATGATCATTCCAACTACTGTCATCAACTATGGTCCTTTCGACCTTTGTCGCCCGACTATAATTTTTTTTACCATCTTCACTTGACTACAGTTCTTCTAAACTACATCACTCGTTGACTATGGCCATGCCGACCAACACAAACATTTCAACATTGATCCTCCAACCCCCATCATGTATTGTACTCTATATAATGTATATTGGCTACATCGAGCCAAGGCAGTCCCCTAAAGGAAGGGTCTTATTTGTAATCAAATACAAATACTAGTGGACTCATTCTTTCAGAGGTTTCCACGTAAAAACTCTGATGCCTCTTATTAATATTACACCCCTACTTTTTTATTTCTACGCGTGTTGAATCTTCCTACAAAGTTAAGACGTTAAACTTTATATTTCTCTACCGCTACAAATATTTCAAGGCGCGACAAATATAGTAAATCACTAAATCTATTAATTATACTAAATTATAAATATCATATTGTAAGACTTGAACTCAAACTTGATTGATAATCAATATTATAATTTTATATTATTTTGAAAGAGCGCATACTTCACGAAAATACCTTATATCGTGTTTATTTTATGCAAGCGTGGAAGTATACTTAAATTTCAATATGAAAAAAATTGTGTTTTTTCGTGCTTAAAGAGGCGACCTGTTTTGCTGAACAGAAGCGATCGGTGGATCAGAGCCGGAATCCGACGATGTTGCTCGCCGTGCTTTTCGCCAATACCGATGGAAACATCCTCATCGAGCGGTACTATGAATCCCCTTTTATTTTCTTCTTCCCCCTTTCTCTGTCATAGGGCTACAGATCTTAAATGCGCTGTATTGTTTTTGGTAACTTCCGGTTTCTCTTAAATCGTTTTGTTTTTGATACGATTGATTAGATCCTACTTCACTTTACTCCATAGCTTTTTATGTAGGAGATATTCTTAATACAAAGGTTAGGGGCATGGTTCTTTTTGTTGGGTTAATCAGAGATCAAAAGAACGATTTTAGTTTTACTTGTGAAGAAATAAGAAAGAAACCGCTTTTGTTATTGCTGGGATGATAACATCCCAAGTGATTTAACCTAATTACTGAATGCTGGTTGCTGGGGATATGTTTTTGGAATCAGCTGAAGACTTTGTTGTTTTACTAAGAACTATGAGCATTGTGTAGCTGAATGGAGCCGGTGGGTTGATAAGAAATTCAATAGGCATGGAATATTACATTTTAGGGAACGTTTGTTCTGAAGGATGAAATTTTATTGATGTCTTGTGAAAGTTTTGATATTATTTTGTACCAGCTGAAGTAGCTGAGGTTATTAAAATTGTAGAGGGAGGGAGACTTAGGCTTCGTTTGGGACGACTTTCTTACTGCTTGGCAAAGCAGCTTTATAGTATAAAAATTTTATTTTTTGTGCTAGAAAATTGCTTCAAGAAGTAGTAAGAAAGCCGTCCCAAACGAAGCCTGCTTCGTTTGTGCTGGCTTTCTTACTGCTTCTTAAAGCAGTTTAATACAAAAATTAAATTTTTTTTACTAGAAAGTTATTTTAACAAGCAGTAAGAAAGCCGTCCCAAACAAAGCCTTAGCTGTTCACTGACCACTGTGTTGGCAATGTGCGGAGGTGACCACATGACGCCAGCCACATGACGCCAGCTAAATAGATGGGGAGCAGTGGTTGTTAACTGGTTTCTATTTTGGTGGTAGGGGGAGGAACAATGATTGTTATTCTTGTTTTCTACCGGAGTTAGGAGGTGGGCGCGTTTCAACTACTCGGAGGTCTGCAACATTTCCCAGACCATGATCTATGATAACTGTTGGTGGGTTGCAACCATAGTAATTTGTAGGTGTTGAAAAGGTTCTTGGGCTTGGCCATGGCTTCCTAACTTGTAGTTCCTGTTGGCGCTAGTCCTTGGTCTTCTTGGGTTTAGCTTTTTAGCCATGTGTATTTGTGAGTTCTTGACAACTATTTCCTTATGCTACTTGGGATCATCGTTCAAGAGGCATCAGATATAACCCTCTTGGATTCAACATGCCCTTTGTGGATGGCGCTTCATGCAATTTGGAAGGGTGCCAGATCTATTAATCATGAAATAGGCATCAAATTTTCTGAGCTATCAGATGCTGAAGTTTGTCATGGCTTTAAAATTTAGAGTAAGCATCTAAGAATATAAAAGATTAGTGCGTTTTAACTATTAATAAGATCTAAGACATTTTGCCATCATTTTATTTTTTATTACTTTCTGCACTATAATATATCATCCTTATTTCTAACTATTAAAAATTAAATTTTAGGATTGAAAGTGCTACTTCATATTCTCAACAATTCAAAAGTTCCTTTGGTTGTTTAAGCCTCTTGTCTGACGTATTAACAAACAAAATCTATTTAATCTGTAGACTCTGTCTTAAACTTTTTTTTTAGCTTAATGACCCTCTAGCCATTTCCCCTTGAATCTCATAGCATCATCTTTTGAGAAGTCATTAATAATTCAATGGGAAGAAAGTTGCATATGGGTCAAAGTAGTCCTAAAGGTGGTATTTTATTTGTGTTTATGCTTCTTGGACACTAAGCTAGTTCATGATTGCTGTAGATTATTTGATTTAAATATTTCTATGAGAGAGCAGTCAAAGGTCAGCATTTTCAATATTAAAATATATCATTATTTTTAAAAAACAAAGTTGAGATATGACTATAAATCAAATATCTCTTACAGCAATCCTATGTTTTATTTCCCATAGTTTTCTATTTATGTTCTTGCACTAATATGTTTGTAAAAATGTTAATATATAGCTTTATGTTTTTGACTTTTGCTCTTTACGTTGATGGATGGTTGTTATTATATATTAAAGCTTTGACATGCAGATGTGGCTTGTCATTCAATATACTAATTACATGTTGTTGTCTACAAAGCAAAGCGGTTAGAAAATAGCCCTAAAAAGGCCCTGATCCTAAAATTGATCGTTAAATCTCTTCAGATTTGAATTTAAATTTAATTTTATATTTAATTTAAATCCCTACCCAATTTCCCCAAACCTCCTGCACCAAAATAGCACATTTAATTCATATCATTCAATCCTTTTTGGTGTGAATCACAAGTAATGTATGCCTTGCTCTCTCTGCACTAGAGGAAACACGTCTGCACTTTTGAGCTCCTATCTATTTGAAAGTAAAGTAGAGGAAAAAATATACAATGAAGGTAAAAAAAGAAAGACAGAAATGCCTTCGTCCTTTAAGATAGTCGATATTTCTTTGAAGATCCTATGCCCTCCTACTTAAAGACATTGCATCAATAATAAATTTTTGTTTTACTCATAAAATTGCCACCAACACATATGTTAGTAGTACCTATAGCTGTTATAATTATTTTGACAAGATAGATATAAAATCTATCTTTGAGAAATTATAAGCTCATTATGAGAGAATGCATTGTTGCTCTCTATTGACAGAGAATCTTCACCACTCTTACTCTCTAAAGGAGAGTTCTTCTTAGTTTGTTGTATGATTCTTGATGATCTAGATAGTTAAGATTTCATTTATGCAGTTAAATTTTGATTTTATTTAAAATTGGCCTTTTATTTTTCGTTTTTCATGAAGATTATCTTGTAATTAACCTTAATGGTGGTGTCAACTTTTTAGTTATTATGCTATTTAAGTAAATAACCTTTTACCCATTGCCAAAAAATGATATGATCAGTTCAACGAAAATCTTTTGCAACCTTTGTTTTGCCTTTCTACTTTTCTTCTGCTAATGATTCATGTTATCTTTCAAAAATTTTTGAGGATTGTCAAGTATTAAATGAGGTCAGATTCACAATGAGTTTTCCCGAGTTTAAGAAGCTTCCATGTGAGTTAGCTTGTTCCACTTAAGTTCGTTCAGATTCACCCAAAATTATTTAAAGCTCAACTTAACATTAATTGAACCATTCTAGAGCCTTAATTCCTCATCTAAATGTATGCCATTCAATGTGTATATAAGTGAAAAAGCTAGATTATTAGTTGTGAGCATCTAATTTGGTTTCCCAATGATGAACTTTGGTTCAATTTCAAAAAGGTTAATGGAATTTTGACCTTCTCAAGTCTGGTCTAACTTGACCTATATAGGACTCAACCTGTCTTGATTTCAAGCTCCCTTAAATTTACTTGGATTGGATCTCATTCAATCAAGTTCATGTAAATTCGCTCGAACTCATCAAGTTTTCACTCGCTTCATATTGACTTCTTTCGGAGTTGACCAATTTTACTCGATCTTATATGACTTTACCTAGAACTCGCTAAGGCTATTCAAGTCAGGTTAACGGATCAGCATCATTCATGTTCGACACATCGATTAAATTCTTAAATCAGTTCATCAAAATGTTCAGGAACTACTCCTTGGTCAAGCCTCAACCCTTGTGATCACTACTCAGTCAGATTGCTCTCTTTGGATTGAATATTGCAAGCCTACCTTCCTAATTTTTATTTGTTCTTCTCTAAACCACTTCTTTTCCGATCAATTAGAAAGATCTAATAGGAGGCGACCCATTATTGCTAATTAGATTCTCTAGATGTTTTGGCCCTTTGACCCAACATCATTGATTGACCTCATATGCAAAAACTCGGAGATTTTGATCGAGTCAACTATCTTTCACCATTCATTCCCCTCATACGTAAACTTGATTGCCAAGAACTAGTTAGCTAAGTGTCCGCAGTCCGAGTTTGCTAGGCTGTCCTTACAAGTAATAACGTATACCGGAACGGGTATTCTTATACGAGATTTCTTGCTACCTATCGCCTATCATCATGAGAAGCGAACTAGCTAAGCTAGAGAGCGGATATCCTACTCGTTTCGGTTCCGGCCCCACGCCTGTCGCAATCGTTCCACCTTCCACCCAGTCTTTCGATTTTCGTGAACTTCTTTTTCCAGTTCTTATGGCGAGCTTGGAAAGAAATTTCTTAATAATTTAGGGCACAATGATATCCTTATTTGAGAGTGTTATCGGGCATTAGGTTGGTGATATAATTAACCATGAGAGTTTCTGTCTATGGGAAACCTTGGTGCACAAAATTAAAAATATTGCCTATAAAATTTAATCGCGCTCAACGGTCTTTTCTTAACGCTCCAAAAGAGTAAAAAGAAAGTGGACTGCACTACAAGCTCATGAGTGCCTTACAAACTCCAAATTTGGTGACTGTTTTGAGGTTTCAATATCAAAAGCACAAGGATTTGTTATTTCGATATAATTTTATTTTTTTCTTTTTTTATTTCTCATTGATTTTCACTGTTCAATTATGGACCTCACTTCAAACATCCCGAACATCTGTATGAGCACTGCATCTATTTATGAACTTTCTTTGGAGTTATATGTCCCCAAAAAAATATTCAAAAATTATGGAGTATTCCTTATTCTCATATCACTCATTCTTCAAATCAAATTGGGTTAGGTAAAAAATTGTATCTTTATTATTTTTGTGTTATGTTTGATTAAAGATCCAATCAACAGCTATTTAGGCTTTTGGATTGTCCTGTTGTGTGCCCAATCACACAATGCTATTTGAAAATAATGTTTTAAATTTAGAATCTACCCAAACAATTCTTTGTACTTTTTGGATCACATCACATTACGCATTTGTCTTTGCAGAATAGCCCAAAATTCTGAATTTTATACATTTTTTGTTTAGTTTTTAGTTTTTTTTTTTTTGGATAAAGAATTGCGCTTATTTTTATATGAATAACATAGTTTGGTTTTCATTATATTGTAGATTCCACGGAGTTCCTGCAGAGGAGAGGTTACATTGGCGATCTTTCCTTGTAAAGCTAGGAGCTGAAAATCTCAAAGGAGCTAAAAATGAGGAGCTTTTTGTTGCTTCTCATAAGTTTGCTACTATATCCTCTTAGTTAAAACTTTGGAGTTAAATGTCTTAATTAATTGATTTTATTATCATGATCAGCATTTTATGAGATCTCACACATTGATATAAGCTTTTCAAACTAATTAAGGTAATTCATAACTGATCGAGAATCTTGCTTACTATTTAAGAGAATCTCAACAAGATTTCTCCTATAGTGGAGCGTCAAATATTGCTTCTGATTTTAGTAAATTTCGCATCCATCTTGTGCTAGGCAAAATTCATCTTAGACAATCTTTGTAAGTATCGAGGCGATTGAGACTCTGAAATGTGGAAGCATCAACCTTGATCCTTTGGGTAGGGTCATGGACCTCATGGTGATTGTCAGTGGGACTATCACAATTGGCAATAGGTGCTCTAAGAGGGGTTATTCTATACTATTTATGACATTGGTGAGGATTATTATGATGAGGAATATTTTTACAAATGCAATATTTATGAGTTAGGGTAATCCTCACATATGCATGATAAGTGGGTTGTGTAGGCTAGCCTAATTTCTCAAATAACTCATTAGAGATTCTTAAAATTAGCTCTAGTGTTAGGTGGAAAATTTTATGGTGTAACAACTGATTTACTAGTGGATGCCCCATTGACATTTCTTTGTGCAATTAAGTTTTTAGGCGGCCAATATCAGGCTCTATAACTTATTGGAGCTTTAACTGATTCATTTCGAAGGACGGGACTCTCTAATCATTACCAATAGGGCTATTGCTTATCTGTTTTTTAAATTGATCATTTAATGATGCATTTTATAGGTCTCACCTAACATGTTATCTAAATGACATGCAAAAATATCTACTCAAAATAGTTATTACTAGATGTCCTTGCAAAAACAATAATTTTTTTCATTATAATAAATCAAGTTAATTTCCTTTAAGCATGATCATATAATAGCATGCAAGATAATTTTTGGTGGAGTACTCAATTTACTCACATGTAAATCTTACTAGAAATAGTAAGTTGTAGTATTTTGACTAGGCCTATTTTAAGTGGAGATCAACTGTTAAATTATTCATGTAGAATTATAAGATCTGCCACAATTATGTAATTTTTTTAACATCAATAGAGATTATACCTTATCATTAGTAGGGTTAAACATTAAAAAGCTATGATTGCCTTGCAAGCAGAGAATCTCTCTAAAGCTGTTGCTGGCTAAGACAATCTACAACAATCAGTGAGCTTTAGAGCTGTAGTGTTTTGTTTGGTGAAAATCAATGAGTACAAAGGAAAAGACAACAACCTCTCTATATGATGGCTTGATAAGTAGGCTTGAGTTTCTCTAGTGACGACTAAAGATGGACGCACTCAGCTTGTTTGGATTTGCAATATTCAATAGGGATGTAGATTGTAGAGGGCCTTTCTGTTGACGTTTGGAGTAGGCAAAGGCGGCAATTTAGGAGATCTATGAATCATGCGAATAAGGTAAATATGAACAATTATGCGAATAGTTGGTGTCATTTGACAAAGAGGATTACGATTAAAAATCTCCCACTGGAGTATATGCTTTGGACATGGAACTCGTGCATAGGACACAACCACTTCACTTTGGCGATAGCCTATCAGCAGTGGAGATTGTTGACACGATAGAATGAATATGTGAGGTTGTAGACACGAGAGAGAGAGAGAGAGAGAGAGAGAGAGAGAGAGAGAGAGAGAGAATCTCTAGCAAGTGTTATAGTTGCAAGCAACTATTGGATTTGAGTGGTCAATCACAAGCTTAGATGATTTGTGGATGTGTTAAATTTTGTGAGATTTTTGTAGGGTTAGCGGGATTAGAGTTGGATTTGGGCGTGCGGTTGTGAAGTCTTGCATGATGAGATTAATGCTATGGAAGAGGGAGGGATCATGGGATACGATATTTATATTTAGCTAGTGAATCTTAGTAAGATATGGCTTGGGAAGCAAGATTATTGAAGCCAACAAGGAAATAAAAGTTGGTTTTTGCTTTGATACCAAGGTTGATGGAGGGGGGAAAGAGAAATAAACGTGTAGACAACTTATGCTGATCCACATACACCACTTGGTTCTTGTGAGCACTCAATTGGAGTACCTACTACTAATTGAGTGTTTAAAGTTAAAAAGTTGCTGATATAAGTTGAGCATGACATAATGAAAATATTAAGAGGGGTGTGTGGCAAAACTAGAAAGTATAAACTAAGGATTGTTATTAGTTGGGTGATTGCAATGATATTTGTTGTATATAAGATAATTAGGAATATATTTAGATAATTTGTACATGTACATCTATATCTATCTTAAAGCTTCTTCCCCAGAATTAGCTAGCTTGATTTTATTGGCGCTTATTAAACCAAGCACAAGCGTGCTTGGCTCACTTCCATTCTTTTATTTAGAGCTGTCTGGATAATTTAAATAACAGAAATAGCTACTCTGCAGCAGTCCCATCATATAGTAATTGGAAAGCTGTGGATAATCATCTATGTTGTAAGCAAATGCTCATATTAATCTGGAAGATTGACAGTATAAGCAGAGCCATGTGTCCCGAAATAAATTTTGTCAAGTTCGTAAGTCCCACGCTGGTTATTGCATTTCTCTATGACTATCTGAGCTCGAATGGTTCAGGTACTATAGTATCACTGTTGCTTCTCGTTTGTTGATATTTTCAGTGTTAGAGAATAAACTAGTTGAATATATCTCGTTTTATGTATTTACCTCTGTACCATCATATATGTCTATATATATACTCTTCTGTAATCACATTTGCAAGGATCAATAATACTTTCTACTTTCTTTATTCTTGTGTCTGCCTCCCGCTCTTTCTCTCTCAGTTTCCATCTTCTTCTTCCTCTATCATGGTATCATAGAGCCATTAATGGGGGATCAAAGTTCTACTTCCTCCCTCCCTCCCCTCTCCGCCTCCTCCGACCCGGCAAATGATCACTCCGACATCAGCATTCCGGCGCCTCTGAAATTCTTGGTTTCCAATATCAAGAATCTCCTACCTCACCCGCTCTCTTTCTTCTCATTTTTCCCCTACTCTCCTGAAAAAAATACAAAAACAAAACGTTTTTTTTTTTTTACAGCAGCCAGTGCCCAGTATTGTTGCTGAACGTCCTCAATACTTTCTCTAAGATATGCACGTTATAGTTCTTAATTCCAAAAGTGCAAGTTCCGACGAAATAATCGATACGTAGTAATAATCTGATTTATTAATGTTGGGAAGAAATAGTATTGTTTCCTGATATAATTCGGAATAAATTTGAGTACGATAGGAAATATTAACCTTCTATTCATGCTCACCCATTGTCTCTTGCTCCAATTTCTTTATGCGGTTAATAGCACCATCTTAGAAAAATGAAAGCTGTTTCTCACTATTCTTCCTCTGTTGATATGCACCATCCGCAAAAATTGTTTGTACATGGCATTTCATCCGCATAAATTATTTCCTCTTGCTGATGTTTCATTTCTTTTATCTATTTTTTTTTCCTTTCCAGATCTGTATACATAGTTTACACCATGCTTGGGGATATCTGCATTTATGTAGTTGGCAAAGATGATTATGATGAGCTTGCTTGTAAGTAAATCTTAACTCAATATTGTTGGAATTTCAGGGTTCATTTGGTTGCTTGTTGATAAAAATGTGTTTTAGAAAATGAATTTTTTCTTCTCCAAGCATTTTTTAGAGATTATTTGGTTGCTTGTAGATAGAAAACCTGATTTAAAAAGGTTGAATATGCGATAGTGATGTGAAATTGAAATCATCATATTTCAGGGATTTGAAGTTGTTTTTAGTGTTTAGAATCAATGTAATACATCCAATGAAATGACAAAAATCTAGTAAATTCACCTTTTAAAAATGTATGTTTTCTAACTTTAAGCAACCTAATAGGCCCTTCTGTGAAAGTAAACTCATCATATTTCAGGGAGAAAAAGGATTCATGTAGCCGAACCAATGGGACAAAGATTTGATGTTGTTTTTGTAATTTTTCTTGTATTAAAAAATGTTTTTGATGTTACAACCTTTATATAAAAAAAATTTCATGTTTTGTCAATGTTACCTCTCATGAAAGAACTCCTTCACTCCTACCTCATCCCGTGCAAGTATACCTCTAACTATACGTCTACCACTTTTAGATCTATCGCCCACTTCTCCTTCTTTACATGTTTATACTCAAGAGCCTAGACTGTCTTCTTCTAAGACGCCTTTGATTGCCCATCCACTCCACTGCAAATTCTTTTTTTGGCTTCAAGTATAGATAGAGCAAGGGAAACATCTCTCTCAAAAGAATATGTTATATGCCTTCTCCAAGAAACTATTCTTATGTTTGATGAAGGAAACTTTGCATTCATCTTAGGATGATGGAAGCTATGAAAATCCTTCTCGATATCAATGTCTTGTTAGTAAACTCATCTATCAAAGCTCGAAGAAAAAGCACTACAAGGCTATTCTAAGAATTTTGAGATATATCAAGAGATCTTCGGGAGAAGTTCTAGTCTACCATAATTTTAATCATTTGAGGATTAAAGCTTTTAACTTTTAACATAAAATATTGGATAAAAATGATTCATATAGCCGACCCCATATAGCAGAATAAAGGCTTGATGTTGTTGTTGTCATTGTTGTTGAGCTGAATATGCTAGATCTATTGAAGATTAACAATCTCTTTTAGGTATTGTGTCTTTTGGTGAAAAAGTTGTTTGTTGGGAAAACCACTTAGTAAATAGTTGCAGCTAGATGAGTGTTACAATTAAACACTAAGTTATGAGTCTTTTCACTTGTAAAATTGTGTGAATCAAAATTTTTGTAGGAGAATTTATCTTTTCCAAACATGGACCATGATCCTTAATTATAATAATCAAGCAATTGTCTACATTACAAGCAATTTTATATCTCATAAAAGAATCAAACATATTAAAATAGATTACAACTTAATCAAAGATATGGTATTGTCAAAAAAGATCATTACTCCCCACATCAAGTGAAGAATAATTGGCTAATATATTTATCAAAATTCTTGAGTCTCTTTACTTTCCAATTTTTTATAATAATTGATGGATATGCTCTAATTTAATGAGAGCTGTTATTGTAGAAAAATAATAAGATTGGAAGGTGATATCTTTATTTAATGACATCTAAAACATTTTTATCATTTTTTTCAAAACCTACTTTCTACTTTACGGCTTTATTTGAGACATCTTTCATACTGCTTTTTAAAATAATTTTTTAGTACAAAAATTGTTGTACTAAAAAGTTATTTTAAGCTTCATTTGAGATGATTTTCTTACTGCTTTTAAAGCAGATTTTTAGTACAAATATTTTAACTTTTGTGTTAGAAAATTACTTTAAGAAGCATAAAGTAAATTGTCCCAAATCAAATGAGCCCTAAGATGTATTTCATAGAACTAATTTGTGCTAAGTTTGGCTGCATACTTTCTTACTCTACAGTGGCAGAGGTCATCTTTGCGATAACATCAAGCACCAAAGATGCATGTGGGAAACCTCCGACCGAGCGGCTCTTCCTCGACAAGTATGGGAGGATATGCCTATCGCTTGATGAAATTGTTTGGCAGGTAGAGACACACTAACATTACAACTTTCACTATCAGAGTAAAAAACATTATTATTTTACAAAGGATTTTAATCTGTCCAATCATAGTAATGAAGTGTTCAATAACAGTAAAATAATAATAATAATAATAATAATAATAATAAATGTTCAATAACAGTCATTCTATTGATTTTTATTTTCAAATTTATTGTTTAATTAAAAAAAGGGATTTACATACATATATTTGAATTTTTAGGTATTTATATATGTAGCACCTGATTTTTATAATTATTTATGTATAATTTTAATAGTTAAATTACATAAAAATATATTATTAATATTTTATTTAAAATGGAGAACATAGTTTCCTATATATTTTTTAATGTGATTTTGAAACAGGTGTTAGATATGTAAATATTTAAGAATTTTGGGGTATGTATGTAATCCTTCATTAAAAAAAAGAATAATAACTCCAATAATTCAAAATGAAATTGATGGTTGTGATGGATTTTTTTTTATCCACTTAAATGAGCAGGATTAATCAGGATATTTTTATTCAATTTTAATTTGAAAGGATTTAAGAGCTATTAACCTTGCTTTTAGATTAGGGCAATGTATGATCAAACAATTAAAAATCACACTGTATTTATCTTAAATCAACTTTAATAATTTTATATTGTATTATAATTAAATTCGAGTCAAAATATGAATCAAATATCCCAATCCAAATTTTATTCTTTCAGAATCTATCTATTGTTAGCAGATATTTCTATTGGATGGTTGAAATCGAGGAATATTTCGGATTTGTTGTGCGATAAAAAGTACCATTCAATTTTAAGGAAAAAATTTATAAGATGGTGGTGAGACCTGCAATGTTTTATGGAACAAAATGTTTGCCCTTAAAAGAGAAGCATAATATTAAGTTAAGTGTTGTTGAGCTGTGGATGCTCATGTGGATAAGTGGATTTACTCTTAGAGATATGATACAAAACGAGTATATCCGTGAAAAAGTTGGAGTAGCTCCAATGATAGATAACATTAGAGAGAGTCGCCTTAGATGGTTTGGTCATATAAAACGGTGGCCTTCCGATGACCCTGTTAGAAGAGTAGATGTATTAGATTTGATCCATATTAAAAAAGACAAATGTATAGAAATAATATTTCTTTATTAGATTTAAATGGGAATTTGACTCCCCTGAGAAATTATTCTGTGGTCATTGAACGGTCCAAAAGTGAATTAAAATGCGTCACGTCATTTTGTACGGAGCGGTACACAGCACAAAAATGGCGTGGCGCGTTCTCATTCGCCGCTGGACATCATTTGGTGACCGCACAAAATAAATTTTCCTTAATAGGTACAAAGGAAAAAAATGATTCATATAGTTGACCCTGGGATAAAAGCTTGATATTATTGTAGAATCTATCCGCCAGTCTCATATCTTTCCCATAAATTCCTCTAATGCTTTATTTCTAAATGATGAAGGGTATGCTGGAAAATACAGAGAAGGAGAGAATCAAACGGTTGATAAGGATGAAACCTCCAGCTGATGTGTGACTTGCTGGCTTCTGATTCATTTACTCAGCATTATCTATATTTCTGTAAAAGTTCACCGATGAGCATCAGCTTCTCACTCAAGCTTCACTGATTTGATCGTTCTGTGTTTATGCATAGTTGTTGATATTTCTAAAAAAAAAAAAGAGAAAATTTTTCTTGAGTTAGCAGTTTTGCACTGGAAGATGGACATTATTTTAGTTTTAATATATATATATATATATATATAAAATTTTATCCGTGGCAGGGTACTATTCTACCACTAGACCACTGGTGCTATTTGTTGAATTTATTTAATTTTCTTTTTATACAAATTAATTTCATTATATACTTCTCAACATTGACTATTTCTATTGGAGATAAAGATGTGTGTATTAAGTAAGTTTTTATTGAATTATAAATGATTTTTTTTATAAATAATATTAGATCTAATAAAAACTCTTAGAAGGCATGCCCATGGGAATGCCTTGATGGAAAGCCAATAATAAATATGATCTTCATAAGAAAAATTTCGTAATGATAAGTGTCAAACAGAGTCTCCACTTACAAGCCTGAGAAGATACTCTCATGAGGAATCATCAGTGGTTAGATAGTAATGAGCACGATCATTATTACAAATACTCCATTAAAGTAAGTGATTAATATGATCTTCACTCATTCAAATACCTCAAAAGGCATAAGCAATATAAAAAATATATATATATATTTATTTATTTATTTGATTATCTAATAATATGATATTGTTAAAAGCTCAATATTTATTTATTTATTTGATTATCTAATAATATGATAATGTTAAAAGCTCACAAAGGAGCAATTTTCTCTCTTAAGGGAAGGAACTAGAGCCCTCAAAGTAGAAAAATTATTTTGTCTAGACAGGCGTACCGAGCAGTACCGAGCGCCCAGTGATGTGGTGCTTTTTTGTCTCTGAACACGTTCGTTGTCCGAACACCATAATTTCTCCTTAAAGTATGAGATTCAGCGGAATATTTTTTTTCCATACCCCCTGAGGGATATTTATACTTGAAGAGAAGAAAAAGGCATAAAATATTTTTGTAACTTTTTTTTTTTTTGATAGTTTTTTGGTAGCTTTAGTTGTCAAATTTTAATTTAAAATATTTTATATACTTTTATCACAAATATATAAAAATAAAAATTTAAATCGAATTATGTCAATTAAAAAAATGTAAATTAAAAATTTCCTTAACACCCTTAGAGCGCGTGACACATGTCTAAAAATTTTGGGCTTGAAATCAGCTCTAAAGAGGCCTTTTTCATTATTTTGTGGGTTTTCCCGTTCATTTTTATTTGACCAAGCATGATTCTCCATGCAATAATTAAATAAAAAAAAATTACAGTTAAAGTAGGACCATTTAAACTTTGATTAACAAATTTATAATCAAACTAAACGTATTGATAAGACAAACCCAACTCCATCAAAAACATTTCAACCTTAGTCTAAATAAACCAAAATCAAGCGCTAAAATCAACTTAGATTTTCAAAAGCTTGAAAATAGGAATTGCCATCATCACAAAACCATTGTTTGGCCATCATAACAGTCTAACTATCGATGTTTAACTTCTATAGTTTATTCATCATCATTCAATCTCCATCAGCTAACTGTTGTTACACTATCACCATAACTTGATTCAACTAACATTATTGGACAGTCATCATTTTTTATTCATAATTTGTCAACCATGTCTATCATAAATTTAAGAGACCAAACAAAGTGTTCACATCTTCTCCGGTTGTGAGGAAAAATAGATGTTTATAACTTCAAATATATAGTTAATTATTTCATTTAGACTAAGCCCTTTAATTTTTTTTTTCTTTAATGAATTTTCATATAAGATTTATTATGCATTATTCTCTTGTATATATGTGCCTTTTAAGGCTTCGTTTGGAGCGGTTTTGTTACTTCTTCTTAAAGCATCTTTTTAGTACACAAATTTTTATTTTTACAAAAGTTGATTTAAGAATTAGTAAAAAAGTTGGCCCAAACAAAACCTAAAACTAAATGTAGGGTGTCAATTTCGGGTCACGGGTCGGGTTCGGGTCGAACCTGAAACGAACACGATACTATTCGGGTCAACCCAAACCCGAGTACCCGACCCATTTTTGTAAACGAGTCCGTTTTTCGGACCCGAACCCGACCCGCTTCGGGTCCGGGTCAACCTGACTTGACCCGAAGGCCCGATTCAGACAAAAAACTACTAGTTTTTCGGGTCTAAAAATGGGTCAAACTCTGCTTTTCGGGTCAAGAACATGTCAATCTCCAGTTCCCGGATCAAAAACGGATTTTCGGGTAAAAAACGAGTCATTTTCAGTTCAATTTCGAGTTGACGGGTCAACCCGAACCCGACTAAATTTTTGAAATTGGTCAAATTATTGAATCCGAATCCGACCCGTTTTGGGTTCGGGCAGGATTTTCCATTATAAACGATCAGCCTTAGATGACTCAATAAGAAAAGCACGAATCGCGAGGTTCTTCGTCGGGTCTTCTAGATTGTTCCCTTAAAGATCCGGACAAAAGCTCCATGCACCACTCGATCCCAAGAAAAGCAGAGCGATGTTTCAAATCTTTCGTTTCTACTTTAAGATTTGTTCTATGCCACCCATATAATCATATGCACAATTCTTAAAGAGATCCAACGGCATTATATTGCTAGATATAGACTCCTCAATAAACGTGAAGTGCATAATCAAACTATCATACAAATCCAACGGCTAGGATCACCCGGAGCCGTTCTCACTCTTAAAACCCTCTTTTCCTCTTACAATAAAACCTCATCCATCTCCTTCCATTTCCAATTCACCGGCGAGCTGCACCGACCTGTTCTACCAATCTTATCCTTTCCGAATCTCTCTTCTTTGCATTTTAGGTACCATTTCTTCTTCCTCTCCGATCTGTTTGGAACGGGGTTTCTTCTTTTCCCATTCTGTTTCTCGTTCGGCTGTGGTTTTTTGAGTTTTCTGATTTTATGTATGTCGGATTTGTTCATGGAGGAGGAAATCGCTGATTTTGAGTAGTGTCATGAATTTTCAGTTGAAGGAGTTGGGAAAATTGAGGCTACCGCTGCTTCTCTTCTCATTTTATTTTAGGGGGAATATTACCTCTTTTGTAGCACATTTCTTTGATGAGAACTTATTAGGGTTATTGAAATTAGATTAAAGTTTAGCTGGTCAGTCAAGAAGTGTTTTCAGCAGGGAGTTTTTCATTCATTATTATTCTAATAATTTTATGGGTCAATATCTGTTGCTCACTTGTTTGTTCTTGTCAGAGATGATGTTCTAAGCGGTATGCATTTGAATTTTGATGGATGTGCTGTGTAATTTTTGCCATTAGTTCCATTGGGTTCTGAATAATTAGTTTTTATGAGAAGTTCTATGTCCTTTGGCTCAGAAAAGGTTATATTAGGTTTTTAATATGTGGAAGCGGTATACTTCTTTATATTTTTCTTTCTTGTTTTTGTTTAGCTGTGTTAATTGCTATTTGATCACAGATGATGTTGGGCATACTCATGAAAAATAGAATATATTTTGCACGCATGAAATGTATGATATTCGTTGAACTATAAGTTGCAATTGTATTTGATGAAACATTTGTAGACTAGGAATTGAAATGAAGTAAATTTAAATAAGTTGAGATATGCTAGCTTGAGAAGTTGGTATTGTATTTCTTTTCTTAGAGCAAACTGTGTCTCTTTGGTTTATGATTTGCCTCTGCTGATATTCAATTCTTGTTTCTACAGCTTGTTCTGCACTTCTAGTACACATTGTTTAGGTGTAATTTATATATAGCCCATACAACTTTGAAAAAAAAAGAAGTAAAAAACATTAATTTAAGAAAACACTTGCATAAATTTAGAGATCAAGAATGAAAATATGTGCATTTAGTTTTTCCATGAAGAATTGAGATTGTAACTAAATTTAGTATCAATTTCATTAGATCAAAGATAGTTATGGAATAAGTTCCTTGAATCAGGGGCGGAACCCAATGGGTTCCAGGGGGGGAAATTGCCCCCCCTCAATTTTTTTTTATAAATTTTTTTATATGGTTTTTTAGGTAATTTACCCCTTTTTATTCATTTTTTAGTCTTTATTACAAGGGTTTTCAGGCAATTGCCCCCCCCTAAATATTTTAAAATACTATGGTCTTTAGGTAATTGCCCCCAACAGGTCGAACCCCGCCAGGGGACACTGCCCCCTTGGACCCCCGACATATATGTCTTATAAGTTTGCCCCCCCTGAAAATTAGGGCTGGTTCCGCCCCTGCCTTGAATCAATTTTTTTTTAATCTATCCTCAGAAGTTATACACTGTGAATTGGATTTCTGTGTGGGATAACACTTTTAGACACATTTGCTTGATCTTGATTCCCATGAGAGTTTTAGGTATTTAGCCCAAAATTGTGGCCTAATATTAGCTCTCACTTCGGTGAATATACTCAAATGGTTTAAATGACAATGTGAACCATGTGGAAATTACCATCTTGGAGTTATTAAGAGCTAAACTTAATCATCACACTATATAGAACGTATTACCAGGCTGGAGTTAATCTCTTTTTACATCGCTACCCAATGACTTCTCCAATCAAATTTTTTTCTACCTTATGATAAAAAAGACCATTAAGATAGAGATCCATTATTGGTAGTTTTCATGTTGGTGGTTAAAACCCACGCCCTTAGTGATAATCATTAAGGTCTTCAATGGATTTCTTTTATTTTGTATCCAATCTTTCTTTGTGTCTGTTCAAAGAACTCATAATCTATGTTAGAATATCATAATTACTATTGTCTACATGCTATTTCAGATAGCTAAAATACCCACACATTTAAATAGTTTTCTCAAACTATTAAAAATGATAAGGAGTACGTTGATACTGAATAGCTTTTTCAAGTTAAAATTACCATAATTTGTTAATTATCTTCTAGCAAAGCTAGCAAGTGTTTCTACATATGTGTGCAAATTAACCTTTTAACAGGCATGCAATAAACAATCCTGTGCTAACCAAAGGTCTTCCCAATAATTATTTTAAAATTCATAGATTTCTAAACTATGTTCTTCATTGATTCAATCAATGATTCATGCTTCAGTCTAATTATAGTCACACAACAACAACAACAACAACATCAAGCCTTTATCCCACTACGTGGGGTCGGCTACATGAATCCTTTTTCTCCAATGTGTCCTATTAAAAGTCAAATTCTCGTTTAAATCTAATAAATAAAGGTCATTCCTAATATTTTCTAACCAAGTCTTTTTAGGTCTACCCCTACCTTTCTTAACATAAGTCAAATCTAATACCTCTACTCTCCTAACCGGGTCATCGCAAGGCCGCCGTTTTATGTGACCAAACCATCTAAGGCGACTTTCTCTAATCTTATCTTCTACTGGAGCTACTCCAACCTTTTCACGTATGTGACCAAACCATCTAATTATAGTCACATGGTCATAAAATAAAATATAGACTTGATAAGTTGGAAATATATGCTCATTAATGCACAATGAACAACATTAATATTGCGATCTTTTGAAGCAATAATTTTGGAAGATTTTATTCCATTTTGGAATAATATTGCGATCTTTTGAGCAATTGATAATTTTTCTAGAAAATTATCCAATATATATTATTTAATTTAAGGTGGGCAATTGGCCAATAAAAAATGTAAACTCATATTGGGAGCTAGAGAGTTCCTTCAGTTTTTGTCTGTCAGCTCTTGAACTTGAGATTAATACTGCAGCAATAAAAAATATATCAGTTATGCCAAGATCCTTTGATTGGTTAAGTAATTGACTTGTAAGCAAGCAAATCAAATAATGAAAAGTCCAGAAATGAACTCTGTTATTCTGATACCCAAGCTTGAAAAGGCGAGATTGCATCTTCTTGCCTTATAGCAAAGAGCATACTTTTCATTGGGGATTAACCACTGCAATTTCTGTGGCTTCTCCCTTGCTTTTATCATAGCTGGATCAGTTGAAAGTTATGTAGTTGAAGTCAAAAATAAAAACCCGAGCACATAATCTTATTATTTTTTAGATTTGTATATTTGTCTGGGATAGATCACTATTTCTTGCGTAATGCACTTGTTGAATGGCATCGTTTATAGATTTTTAGGCTCTACACATGAGCTTCTAGGAATCATATGGATTTACTTTGACAGTGATTACAATGTATGCTGTTTATCATTTGAATAATATTAGAGTTTGTGTTATGAGAAATGATCTCATGTTTTGTAATTCATTTCACAGGCGATGGCAGCCACTTTCAATACAGTGTCGACATTTGGCTCTTTGGCTGCCAGTGGCCTTGCGGCAGACAATAAATTCGTATCCTCTTCTGGGAAGTTATCCCAATTCTCTTCTTTAGCTTCTATTTCTTCCCATCCTCTCAGTGGCAGAAGGAAGAAGCTGAATTTGCAGAAGAGATGTAACACTGACATCAGTGCTATGGCTAAGGAGTTATATTTCAACAAGGATGGGTCAGCTATTAAGAAGTTACAAGTAATCTTTTCATTCTCTTGTTAGGATTCTGATTATGTAGCAGTCAGTTATGATATCATTCAGTTTTCCGTTGATGCAGACTGGTGTCAACAAGCTTGCGGATCTTGTTGGAGTTACTCTTGGCCCAAAGGGTAGGAATGTTGTTCTGGAGAGCAAGTATGGATCGCCTAAGATTGTAAATGATGGTGTTACAGTGGCAAAGGAGGTATTTTGGCATCGATTTTCTGTGGGAAATTATGTTTAGAGGGTTTATTAGTTTGCATATTTTTGCTTGGTAATTGAATTAAATAGAACATATTTTGTTCAATTGATAGCTTATTAAACTTCCATGTATTTAGAGAGTTTTTATCCTTTGCAATTGTTAGCTCATTTTCATGCTTACATAAGTGATGTAAAAGCACATACAAACAGCTGCACACCTGCAAGCACACAGGCATTAGACCAAAGTGTTTGCAGAAAGTCTATATCTATAATTCTTTTATGTTTATCAGTGATCCACTTTATTTTTTTTGATGTAGCTGCTTCTGGAAGACTGTGACTTATATTTTAGTTTGAATATGCTTGTATGGTTTTTGCACTAACTGATTTAGAGATGCTCCTTGTTGTTATAACTTTTCCATTGTATATAATCTTTAAAGGATTGAATTTATCTTAACTTATTTTCCAGTTGATCGCAAGCTAATATAGTTTACTTGCAGGCCCCATTTGGTAATCTTTTATCTATGTATGCTAAAATAGGCATCCTGCTTATTTAATGATATTAGGTTGAGTTGGAAGACCCGGTTGAAAACATTGGTGCTAAGCTGGTCAGGCAAGCTGCTTCTAAAACTAATGACCTTGCTGGTGATGGTACCACAACTTCTGTAGTCCTGGCTCAAGGTTTAATTGCTGAAGGCGTTAAGGTCTGGAAACTAATTATTTGTCTCCTCTCTTCATTAGTTTTGCTATATTGATGCAACTAATATACTTCCATTTGGACCATTATTACATCAGGTGGTTGCAGCAGGTGCCAATCCTGTTCAAATCACTAGAGGAATAGAAAAAACTTCAAAAGCTCTAGTATCTGAACTCAAACTAATCTCCAAAGAGGTATTTTCATAGGTTTGAAACATGTGTTAAAATTATTGTACTAATGTTCTAATTCAGCTAACTTTTCTTGATATGCAAGACAATTATAATTTAAGGTTACATTATAAAATCTTTTATAAGTAATACAGAATGGTAACAAATTAAAGATTATTCTATTATATCCTGTTGTAGGTTGAAGACAGTGAACTTGCTGATGTTGCTGCAGTGAGTGCTGGAAACAACTATGAAATTGGAAACATGATAGCTGAGGCTATGAGCAAAGTGGGAAGGAAGGGTGTGGTGACACTTGAAGAGGGCAAAAGTGCAGAGAATAGCCTCTATGTTGTGGAAGGAATGCAATTTGATCGTGGCTATATCTCTCCTTATTTTGTAACGGACAGTGAGAAGATGTCTGTTGAATATGAGAATTGCAAGGTTGTTATTTCATGAAGACTATAGTACTATCTTTTCAGTTATAATCCTACAGGACCTTAACGTAAACTCTGGCCTTTCCAGCTGCTTCTTGTTGACAAGAAAGTTACAAATGCAAGAGATTTGATCAATGTCCTCGAGGATGCAATTAGAGGGGGATATCCTATCGTTATAATTGCAGAAGATATTGAACAGGAAGCTCTGGCAACTCTCGTTGTAAACAAGCTAAGAGGTGCTTTGAAGATTGCTGCTCTAAAAGCTCCTGGATTTGGAGAGCGCAAAAGTCAATACCTTGATGACATTGCAATCCTTACTGGAGGTTACCTGAATTATTATACTTATATTTTTCTGTTTTCTTCCAGCCGCATTACTCCATCGTAGTTCTTACGTGAATCCTAAATGTTCATTTTTCTTGCAGCAACTGTCATAAGAGATGAGGTTGGCCTTACACTGGATAAAGCTGAAAAAGAGGTGTTGGGTACTGCTGCAAAGGTTGTGCTAACCAAAGATTCAACGACCATAGTAGGTGATGGGAGCACACAGGAAGCAGTAAATAAGCGAGTTTCACAAATTAGAAACTTGATTGAGGTTCATCTCCTCCCTGTCTTATCTTTTCATTTAATGTTCTTATTCTTACTTGAGGCATAAGAAATTTCTGTCAAATTTCCAGGTAGCTGAACAGGATTATGAGAAAGAGAAACTGAACGAGAGGATTGCCAAACTTTCTGGTGGTGTTGCGGTCATTCAGGTAACCAAAACTTCCTACTGTTGTCTTTTCATTTTAACTTTTTTTTTTCTTTTTTCCATTACTAAAATCTTTGCATGTTTGAAAGGTTGGAGCACAAACAGAGACGGAGCTCAAAGAGAAGAAGTTGAGAGTTGAAGATGCCCTGAATGCGACTAAGGTAGTTGGCTAAATTTTGAACTACGTTTCTGGGTTGCTTGCAAAAGCTTTGAATTTATCAAACTAATTATAGATTCTGCATCCATATGCAGGCTGCAGTTGAGGAAGGTATTGTTGTTGGTGGTGGCTGTACCCTCCTGAGGCTAGCTTCAAAGGTTGACGCAATTAAGGAAACTCTTGAAAATGAAGAGCAGAAGGTCAGTTGGCTTACTAGCTTCACATGCTGTTATTGAAAAAAAAAATTATCAGTTACGGAAGCAAATGTTTATAACATGTTATTATATTCATCCCATGACAAATAACTAACCTCAAAGCTGCATTGGATTAGGTTGGAGCAGATATTGTTAAGAGAGCCCTGAGCTATCCTATTAAATTGATTGCAAAAAATGCTGGTGTGAATGGAAGTGTTGTGGTTGAGAAAGTATGGACTTCCCGAAATTGGTTTGATATGGTCTTGAGAATGATTATGTGCTTCTGTGCAAGTTTCAATGATTTTCTGGTGTTCTTTTGGTTCAGGTGCTTTCTAACGACAATCCCAAGTATGGCTACAATGCTGCTACCGGAAAGTATGAGGATTTGATGGCTGCAGGAATTATTGATCCCACTAAGGTTCGTTCTTTTTTATTTTTTATTCTTAGCTTGCATCGAATCTTCCTTCTTACAAGATAAATGGTGGTTAATATTCTAATTTTGAACTTGGTTTTTATTGGTTTCTGCAACTAGTACTGTTCAGGAGCTTTTCCTAATTTTTTACCGCATTGGATCGATTATTTGGGCTCTGTGGTTTTGGGATTTATTGTTTCCGTGTATGAATTAAGGGACTGTTTAGTTGGAAGTATCAGAAAGTTATTGTATTCAGTTTTCATGCATTTAAACTTTTTTGGAAGCAAGAAGCACAAATAAAATTTTGAAGTATTAGGAATATCCTGAAGGTGTCAAAGCTTATTTTTCCCATGCTTAGCTCCGCCTCCGTTTGTTCTGATTCTGTCTTACACCGCCTCCACCATGCAGCAGCATATTTTGATCGGTTTGTTGGGAGCTTTGTCTAACAATTAAGAATTTTTTTTGCTTGAAGCTTGTATATGCAATGTATTGATAGTCCTAAGGGAAATACGTGAGTTTGCAAGCAAACCTAACAGTAGAGAAAATTGCTTATATCAGAGAGAAATCAGCATTACAATGCAGAATTTTCAGGAAATTGTATAGAAGAATACAATCAAACTTCTTCTATTCAATCCACTTACAAGGAAAATAATAAACGATATAATTTTCTTCAATTCGAGAGGAAACATCTTTCCAAATCTTTAGCCAAGCCTAGGGCCTAAACCCCCATAAATCTCAAATTTGATTCAAACTCCAGATGAAATACAAAATCCTTTAACAGCCCCTCATTCAAATATTTCTTTTCAAATCAATTATTAATCAAGATGTGGGCCTCATAGTAGCAGCAGACCCCTTCCCTCTCCCTTCCTTGGGCCGGCGGTTGTAGTATAAAACCGGTCCACTAGGGACCGGTTCAGTAGGGACAGCTGGCCCCTCTTGGGCCGGCTGGCCTAACATGTATTTGTGAGTTTGCCTACTCAAAAAGTACCCCCCACCATGAAAAAAGAACACTGCCTTATGCTTCTCTTCTGATTAGGTTGTGAGGTGCTGCTTGGAACATGCATCATCCGTCGCAAAGACATTCCTGACCTCCGACGTGGTGGTGGTCGACATCAAGGAGCCCGAGCCAGCTCCGGCCGGCAACCCAATGGACAATTCAGGTTTGTTCCCTTTCAATCTCTACAATGATCTATCTATTATCCACAGTAATCTCAATATATTCTAAACTCTAATGTTCATTACCAGGTTATGGCTACTAAATGAGATAAGAAATGGAGATTTCAGAGTTGGAATGATGATCTGAATCTCATTTCATTCGGCGTCATGGTATTATTATTCTTCTTAGTTTTTGTTAGTTTAGATTAAGTCTTATTAGTTGAAAAAATATATGAAGAGATCGAGTCTGGTTGAAATAGCTCTTGAAAAAGTTCACCGCAGCTGCAACATGTTCTTGGCTTCTACAGCTATTGGTATCATATTTTAGCTAGCCCTGTAATTCTATATGGATTATAAGATTATTGATGTTGAAATGAGTAGTGGAGGTGTTGTGAACATATAATTTGTATTTTGATGAATTTTTATTTTATTGGATGTAAACTTTGGCTTCATATTTGGAACAATTTTATTACTATTTTTTAGTATATATATATATATTTTTTAATTTTAAAAATTTTATATTAAAAAACTGCTAAGTAGAAAAGTTAGAATTATGTTATGGCTGTTGTTAAATATTATAACTGTTTTAATTGAATGTAAAGATTTCTCATTAAATTTTATCATTTGTTATGTTTACTTTATAATTTATTGTTATGTTTATATTCTGATATACTATTATGTCTAATAAGTTTGAACTTTATGTGAAAATTGAAAAGATATTATTTGAACATTTAATTTAAATATTTTATCCAAATTTTTAATAATTTTTATTGAATTTATTGAAGCATCATTAAAACTTTATTCGAACATTATTTTAATTTTTTTTTAAATAAGAGTAGATGACAGTGATTTGGAGAATGTCCGATTATAAATAAAATTTGGTTATTGAAAAATATTTCATGATTATTTCATAAGTTTTACGCTGGTTTTGACTTTATTTTTTTTTTCATTTGGGAGTTGAGACCTGACAACGATCGTGTAGAGACAAAGGCTTGATGTTTTTGTTTTTGTTGTTGAAAAATATCTTATGGTGATGAAAGGGGGGAGGATTTTGATTTGAAGAAAAAATTTTAGCATATTCCTCAAGAAATAAAATAACGTATGATTTCAAGTATCACAGGGCATATTAAACAAAACTTCTTATGTAAATCACTCTTAAATAAATAGTAAATTCTAAATTCGGCTTAGTTTATTTGATAAAAAAAATCATAAAGATATTATTAAGATCTAAGATCGAATCTCGTCCGCACAAAAAACTATATTTCAACATTAACATTTTTTATTAGTAATAATAATAATAATAATGCCTTCTTTATAAGAGGGTATTCATTCATGTGCACTTCAAACGACGAGAGTTCATATAAATTTGAGTGAGAGAAAAAAATTGCGATGACTTGATTGGCTTGTTTTATATTAGAGTATTTAAATAAAGTTTATATGTTTTATTTTCTTTATTTTTGTTTAGTACTTGGGGGCCAATTCCTTCTAAATGGCACGCCTTTATTCGACAGTAGGGAGCCTGTGGGGATTCTATTTTTTTTAGTCATTAAATTAAATTTAATTTATATATGAACCCAAAATCTTTAAATTAGTCAAAGCCCCGACTAGAGGTGCAACCGAGTCAAACCGGCTCGCGAGCTAATTTGAGCTCGGCTAGGCAATAGGCTCAATGAGTCAAGTTATTGAGCTCGCGAGTAGAGCTCGAATAGGATTTTGATCTCGAGCTCAAAACTGGCCACTGCTCGGCTTGCGAGCTTGTCGAGTAGCTCGCGAATGAAATCGTTAATGAAAAAATACAATCGCGCGGGAAATTGAAATGGCCAGCGAGAAAACGGAATCATGCGAATGCTAGCGAGCGAAAACCTGGCACGACGGGCGGACGCAAGCTGGTGACAAGTCGTCACGATGCGGAGAAGCTATCTTGGCGATGACGCAGCAGAAGCTGGCGTCTCTGGTTGAAGAGAAGCTAGCGACGACGAGAAGCTGGCGGCGACAAATGGATGCTTGCGACGTGAGAACCTGACTACGACAGACGCACTGAGCTCGAATTGTTGCTCGAGCAGCTCGACGACCTTATTATAATTTTTTTTTCCTCTGTTGAGTTGAGCTCGAGCTCGACTTGAGTTCGAGCTCAGTATTTGACAGCAGAGCTCGGCTCGAATACCCCTTCACTCAAACTCGACTCAACTCATTTGCACCCCAAGTCCCTACAAACCAAGGTGGCGATTAAGTTGAGAACTATTTTAAGCAGTTCAGCCCATGGTGCTAAAATACCACCCTCTGATACAGGGCTGCAAACGAACTGAGCAGAGCTGAGTATGTAAGTGTTCATGTTTGTGTTTGTTTATTATTAGCTTGTTCAAGTTCGGTTCTTGTTTGATTCAAGCTTTATTATTTGTGTTCATGTTTGATTCGTTTAAATTAATGGTGTTCATGTTTGGTTCATGTTTGGTTTGTGTTCGGTTCGTTTAGTGCTTATCAAGCTTTAAACAAACAAGCCTTAACGAGCTCTGTTCGTGAACATATTTAACGAATTTTTTTAAACATCAAACAAGCATGCTCATGAACAAATCTAACGAGTATTCTTGAGCTATAAAATGAGCAAGATCTAATGATGTAATATAATAAATTAGCAATGGTAAAGAAATTAAAACTACAAGATATATTATAACATTTAATTAATTTAAATTTTATTAATTAAAATAATTATATCATTATGTTATAATATATATATATATATATATATATATATACGAAGGGATCCTGCCGACAACGAAGCCCTGTGATTCACGAAGCCAGATGACCGGTTCCCGTTCCTCTCTTGTGCGAGCGGCGAATCACCGAAAATTCGAAGCAGAAAGCAGGCTCCCACCGTCCCACGCGATGGCGATGACGAGAATCACCGAAGAGGCGATGCTTCCTGAATCCTGGCGTGAGGCGTCGTGTTTTGTTTGTGGAATACGACGGGTTAGGGCAAAGGGGGGACAAAATAACAATTTTATGAGTCAAATTACTAAAATGCCCCTCTCTAATAAATTTTTTTTTTTTAAGGGGGGGCAATTGCCCCCCCCTAACGGGTGAACAGTTCCGCCCCTGGAGTAGATCATCGAACGTTTGGTTCGCTTGCAGCCCTACTCTGATAGGATGAAATCCGTTTGTCCCACCTACGCCATCTTGTCTTCATCAACCTCATCAGAAGTTGAGAGGCTTCGCCAAGTAAGGCAAGAGCCGGGCTTGGAAATAATTTTCTTTTTCTTAATTTACACAGAAATAAATTTCTATATAGAAATTAATCCAAAAACCTTCCATTCCTCTCCTCTCCTAAACCCTAAACAACATAAATTCAAATAATCAACTAGCCGTTAGGCTCTCCATTCAAGCAATCCTCTCCCTATATATCAGTCTTATCATTCTCCAAAGGGAAGAAATCCAGAGAAAATCTTCTTCTTCCCCGAATCAGATTTCTGTAATATCCTCTTAAGATTTTGAAATATCCGAAGTCGAATTCAAAGATAATTATGTCGGGTGGCTCATTCTCCTCTACAAATACGTACTTCAAATCCAGTATTAGCATTAATGGCGGAAGGAGATGCGCTGCTTGCAAGTTCTTGAGAAGAAGATGCTCAGAAGATTGTATTTTGGCTCCCTATTTCCACCATTCTCAACCTGATAGGTTTGCTTTTGTTCATAAGATCTTTGGGGCCAGTAATGTCGCCAGAATGCTCCAGGTAATCTTGCTTCTACTGTCTTATTCAAAATAATATTCTCATCAAAAGTATTGAATATTAGGCTTCGTTTGATGAGAAATTATTATATGCGGTTACCGGACTATCCGGAGGCGAATCATGATACGCCATGACACCCGGTACACATTAGTACACAATATCGATACACAACAAAAAAGTGACATGGCGTCTCCTGATTCGCCTTCGGATAGCGTCTAGTGACTGCACGTAATAATTTCACTCATTGAAATTTCTTACTATTGCTTACCTTTTAATACTATTTTTTTTTAATTATAATTTTTATACTAAAAAATTATTTTAAAAAACAATAACAAAGCCGTTCAAATGAAAAACTTCAAATAAATATTTTAATTACTTGTAAATATTATTTCTTCAAATAAAGATTTTAGTTTTTATTCAATATATAAAAATAAATATTCCTAATTATTTTATTATTTTTAAAAAGTTGGCCATTGGAATATTAGAAAAATCAGCCATAATTTTAAAAAATGGATATCAATTAAAAGTTTTTAACAAATAATAATTTTAATCATGTTTTGGTAGGAAATTTTTGATGAAAAGTTGATAATGATTTATGCAATTTTTTTAAATATTATTATTCTGATTTTTATTTGAAATATTTAGCTAAGGTCGATATTAGTACCTTATATTGATGGATTATATATTAAAATAGCTCTATATATTAAATTCAAATAACTCTTTTCAGGGAAAATAAATCAGCAGTTCTCATATATAAATCCATTTTAGTGTTACTTATCTATTTCAACTTAGTGCAGCAACTTCCGGCCCATGAACGGGCCCAGGCAGCAGATGCAATCGCCACGGAAGCCCATTGGCGCGTCCAGAACCCAATCTACGGCTGCACGGAAATAATTGCCCGTTTGCAGAATCAAATTACAACGGCCCAGAATGAATTAGCAGTCATTCAAGCACGTATTACAATTCATAAGGCTCATATGCAGCCACTGGATCAGGCCCAAGGAAATTATGATGTGGTAGCTGCTCGTGAGGGAGCCCATTCGTATTTGAAAGACAACGACTTCCTTCTGCCACAATTGTCCAATTTGCCACTGGACTTCTGTTAGGATTTGATTACTATTGACATGTTGATGGATACTCCTAATTGAGAAAATAGTTGAGCTTTTTAATGCTTATAGGCTTTTTTATGTTGTTGATGATATTTATAATTGATTTTTTTCTATGATTTTGAATGATAGAATGTATTGACTAATTAATTATACTAAGGTTTTTATGATCCAAACAATAATCTTATTCATTTTTTTAATGTTTTTATGAATGATTATTACCTTTTTAAAAATTGATGTAAGTATAAGTTTCGTTTGGGACAATTTTTTTATAGTTTTCAAAAGTAGTTTTTGGGTACAAAAATTTTTAGTTCAAAAATTTTAATATTAGAATGCTATTTTAGAAAGCATTACGAAAGCTGTCCCAAACGAAGCCTTCTACATAAATAATTTTCATAATGTAAGCACATATTTGTCCAATTCAAGTAGAATTAGATAGATTACAACATTATTTTTTTAGGACTTCAACATATTTTTGGTTTTCTATATGGGAATAGACAAATTTGTTTGCATAGGGCATTATTTTTGGCGAGCTAAGGATTAGAGATGTTATGGGCAAGTAGATTTGATAATTTTAAGCAGACCTTGGGTTAAGAATTCCAAAAACTAATTAAAATGTTAGATAAATAACATCTTTGAATGTGATTTAATAAGAAATTGATCATAATTAGGTATGTTTTGAGGTTTGGTTAATTTGAATGAAGTTGGTATTTGGATTAGGAACCATCTAGTCGGCTCTGCTCGAATAATAGGTTTTATGGTTCATTAGGGAATTATCTTCGTCTTTGTAGTTAGCTTCTTCAAATACCGCTATTATGAATGCATCTCTTAACAGCAGTATTTGACCATTCACCTATTTTTGAGAAGAGGTAGTCGATAAACTTTATATAGATTTGGACTAATAAGACAAAGATGTGAAGGAAGACAAATATATTTGGAGATGGGTTGCCAACCTATTAAGGTTGTGACTCGAATTGAGCTTATATATAGAATTTTAATGAGTTTCTTATAGATTGGGATATCGAACTCTCTAGAAGGAATGAAATCTTTTGACTTTAAGAAAAGGTTGTATAGGGATATACTTCCAACGACTTGCCACAATAATATAATAAAATTGAAAATTCAAACTACTCAATATATATCAAATCCGTTGACTAATCACAATGAGAAAATATCTCGTATGCATTTATTCATTTTGATATTAGAGTTTTCTAATCACATTTAATATTTAGATATCTCCATTTTACAACCTTGTACACTTCTACATACTCGCAATATGCTAAAGTTAGCTTGGATCAAGTGATCGTTAAAACATCAATAAAATCACTAAAAATGAAACTAATTAATTGCTAAAATTGTGTATTTATTTTTTTTACAATGCACTCCTTGAGGGCAATCCAATATTATGATCAGCATGAAATTCTTGTCATGTTTATTTAGAGGTTGCAATAGCATTGAGAAATCTTATTCATTTTTTTTATTTTTTTTATCAATGATTATTACCTTTTTAAAAATTGAGGTAAGTTTAAGCTTCGTTTGGAACAACTTTTTTTACAGTTTTCAAAAGTAGTTTTCTGGCACAAAAATTTTTAGTTCAATAATTTTAATATTAGGATGCTATTTTAGAAAGCATTACGAAAGCTGTCCCAAACGAAGCCTTCTACATAAATAATATTCATAAAGTAAGCACATATTTATCCAAGCAATCAAGTAGAATTAGATAGATTACAACATATTTTTTTTAGGACTCAACATATCTTTGGTTTTCTATATGGGAATATACAAAAGTTTGTTTGCATAGGGCATTAGTTTTGGTGAGCTAAGGATTAGAGGTGTTATGGGCAAGTAGCATTGATAATTTTAAGAAGACCTAAATATCATCTTTGAATGTGATTTAATAAGAAAATGATAATAATTAGGTATGCTTTGGGTTTTGGTTAATTTGAATGAAGTTGTATTAATTTGGATTAGGAATCATCTATGGGCAAGTAGCATTGGTAATTATCGTCGTCTTTGTAATTAGCTTCTTCAAAAAAGAGGGATGAAGAAACCTTGACATGGTCTATCAACAACGCATCTCTTAACAATAGTGTTTGACCCTTCGCCTATTTTTGAGAAGAGGTAGCTAGTCAGTAAGCTTTATATAGATTTGGATTAATAAGAAAGAGATGTGAAGGAAGACAAATGTCTTTGGAGATGGGTTGACAGCCTATTCAAGATGTGACACGAATTGGGCTTATATATAGAATTTTAATGAGTCTCGTATAGATTGGGAGATCAGACTCTCGAGAATTAATAAAATCATTTGACTTTAAGAAAAGGTTGTATAGGGATATACTTCTAGCGACTTGCCACAAGAAGATATTAAAACTTGAAATTCAATCTACTCAATATATATATCATATGAGTTGACTAATCACTATGAGAATAATCTCGTATGCTTTTATTCATTTTGTTATTATAGTTTTATAATCACATTTGAAATTTAGATATCTCCACTTTACAACCTTGGCAATACGCTAATGTTAGCTAGGATCAAATTATTGTTAAAACATCAATAAAATAACTAAAAATGAAACTAATTAATAGCTAAAATTGTTTATTTATTCTTTGAAAATGCACTCCTTGAGAGCAATCCAACACTATGAACAACTTGAAATTCTTGGCATGTTTAGAGGTTGCAATAGCAATATTGAGAAGTTTAAATCTTCAATAAGTTCTTGGACAAACACCATACAAATTGGTGGGTTGTGACCCATTTTGAAAATTTTATAATCTTTTGTTTATTTTAACGCAGCGCAGTACTAACTTAGAATTAATTCATACATTTTATTTGGGTGCATTTTTTAGAATTAGCTCGTCTAAGCATATTATATTGTCTCAACATGCAATTTGCTTAAATTAAAATTCAAATTACTTATGAAATAATTTAAGAAATTAAATTCAAGCAATTTTGAATTTTAAAGCTTTCAAAAAACAGAATTATATTTCATTAGGTTAAATGAATAATAAGCCATACTAATGCCATTTAGTCATTCTTATAAATTTTAAACATTTAACAAATTATTAAAGTATCATAAAATAGATGAAATTCAATTCATAAGTAATTCTCATATATTCAATCAAATTCAATAATGTAATCATCAATTTGAAAAGTACCAGCCAAAAATAATTTTGATACCCTTTCTCCTCCAATGGGAAGAAAATCTCTTTCAATCTCTTCCCCACCCCTCATTAAAAATGCTATATATTTTGGAAACTTTTTTAGCCAATTAAGGCCGTAAACTCATGCAAAAATCACATACGCAAGCTTCAAATTTGCAACCTCTTGGTTGATAGTCAAAGCTCCCAACCAACAAATCAAGATGAGCTACTTAAAGAAGTGTTACTTTGAACTCTGAAGCAAAACTTTCAAATTAAAGCATTAAGCGACTTGAATCTTTCATGGTTGAAAAATAGCAAGAAATGAATATCATGCAGTCTTTTCATTCAAAGAAAATATATATTGTGATTAAACAGACTCAGATCTCTATTAGATAGCATATTAACCAATGATTACCTTCACCATTCCATCATTTCTTTTGATGAAAGAATAAATGAGAAAGAAACATATGGTGGCTCCCACAAATATACCTTCATGAATTGACAAAATATTGTAGTTCATGATGGCATATCATTCACATCAATGAGAAGAGATGGCCATTTATGAGAGGAGAGTTTTGGACCTTAAAAGATGAATGAAAATGCAGAGAGAAAGAGACATCAAGTGGGAAATGTCAACTTTAATAATGGATGGTCTTGTGGTTGTGATAGTTAAAAGGTGAAAACCTAAAGGACTTTATTTGTGGCAAGCATATCTATCTTAGAATCTCTTTTTGTTTTGTGCGTTGATTTGTCTTTTGGAGCTTAAAGTTAATATCTAGAAGAGAAAAATGACCATGAGTTTTATTATAGGCATGAGTTCTCTATTAAAATCACACATGATAAATGAACCTATACATCATAAGACATGAGCTCCGCCTCTTTGAGCCAATGACCAGAGTCGTCCTAATAAGCGTGAGTTTGAACTTATTTATGACTCGATAGAGCTTAACTTATAGACCTGTTAAGCCTATAGCTCACAAGCTCATTAATTAATGAGCTGAGCTCATGTTAGCTCGGATTATTTACATACTCTCAAATTTTACTTTAGACATTTTTAAGTTAATATATTAAAAAATTTTTTTTTTTTGTCACACAGAGCCTTAACAAAATTCACCTAAATTGTGTGCTCAAACTACTCAAAAGGTTCAACAACACTAAAATTATAGGCATACAATGTTTTAAATATTTTTCTTATTATTTTATTACTAATGAAAAGCATCAAAATTTCCTAATATAAGCTCCTATTGTATAAAAAGATGTGACTTTAGACTTTTAAATGATTTGGAATAAATTACATGGGTTGCTATTTAATGATTTTTATTAATGAAATATAATAGTAAAATATCAACTAGGCTTTTACATGTGATCATCTTTTTATTATTATTATTATTATTATTTTCTTAACATGTTTGATGTCTATTTCTAAGGAGATTATTGTGGTTCAGATCAAACATGAGTAGCTGATCAATATTTTAACATGTGCTACAATCAAATAATCTAGAAGTTAATGGAAGAAAAAAAATAGTTAAATATTTAAGTGGTATTATTATAAATTTGGTAGTTGGTCTTGGTTAATTTTATAAATAGATAAGATTTAAGTGTAATGTATGTAATTGCTCCTTTTTTATTTTATTTTATACCTCATATCTTATAATTTCTTAAATTATTTTTGTGAAAAAAAAAATTGGCTTCAAATACACTCCTTATTTTAGGTGAAATGATGTGAAGAAGAATGTGTGTATATATATAAATATTGAGTTTGTATTAGGTGCACCAACTACACAACAATGCACCTAATACTCATGTAATGTACACCCCATACACACTATATGTTTTAAGCCTATAATAAGTTGTGAATTCATAAGAGTGGTGAACAAATTTTTTAGATAAATATTATCCTTTTTAATAAAAATTTACAATAAAAACTTGCATTGCATATGTAAGTATTTGATTAATTGAATCAATAAAAACTCTTTTAAAAAAATGAATATTGTTTTAAATTTGATTAATTTACGGTGAGCTGAGTTTGATAAGCTAACGAGTCAAATTTCAGCCTGCAACATTCGATCGACTCATTAGATCGTAAGCTGGCTCGTTTAAAAAATATTAATATAAAATAAACTCAAAACATATTACTACTAAGGATTTTTAAGTATAAAGCGATTTAAAATGTTTAAAAATTATATTTACTTTCATATATTAATTGTTTATTTATTATTTTTCTTCTAATTTCTCATTCATTTTACCTTTTTTATTATAATAGTGACTTCAATTATAATCATTACCTCTCTTTCTGAATAAACAAGTTGGCTTGTTAGCAGGCTCAAACTCATAGAATAATGCTTGAGCTTGAACTTGAACTCGATCAATAAATCAAGCTCAAGCTCAAATCAGAGGTAACCCGAACTCGACTAAACTCATTTACACTCCTAATCCACTGATAAAAATGAGTTCCAACACATTTTTATATATCATTCATTCTTTGTAGCATATTCTTTCTTTATTATTTATTAATTTTTTTGCTATTTAATATGACCATCCTACAAAGAAAGGAAGAGGAAGGAAGAAAGAAAGAAAGAAAAAAGAAAGAGCTTGGAATTAATAACTTTAGTTGACTTAATTACATATTGGACCAGCTTGTACTCCCATTATATAAATACAAATATGACTTAGAGCATCACATAAGCACAAGTCAATGTTTGGTGCCATAATCAAACAAGATGATGAATTCAAATTATAGCTCTTAAAAGCTTCATGATATTGAACTAATTAACGCACTTTGGCTTCTTAGATATAAGGAGTTTGAGGATTTCAAATTATGAACTTAGAGATAATTAAATGCAAACTAATTTGACATTTGGAAATGCATTGGTTTGAGTGTTATGTGAAAAAATATTTTTTTAGCACATATAAATAGTGTTTAATTGTTTAAAGTTATTAATTATTTTTAATGAATTCATTTCAACGATATGTCATATATTAATACTTCTCATGCCCTAATATATGTAAGAGTAGATGGTGGGGAATGTCAATATCTTCAACCTAGGCATAACGATGATCAGATCGGTTAGGGTCAAATTAGATCAAATAGATGAAAAATATTGTTTATGCATCTTGACCTATTTAGATAATTTGGTTAAATCTTTAGGTCTTTACACAAGTTTTGATTGAATTAACTTGATTCAAGTAAACTAGAATATATCTAAAAATTTTTGGTCAAAATTTTTGGTGTATGCCTAGCTTAATAGAAAATATTGTAATTAAGTTGAGCTAGGACTTATCAACTTTAAATATCATGCTATTTTGTCTGGTGGGGTGGACTGACGGTTCCCTTAGCTCGTGTTCATGTTTATTGGTCACATCTTCATTGCATACACTCTAAGAGTGCTGAAAATATTTTGACTTTGTGGCCTACATATTTTACTGATTTACATACACTCTAAGGTCTTCGAAGAAGAAGGTTGCATAAAAAATTAACGAAGGCTTCGAAGATTAAGGTGGCGGCCTCTTCAAGGCGATTGTGAAGACGAGATTCGCAAACAGATGGCAGGATGGGTAGGCACACGTAGGATTGATAAATTTAGGGCGCAGAATTCCAAAAAAGACATCTCTAATACATTACATGAGCACTTTAACTTGAGTGGGATCCACCAATGCTGATGAGGTGGGCCGAAGGGTCCATTAGCCTGTGCTCATGTTTATTGGTCACATCTTCGTTGTATAAACTTTAATAGTGCATAAAATATATTGATTTTGTGGACTACATATTTTACTCATTTAATTTAAAAAATAAATGAAGTAAAGCTTCACAATGATCCAAAACACCAATAGATAGAAAATTCTACATAAAGGGTTCGAAAGTTTTATTGCCAAAAGAAAATAGCCACTGATACACTGTAAAAATAGACCTTTATTGTTGATCAAGATAATTAAAAGATGTCAAACAGAAAGTTGAGGAACAATAAAGCTAGTCATCTCTCTTCTATCAGACCATTTCCCATCTCCTATTAACTATCATAATTTAGAACAAACTATAACACTGTTTCAATGCTAAAGCAACAGAAAAGTGGTCACACACTCCCCATTTATTTTCATCAGATCACTTAATTGACTTCCACTTTGAATTAAGAGAAGAAAGGGAAGAAAAAAATGATAAAGGTTGAAAAAAACAAACAGTAGAGGACTAGCCAGCTTAACGATATGGATGATATTGCACTACTTGTAATGCTTTTTGAGTGACATCTCATGCATGTACTTGCCCCTCACTGTTCCATGCTTCTGTTCCTCAGCTTTCTGTCCCATCTTCCAACATCACGAGTATGTAGATCTACATGATCTTTCTCTCTCAATCAAGAAAAATCCTTTTTTTTAATCCTTAAACTACAAATTATTCTTTAATTAACAAGGAAAAACACAAGTAAAAGAAGTCTTTATAAGAAGGAAAGACTCTTCATGACAGCTTAAACTAATTACTATATGTGAAGGTTTATATAGCCAGACCTCTAGGTAAATTATATAACATCATAGAGGGCTTCATGTACTTGTGTTGTGTTGTGTTTTGATGCATTGTAGAAATAAAATCATGAAAAATTTGTTCTGCAAGTCTGCTTCTTATGGTCGATCGGTCTTCGCATGCTATAAGCACAAATTTAAAAGGAAAAAAGTTGTGTAAGAATATCCTGATAAAAATTATATGAGGATGGGCTTAAAATAATCAGATTTATTTTAAAATTAGAGCAATACAAATTATTCATGTATAACACTAATTTTAAAATAAATCAAAAGATTTTCAAGCGATCATATCTTGATACAATTTTTATCAGGATATATCTTGGGAGATTTTTTTTCCAATTTAAGATTTCGTTTGGGACAGTTTTTTTATTGCTTTTTAAAGCAACTTTCTAGTACAACAAATTAAATTTTTATACTAGAAAGCTGCTTTAAAAAACAATAAGAAAGCTATCCCATTTGAAGCCTAAATTATATAACATGCGAGATTTTTGAAAAACAAAGAAGCTGAAAAGCTTTCCCGAATGAAGCCTAAGGTGTTGATTTGTTTCGAGAGGTCATGTCATAAACCTCTTTTTGTTTCTTCAATTGAACTCCCTCCTTCCCAATCAAACATGTTGAAGGGATCCAAGGCCTTATTTCTTTCCCTCTCCTCATCCAACTTAGCATGATCGTGATCTCCCATGAATCCCTTTGGGAAGATGAGGTTCATTGGATCGGATGACTCAAGCTCAGCCAAATCTGCAAAGAAGTCGTCGGGCTGGTTCGAATCTGACATCATGAAAGTACTCTCATCGAACACTTGATCAAAATCATGATCTTGAGGATCAACCAAAGCTTTCTCCATCTCATATGCTTCTTCTTCTTTGACTAAATTGATGGTTGAGCTCGAACACTCTTTGTGCTCTTCCTTGATATTTGTTGCTAATTGGTTTAAGTTGTGAGGAGAATTCTTGGAAGTTGAAGCACTATTATTGCTCTTTGAAGGATGAGATCTTGTTGATCCTGCAAGAGCATTTCTTTGAGTTGGCCATGGATGGTTGTGCTCTGAAGTGTAGGTGATGACTAGCATGTTAGGATCTGTCCGGCTTCTTTCCACTTGTTTCCTTGCTGAGCATCCCTTTGAGCTACTGCATCTATAGTAACCTCTGAATTGCATGGAAATTTCATCAATAAGACAGAAGTAGTAATGCCTAATGATTCTTAATTTTTCTTACAGTCTTACAGAAACTGTTACAAGTCACTTAATTTATCCTTCTTTTTAATATTACATTACATTCATCTTAATAGTCCTCCTTAACATTTTTCTTATGTGACAACTTCTAACAAGATGGACTATTAATGAACATAAATTCTAATAACGAACTTAAACATTTTTGTCAACAAATTTTGAAAACTGTACATGATTTTAATTAATCAATATTAAATTGCACTAAGATGAATCTACTTTACTGAGATTTGACAATTAGTTTCTCTTGATCTACTTGACAAGTACTATGCTATTATTGACAAAATCTTCCTCCCATGTGAAGATAAGACACATCAGTATACTTAATGAGCAAGAAACTACTGTACATAGAGTAACAAATTAAGAAATTCAGTCATTTTTCTTTATTAAAAAAAATTGCTTCTTAATTAGGTATTTCAAATAAAGATCACATGCAATTTGAAAGAATCAAAAAAATAAAGCAAGTTGTTATGATTGATGAAATGACTATATTTTATTCATTTAGACTTTTAATATTTGATCAAGCTGATATATATAATTAGCTAGTTTTTAGGATGATCATGATTACATATTTCATTAATTATTATAGGCATAAATTTTAAAATTTATTTATTGCTCTGATGCTAAGAAATTATGTGAATAAAATATTACTATAATGAAATTAAAGTTTTTTTTTAACTTCATTTTAGTAAACCTCTTCCATCTATATAAAATGCTCATATATATGTATAACAACACAAAAGGATGTATTTTTCTAAGACAAAATCCTATCTTAATTTGCATTATATAAATTCTTAATTGTAAAGGTAATGTGATATTATCTTAAATTAAATTTGGAGTAAAGATAAAAAATATCGTGAATGTTGGAGGGAGAGTAAGAATGAGAGAGAGAGAGAGAGATCTAGAGAGAGAGAGAGAGAGAGAGAGAGAGAGAGAGAGAGAGAGATTCTGTCTTCCTTAATCCAAAGTTGAAGGTTATGATGAACTGTTCAGTATTTTCTTTCATGTGAGAAAGAGAAGGTATTGAACATTTGATTGTTAACTTTGGATTAAGTGAGAAGGAATCATGAATGTGTGTGTGTGAGAGAGAGAGAGAGAGAGAGAGAGAGAGAGAGAGAGAGAGAGGAAAATAGTAATGTTCCCTCTTCTATATTATCTATCTTATTGTTGTCCCTTTAACTTGAATGTTAGCATGTTCTTGTGCTACCTCTCTCCCTACTCATAAAATTAAAAAAAAAATGAGAGGATGACATACATATAAAAAAAAAAAAAAAAACTTTCTCAAGAAAGAGTTGAGCTCTATGACAAAAAAATATAAAAACAAAATCAATTACCTAGGATAAGGAGAACCTTTGATTGGTTTCTGGCCGTATTTCCTCCAAGCCCAGAGATCAGAAGGAACTACTTCTCCAGTTCCACTTGGCCTGCCACTTGCTGCAGCTGGTGCTGGTATGCATACCACTTTCTTTACCTGACTTTTCCTATAATTCCCCACAAATAAAAAGGATAAAAAGTTACCAAAGTTTTCTAAAGATTTCTTATTTCTAATTTTGGGTACTTAATCATATCAGATTCTATCAAAGAAAAAAGAGTTCCATTTCCTAAAAGGAAAGAGAAGAATCCCTTTTTACTACAAGATTGGTGATAAAAAAAACACAATTTTATGATTTTATTGTCTTGAAATGAGGAAAAGGGAATCCTTTTGTTTCCAACTCACATCTTTTTTTTCTTTAATGAGTGAAAAGAAAGAAGAAAAAGGCAGGGAAGATATAAATCCAATCATTAAAGTTCATAATCACTCATAAATTACTAAAATTCTATTTTTTTTCCTTCATGAATTCAAACAAAACCCTAGCAACCAAGTATTGGTGATCAACCAACCTTCTCTTGATCCCTTGCACTCTTGTTGATGAGATTTGCAAACATCCACTGCTATCCCCGGCCACAGTACCCACAAGCGGCGATGGTCCGATCTCTGCCGACATCTTGCTGGGGATCACCGGAGAGATTTGCAACATCCTTGAGAAGATGCTACTCTTCCCTTCCTCCTCAAGTAGCATCTTTTGTGCACCGCAGTCATCACTACGACCAGTGCTATTCGTCTTAACAATCGTAGTCTCAGACGAGTTGAAGTAGTTGGTTGTGGCGAATTCACCGAGCAAAGGGTCTCCGATCTCAGCGAACGGGTCTCCGAAGAGGTTGGACGGTGGCGCGAAGGCTCCGGCGGGCTCCGGCAGTGGATGCCAGGAGTCGTTGCTGGTGTGGCTGCTGCTGTTTCGGAAGATGTCTGAGAGGTCTCCTTGGTTATTCTGATCCATCCTTTGCCAGAAGTAGTCACACATGATCTTGCTTAGTACTGGTAGATGAAGGGGGAGAGGAAGAAAATGTTAATGAAAAGAAGAGAATTGAAGAATTTAGTAGTTATACATAACTGATCATCCTCTCCTCCTATAGTTTATATGTAGCTGTACCTAAGCAGGAGTGGCAGAAAGCAAATCAAGCTAGCTCTGTGATCTTCTGGTTCTTCTTTGGCTTCCTTAATCTCCAATCATGGGAGGAAGAGGAATTGAGCTTGCTGTCTAGTTTTAAGAGAGAGAGAGAGAAAGAGAGAGAGAGAGAGAGAGAGAGAGAGGTCTATTTTATTATGTGCCAGACGCTGACTTCTTCATACCATGGACTTCTACACACGCAACAAAAAGAGAGGGAAGAAAAGGGGTTGGGGATTAGACACGGAAGAGGCCATTTTTATTTTTATTTTCAGAGTATTTGAAGGTGATGGATATTTTTTTGAATTTTTGAATTTTGTTTAAGCATTTAATTTATTTTGTAAAAAATATTAATTTAATCAATATTTTGTGATTTTGATTATGTATCAAACAAATATAATAATTGAGGATCATTAGTAATTATCTTACTAACTACATAAATGGAGCTAATAATCTTAATCATGTAGACTGATAATAATATTTTGCAGAATTTGAAAGAAACCATAAAGAAAAAAAGCCTTTTAAAGAATTGATTTTTTTTTTCCTAAAATTTGAAAATGGGTTTTTTTTTTTTAATTTGCTCTTAGGTATCATGCAAAGATTTTTTTGCTTTAAACAATTATCACAAAAGCTCATGTAAAAATTTATGTCACAATATTTTGATTAAATTTTTTACCATGGTGGATTCTAATATTTTTTGGGTTAAATTTTAAAATAGTCCCTCTACTACTTGTATATGTTCATTTTAGTCTCAAAGTATGAGTTCATCAACGGTATAAAATTGATTCAAAATGATTTTTAGGACTAAATTGGAATCAATTTTATAGAGTATAAGGAACTAAATTGGGATTAATTTTATAAATTACAATTATAACATGAGGGACTATTTTATATATGTTCTGTGCAGTCGAGAGACTAAATTGGGGCAATGTAATAATCTGGGACTAAACTAGCTATACACAAATAGTTAGCGGGCGATTTTGAAATTTTCTACTTTTGAGTTAAATTTTAAAATAATCCTTCGATTATTTGTATATGGATTATTTTTTTTGATGAGTGCAATAAAAAATATTTATGTATAACACTAATAGAAAAGTATATAAAGTACTTTAAAACTCAATTTAATTATTGTTTTTTATTAGGACAAACAAATTTTATCTTATGCTCATGAATTGGGTATTAATATATAGCAAAAAATATATCATTCTCTCTAATTTTTAATTATTATTATAATAGGTGAAAACAAATACCTCTTCTTAATGTAGGAGCTTGCTAAGTAATTTTATTGCTCTGAGGAAAACATAGAGTCACAGACTCTTTCAATCAGTAAACTGCTGCAGTCCTAATTTTTTTTTTTTTTTTTTTTTTTTTTTTTATAGTTGTTAGAAACATAGTCTCTTTTGTCTCTTTTAAAATTAAAATCTCTTATTAAAGTTTAACTCTTCTTTAAGTTCTTTTGATCATTTCACTTAACTAACATAATATAAGTATTCCACAAATATATCATTTATTTATTATTTTTTAATCAATCATGTTGATGAAATGTTCTACAAATGTTATATCAGATATATATATTGGACAAATATGTTAACATAAATATATCATAAATTGATATTATAAAGTTTCAATGAATTATAATTTCTTATATCAAATAAATCACAATAAGAGCCTAAATTTATAACTATATGATATATTTATTAAAAATCAGTCTAAAATTAAGTTCTAATCAAAACTTATCATTCATTCACTAAAAGCTTATTAGAAATAGGCTTTGTTCAGTCGTGCTATTGCAATCAATTAGTTAATAAATATGGAAAAAAAGGAAAAAAAAAAAAAAAAGAGCTTGGAAAAAATGACAAAAACAAGCATTCAATTCCAACAACTTGAAGCAAGCGTAATTGAAAATGAATTGTTTGTATTATCAGTTCCATTCATGATGTCAAAGTTTGAACAATTCATGAACGCATGACTTGGATCCCCCTTTGTGATGCTAACTTTTTTTGTTTTGTTTGCTGTTGTTTGAAAAGTAATTAAGTCTTCGTTTGGGATGACTTTCTTGCTTCTTCTTAAAGCAGCTTTTTAGTATAAAATTTAAAATTTTTGTACTAAAAAGTTATTTTAAGAAGTAGTAAGAAAGTCATCCCAAACGAAACCTAAGCCTTAGTTATTTAATCTTGAAGAGTATGTTAATAGAGTGAGAAAACAAAGGAATTCGTATAGATATTAAGCCATGATAGACATTAATTAACTTATATTATTATTGTAATTATCTAAGACTTTATTGGGCACAATTTTCTAATCGCTTTCTAAAGCATTTTTTTTGGATAAAAAACACTTGAATTAAAACTTAATTCTTGTATTAAAAAGCAACAAGAAAGCTGTCCAAAATGAAATGAAGCCTAAGGCTTCGTTTGAGACGGTTTTCTTACTATTTCTTAAAACAACTTTCTAGTTAACTTTTTGTATTAAAAAGCTGGTTTAGAAAGCAGTAAGAAAGATTTCCAAAATGAAGCCTAAGTTATTCATCATATCTATTTTAAGCTTTATTTGGGGCAACCATTCATTAATCAAGAGGCAAATATGTATGTATCCAAAGCTTTACCTTGAAAGCGCGCAAAACATATGAGCCAAAGATCTAAATACTACAACTTTGAAGCTTTTAGTTAGAAAACTAAAAATAGTCATTTTCTCTCTCTCTCTCTCTCTTTTTTCGGGAAACGTAGGTATCTACCCGCTACCACCACACTTAAGAGGTGCTTGACTGCGTAACTAATCCCTCGGCGAGCCTACCAGCAACCAGCCCCACAAGTGCAGGACTCGCAGCTATTTTATCCCCACATAAGGGGTCACGCCACATGAGAGGGGATTCAAACATGAGTTGGGGATACCCAAGCATGCTCGCCCAACAACACAGCTAAGCTCGGTGGGATATCATTTTTCTCTTAAGAACTCTTCTTCCTGAATAGTTAAATTTGAATTTTGGAAGGATGGGTAGGAATTAGGGGTGTTAATAATTGACCCGACCCGAAACCCGACCCGAAAAAATCCGGGTTCGGGTCAACACGTTTGTGAAATGGGTCGGGTTCGAGTTCGGATTTCCGACCAGTTTGAAAAACGGGTCGGGTTCGGGTTGACCTGGAAACCCGCGAGTCAACCTAAATTGACCCGGTTAGCCACGTCTAGTCGCGAATCGAATCTTGCAGTCGCGTCATGCCAGGCTTGCCAGCCTTCTCGCGCAGGGCCAGTCGCTTCATGCTAGAAGAATCATCACTTCCGAGTTTTGTCACTACAGGAAAAACGCCGAAATCCGGCGGTTTTTTCCGGCGGTTATCCTATTTTAACCGGCAATTTTTTGGACTACCGGCGGCTTTACGGCGGTTTCTGGGCCACTATGGGCTTCTGTGGCTCTCCGCGACAGCGCGACTCCTCTAGTCGGATTAGTTCAAAACGTCACATCCAGTCCACAGTCCCGCGTGGTTTGCCCCAGGCTTACATTGACCTAGCGCCGGCACACAGCCTGCTTCGCCCCAGTAGACCGCACTCGCCTGCACAGACGTGCCCGCACTGCAAGGTCCGCAGTGCTCGCGAGTCGCGCCTGAGCTGCTCTTGCCCGCGCTGGGAAGAAATCGGCGGGTTGGCTCGTGTCAGGTCAACCCAGCAACCCGTGCGGGTCGGGTCCGGGTTCAATTTTCTGACTAGTTTAGCTAAACAGGTCATGTTCGGGTTGACCCGTTTATGTTCGGGTCAAGTCGGGTTCGACCCGAACCCGACCCATTGACCTGAATTTAGTTGGAATCAATGGCTTCTCCGTTAAAAAGCTAGGGCAAATGCCATAATATCTTTACTCGTTAAAAAATCTCAGTTCTCTTTTATATATATTAAAGATAGTTTCTTACAATTGTTAATGAACTTATAAAGTCTGGTTGTTAGCTGCCAACAGAGAATCTTGAAGGCATTGGTTCCAACACTAAGGAGTTTGTAATTAATCAAAGGATTGTTCAGAAATGAATTTCAAAATAATTTCTAAGCACAGTTAGGTGGGGAATCTTAAAGACAAATAGCTGTAATATGGTAGTCTATCATCAATGATCATCTCAAGAAAACTAATTATGAAAACAGCCATTAATACCTACAATCTCATGCATGTGGGGGTCATGATCTTAAGGGCTACTTGTACTTTTATATTTACATTTCTTTTTTCTTTAATAATAATAATTATTTATTTAAAATATATTATTAATAAATATAGAGATTATGAAGATTTCTATAACTTGTTTAATTAAATCATAATTATTATTACAAATTCCTAATTAACTTTTCCAAATGATAAGATATAATTAATTTATCCTTAATACCTTTGAAATGAGAAGCAAAATGAGAGCACGATTGCAACAAAGATATTAATCTATTCATCCTTATAGAATTAATTTGAATATTATATCATAAAAAAGATATATTAAAGAAATATTTTTCACTTTGCAAAATTTTAGGTAACCTATTTATGGACTCCTCCTAAAATATATTTTATTATAGCACCATTGTGTGCCAATAAAATATATAGTTTTTGCAGTTTCTACACAATTAATTATTAATTTTACATTCTTTGCTTCTACTCAGGGTTAAGCGGTAATATTTGTTAACTTCAATTTTTATAATATTTACTCTAAAAACATTTTAAAAATTGCCATTAAATATATCTTTTTTTTTTTTGGTGAAAGAGACATTGCGTCAAAGTCTCACTATCTTAAGTAATAAATAAATGTATTTATTGCTGCTAAAAATGTCTTATAATTACAGTTAATTGACCTGTGTCTAAATCACAATTGCATTAAGAAATTTCTAATTTTACATTTCCTTAAAAAAATAAATTAAATTAATATTCTCTTAAAAAAATCTTGATGATATTTGCTAGATCTTGCAAGTTTATAAAGTGAGAATTGGAATGTTAGAAGTATTTTTTTTAATAAATAAAGTTGAATGTAAAAGTATAAATTTAATGTACATGAAATTAAATTTTAATGAAAATTTTTATTATCTAAATTAACTGACCTACTGTTATAAGTATTTTAACAAGCAAAAAAACAAAAGGATAGAATTGCAAGTGAGTCAATCAACTCGTGAGCCAGGCTCAACTAAACTCTTTAACTTGCAAGCTGACTTGCTTAAAAATATTAATACAAAATACTTATAAAATATATTAGAATTCAAGAGTAGAATTATAAAAATATTAAGAAAAATTAAAATTATCTATCACTTTCTTAAATCAAATGATTATTTATTTTGTCTTCTAATTTATCATTTTTTTTATAATTTTATTCTAACAATTACTAGAATCATTATTATTTTCTCTCTTACGATATAAACGGGCAAGCTAATTTGATTAATTTTTTTTAACATAAACTTGATTAAGTAATCAATCTCAAGTTCACATTAGGATTAACTTGAGCTTGGCTCAACATATTTATACCCCTACAAAGACTCGATTATGATGCAATCCTATATAATAAAGAATAATTGGCCTTTTTTTTAATAAAAACAAATACATTAATAAAGGAAGGTTACAAAAGAAGACCCCACAATGGGCCACATCACAAGCTTACAAGAAGAACAACAAAAAATATAGAAAAGACCAGTATGATTAAGGGTCGAAAGATGCGGACTCAGACCAGCATCGAGTTGTCAGGGCGGAGCCATCCAATGATAAACACAAAATCGAGGGAGAAGGGCCAACCAGGTTACCAACCAACCTTGACCATCCACGACGCTTGCAGCATCGCTGCTTCCTCATCGTCCATATATATAAAGAATAAATGGCCTTTGAGAGAGGTTATAATGTGATAAATATATACTTTTTTCTTTTTATTTTTTTCCCTTTGGAAGCTTGCTTGAAGCAAAAGGGGGACAAGATAGAGCTTCTCTAATGCTAGGTGTCCTTTTTTAAAATTTATTTAGTATTTAATTATTTTCTATGTAATTTTTTAGTGCTGCATCATGGAGTGTGCGGTATCATGTCATGAGATGGTAAGATGGGATGTAGTGCATATTATATTATATTATATTTTGTTATATTATTATTATTATTATTATTATTATTATTATTATTATTATTATTATTATTATTATTATTATTATTATTAGTCTGAAAATTTCAATTCTCCAATGATCATTGAGAGATCTACCGACTTCTTTCCTAGTTAATTAATGATATTATTTTGGAGATAAATAAGTTTATAATGTCTTTGAAGGTTCATAAATTCTTCTACTTATAGTTTATCAGTTCATTCTTGTTGAATCCTATCTGGTTGGGACTGATTATTTTTATATAAAAAAATAATATAATAATGGGTCACAAATAAGAAAGAACATACAGCTGCTAATGTGATAAAATAAATAGAAGGAGAGCTAGTTTTCCTATCTGTTTTGTTTGAAAATATTATCCCAGTTTACTGTGTTGTACTGTTTAGAAGATAAAATTATTTGTTTTAGTTAGAAGAAATCTAGATATTAGATTTGGATCCTCCTACGTACTAGAGGTGAATATTGGAGCCTAAATATGGAAGAGCTAGCTAGTCTAATTAAGCTATAAAGATAATTCAAAGAGAGATATTCAGAGATAGTTTTAAGGGGATGGATGTAATTTTGAGGTAAAGTATAAGGTTGTATTATTTTTATGAGTAACCCCTTGGTTATGAGTGAGGATCTGCGTCGACATTATAGAATTGAATACATTATGGGACTACATAGAAAGTTTAGAATTTGGATGAGTGTAGATTGGTGTGTGGAGAATAAATCTGACTTATAGTCGACTGCTAGCATGAAACTTCATGTAGGTTTCAAATTGAGGGTTAGTATCGTTCACGTGTTCTTCAAGTGAGATCAGGTAATCGACTAACGAGTATTCAAATAAAATAATCAAGTTCAATGGGCGAGTTGTAATAGCCTGTATTTTGACTTTACTAATTTTTTTTCTTCTAGAGTCATTATAACTTCAAATAGCAATACGTCTTCGCTATAGTATTTTGATTGTAGTATTTTACTTATGCGAATTTTTTCATAATTTTTAGATGCAGGTGAAAATCCTTAAGAAATGTCATCTCTCGGTACATCTATTTTGTTGTTTATTACTTATAGATAATATTAGATAACTCTGATTGTTGTTTATTAAAAGATAATTAATAATTCTTCTAAAATTAAATTCTAAGGCATCACAAGAGTAGCCTTGGAAAATATACGATTTTGTGAGTCATCAGACAAGTTTAGTATGTAACTCAATATTCTTGGAAGATTTGATAATATTTAGTTCTAGATACACTACCAAAAAATTGGGCTATCGGAGCACAAATTTAGACTTTTCCCGACGGTTTCACTTGCCAGAAATTTGCTGCTAGCAATGGTTTTAAAATCGTTGGACACCCGCCGTGATTGCAATGCACTGCAATGACATACCACGACAATTTTAGAACCGGAGAGGTAAAAATTACGAAGTGCATAATTTTTTAGCGGTTTAATCCATCCCAAATATCTGCAGTGATAACTCTGCAAGATTTTGAACAGCTTCTTGTTAGTCTAGTTCCAAGTTACACATAGTAGAAACAGGTACACAATCATTAATTTGATAAATCCTATCTATCATTGATCTAATTAATTCAATAATACAAATCTCTTTTAAAACTCCACAGTAACATTACTGAATACTGAATAGGCTTCTTCTTTTTTTATAATAATTATTATTTCATGAATAGTAAAGAAAGCATTATCTTCTTGAGTCATGCTAAACAAGTGGAGCCTTTTGGCTGAAAAATATAATGGATAGCGAAGCTCTGAATCACATGAACGCACAACCTTAAAATAAAATGGATAGCTAAAGTTCTAACTATAATAATTTCTTGTCAGAGGATGGAATCCCAGCAAGCTATAAATAAAGTTCCAACTTGGCCTTATACTCCCAATCATGTATATATCCAACTCAGATAATTTATGGCCATTAAAATTTATGTTCTTTACTAGAATTTAAAATCCCACAATTTTAAAAATAATAATTTTTATCCCATTCTTTTTCAATGAAAATAAGACATCATTTTAAATTTTTTTTTTTATGAATTTCTACAACTTAAAACCAAATGATTTGCAGCGGTTAAAACAGACAAGTCGATAAATTATTACGTGTGGAGACCGGACACAAATAACCGTCAAGTTTGTCTCTGTGATTTTGCTTTTATTGTTCGCAGAGAAAACATAATGGTTCTGTGTCCGGTCTCGCACGTAATAATCTCTCCACTACGTATGGTTGGCTAAAGGAGTCCTTTTTCTATGTTGTGACTATTAAGAGTTTTAATATTTATTTAAATCTAATAAAAAAATGATTATTTCTTATACTTTCTTACCAAGTCTTTTTATGTCTAATTGTACATTTTTAATACCTCTATCAACTCTTCATCGTGTTTTTGACAACTCGTCCCCTTCAATTGCAAAACCACCGATGCAAAATTCGTATGCAGCGGACACTGACCGCAACAGTCTTGTAGCGGTTTTTGAACTGCTGCAAGACTTTCAGTGGAAGTTAAAACTAGCTACCGAAATAATCAATTTTAAGTGTTATGAAAACTTTTTTTAGTGACCTATTCAATAAATAAGTTATTTGAAAATTATATTTTCTAACTTTAAGCAATCAAATCATCAGTATCAAGAAGAGAACAAACCTTAAGTGAGATTAATTCAGATTTGGCTCTCATTATTAAAAACAAAATATAGAACAGTAGGATTCTGTGATCTCTCTCTCTCTCTCTCTCTATGAATATCATCATGTAGTAGTTAAGTGTCCAGATCCAAGGGCTTGGGCAGAGATCAGAAAGCATCATCCCATGTGAAACAGCCTATATTATTAATTTAATTAATCCTCTTGCAAACAATTAATTAATGACATCCATAAGCTGTACACAGAGATAATTAAAGTATAATTAACGCCTACTTAATTCGTCATCCTTCACCACGAAGGCATAGCCATTGCTTAAATTAAGAGAACTGAGGAAGGCTAATTAAAAATCATGCTAGGCGACAAGCCTGTGGATAAACACGTGTCACTTTTTAATGATGTATTTAAGCGTCATTAGGATAAGTTAATGACATTATTTAGCTTGTCATTAGTCATATGGTTGTTCATGTTTATTAAGTTAATATTTATCCTAACTATTTTTAGCCCATAATTATCTCACAAATCCAACGAAATTGTGCATAAAAAGCATCATAAGAATTTCTCTATTGAAATTTTAATAAGGAATTACTTATTAGCTATTTTGTGTGTGAAATTGGAGAAAATGAAACTCTATAGCACATTTGATTACTTATAGATAAAATTAATGTGTTATTTTAGAAATAAATAATTTTTTTGGGTGAAATTAAAATCCACACTTTTATGGAAATTTTAAGATAATTTTTCCTTTACATCAAATAGAGACTATGACTCTTTTTACTCTAAATTAATTATATTTTTTATGAAATTGTTATATGTTTTGCTTTAAATTTTTGGGAATATAGTGGGGGTATCAAGGAATATATTTATTTTGCTTTAAATGATGATTCATATATAGTTAAAAAATAAAATATAACATGTGAGATATTTTCTTTCATGCGGAAAGTTTGAAATTGATCATAAATTACTCATTTAAAACAATATCAACTAGTTATAACCTTGAATTTTAAAAGATTGCTCTTCTCCACAATTGAAGAATATGATCATATGATCATAAAATATAAAAGATTTAAATTGCAATAAATTTCTCCTATGAAGGTGCTGAATCTTTAGAGTTATTGATGTGCATAATATTTCCCAATGGTCAAAATTGAACCTTATCCAGGATGTGAAGGCATCAAATGACCATGAATCAATAAGATGGTTGTATGGATATGGAGGAAGGGAGAATTCAATGGCATTGAAGTGATTCGGCTAGTCCTTCTCATGGAAGGAGAGGGAAAGTAAACCAATTGGAGTTTGATTCAAGGTGACTAAGATAATCAAGATAGTCTCTTTTCATGAAAAGGGTGAACTTAGGGGTGTCAAAACTGGGTTTCGGGTCGGGTTCGGGTCGGACCCGAACTGACCCGGGGTTTAAACGGGTTAACCCTAACCCGACTCGGATATCTAAACGGGTCGAAAAGTCTGACCCGGACCCCGACCTGTCGGATTGCCGGGTTGACCTGACCCGACCCGGATTTGGGTTCTGCCGGCGCCAATGTTTTAAAACTCGGGGATTTCTTATTGGTTTCAAATCTATTTTAGTTGTCCATTATGATAGAATCAAGATATATTTATGGACTTAATAATGTCCATTTTGACTCCCATTTTATAAATCTTCATGATATGTGTCGGCTTATGATGATATACATTGCTCCATTTCCTTGTTAGGAAGGTGACCAAATGATCTCGCCATTGGGCCAACATGATGAACCTAATAAGCTAGGGTATGGGATCGATGACAATGGTTTAGTAATAGTTGTTGCCAATTCTGTCTCTAATCAAATGATGTACATCATTTTAATTAATACTATATGCCACAAAAATATTGTGCCTCTAGGAAGCCCAAATTTAAAGAAATAAATATACTGAACAAAAATAACTAAATACAATATAATTTACTGCTCAATATGAGATGCTTATAGGAAGAATTGAAAAGAATGCATCAAATGTAGGGGATAATAATATTATTAATCTGAGTCCTAATGTAGTTGCTTTACCGTCTGTGAACCTGGCCTATTGTGTCTCCTGATGTGCCAAATCTTAATGAGGGAAATTTGGAGGATAGTATTTCTCCTCATTTAGCTCAGGCAGATTCTGTGGTTGTTGGGTTCGATCCTGCTTTGTGCTAGTGATGTTGGTGGAGGTTTTAACTTTATACCGGCTTTGTCTCGTGCGGTTCCTGTGTCTGCCTCATGTGTTTTGGCTGAGGCTGTAGAGCCTGGTGTGGTTGCTGAGCAATCTCGTTCCTCTTTTTCACCTATTCAAGATGTATCTAGTGGTGGTGTGCCCGAGTATAGGGGTGCTGCTTATTCTTCAATGGTTTTGGAGAAGCATGTTCCTTTGGATTTTGCGTCCAACGATGGCTTTGAGGATTATGCTAGCTTTGTTAATATCCCTATTTCTACTATGACTAATGCTGAAATGCAAGATCATGTGACTAAGACCGTCAACATCTCTGTTTTGGTACAAACTGGCTAGCTTATTTTAGAGGATTCTCTTTCTTCTCTTTTGAGTGGGGAAGAAGGGGGTTTTCACGATTGTGAGCATGATGTGGTTGGCCGTTCAGTTGGTCGTGGTCGTGGTCGTGGTAAACATAAACGCAGAGGTAAGAAGTAATTGGGCTGGTGTTTTTGGTTGGTTGCTTTGGTGGTTTTCATGTTGGATGGACTATGATGAGAAGGCTCCTGCTTCCCCTATTTAGCTTGGCTGTTTGGCAACCTCGGTGTTTCGGTTGTCGCTTGGTGGTTTCTGGTTTGAGCTCATTTTTCTGGCACTGATGGATGGTCCGTGTTTGCCTATGTGGTTGGTGCTGGGGGCCTCCTTTCTGGTCCCCGCCCAATGCTCTATGTGCTCTGTTTGGAGTTTTTGGGTTTTTTTTTATTGTTGTTCCTCAAGTTGTTTTGGCGTTGACTTCGTGATTCACGGGTTGCTGACCTGTAGCTGTTGTACAACGTACCTTCTTCTCCTTTTATTTGAATAAAATTTTGTTTAAAAACAATTTAAAAAAAAAAAAAGAAGAATGCATCAAATGGGCCTAGTTCCTTATCCAATTGGGATGGTTATAGTAATGAGCAACCACCAATCTTCTAGGATGTGCCATATATGTTCTATGTTTATGACAAAAAAAAATGAGCTTTTTCCCATACAAAAATGGACTGATTCAATTTATTTCAGATCAATTTGGTTGATTTAGGGTTTAAAAACATAAATTTTGATGCATATGATTTCTTTTTAAACCATCATGATGACCAAATGTGATTAATTAATTCTATTCAAAAATTCCTTCATTTGATCAAAGATAAAATTTCAAGAATTAATATATAATTATATATATATTATTATATATATATATATTATATATATTATATATATATAATACCTATATATATATTAATATCTATATGATAATCCTTGGTATGACATTGCATACATAGATTTTAAATAATTTACGCCATTAAATTTCAATTTTACATAAAAATAGCTTAATTATGAACAAATTAAAATACATTTTTTATTTATTTATTCTTATCATCTAACATAATGATTATCTCTTAGTGACATCATGTCTTCATGATTATGCTCTCTACTTTCCAATAGAAGAATTTTAACACATAATATGTATTTCACATAATTATATTTTAAATTAAAGAAAAGACAAGACTCATTAAATGGATGGGAATCAATTATGTAAATGTTGGATTATTAGATTAATCAAATTAAATACAAGTCATTGAGTCGATTTTATCTCTAAAATTGACTATGAAATATATCACATAGAAATAAAGTTATTGTGAAGAAAATAACTTTTTTTTTAAGTTCTTGCATAAAGCAGGTCCTAATTAGCTGGAGCAAAAATTTTTGAATGAACGCGAAAAAACAGTAACCAAGAGAAAATTGTGATTGCGATGATGAAAAATAAATAGTAAAAAACTATTTGAAAATCTAATGCATTTTTGGATCGACAAGAATATTATCAAATTCTTTATAATCAATTCATTAGGAAACTCAGTTAAGATTTGATTTTTGATCTTATATAATTCACTCTTTATTAATTATTTCTCTAATATCTGTATATTTTTTTCTCTTAAAAGACTTTTCAATTCATTATGAAAAATTTATTGGACTATACCATTATTCTCTAAAGAATCTTATTAAAGATGTAGCCTAAGAGTACATTAATTTTTTCATCATGTGCCATAATGGAAGGCAAGTAAGGCCCTTCTGCTTGCATTGGTGAGGCTTCCTTATTAGATGCTTTTGAATTTTTATTATTTTTTTTTAATAGGCGCAAAAAAATTAAGGGAATTATATTATGACATTTAAAATTTTTATATATTTTATAATTAAATATTACCTCCTAAACATAGAAGCTATTAAATTCACTCAAATACACGTGTTAAGATCAAATCATTGAAATTTTAAATGGAATAAGAAAAAAAATAGGGAAATTTGTTGGAAAACTTTGACATTTTTGAAAAGAATTTGACAATAAAGTAGGTTATAGTTGTCAAGTAGCCAAGATTTATAATCTAGGTGATATATTTGAAATTGTCAAAAATTAGAAATATATGATGAGATGATACACGCTAAATACTTACAAAGTCAAGCCGAACACAAGTCATCCCTAGCTTAAGCTTAAGCTTGATTAATAAATCGATTTGGAGTTCGAGCTCGAGCCAACTTTTTTTATTACAAAAGAGAGAAATTATTTATGATTTAAGCAATTATTATAATAAAATTATAAAAAATGTCAAATTATGAGATAAATTATAAAGAATCATTTGATATAAGAGAGTATATATATATAATTTTAAAATATTTTTAATAGTTTTATAATTGGATTTTTGAATTCTAATATATTTTAAGTATTGTGTCCTAAAATATTCGCGACAGACAATATATATAAAGTTTAGCGTCCTAATTTTGTACGAAGATCCAACACACAAACAAATAAGATAGAGGGGTGCGACATTCACAAGTGGCACCAGAATTTTAACATGGAAATCCCAAAAATTGAGGAAAAATCACAGGGTCTTGCACAGTTTGAATGAATTCACTAGTGCTTGTAGTCAATTACAATTAATGATCTTCGTCAAGGGAAGGTGTTGGCTCAATGTCATAAATATATATCATATATAGCAAATTACATAGTTAGAGAATGACATAATAATTCGTCTCAAGAGAATATTGTTTTATCCATTTGGTTGACAGGTCCATAATCGGATGATGATGGTCCGAATGACCATAATCGACAAGTAACGAAGGTTGGAATGATCATAATCAACCGATGGTGGTCGAAAAGTCAGTAGTTGGCTGGCAACGATGGGGGGAAGAATCGTAATTAGACGACAGTGGTTGGAAAAATCGTCAATGACTGCTATATGGAGATCCAATGGAGATGGTCAAGATGAGAATCGGCAATGGCATCCTAGTAGATCGAGTTTGACGGCAATGACGTCGGGGTGGAGCTTCAGAATTCTCTAAGCTTAAAAGTGTTTTCTCCTCTTCCTCCTCTTCATGTGAAGAAAGAGGGTCTATTTATAGTTTTGTGGGAGTGGCATGGCTAAATATGAATAAGATCAAGAGAATGTTGAGAGTATTTCATTAGACGGTTGAAAGTAATTCCCTTGATCATCGAGCGTTTATCAAATATTTATATGCCTAATGATATCAGAATTAAACAATCTTGACCTTGTTGAATTCGTCTCATCAAGCTGCTCGATTCTAATATAAGCATATCATATTTGACAATCATCTAGTCATCAAATTAATACATTGAACCTTACAAATATGCTTGAGACCCTTGATATGGGGTCATTTGGGTTCGGATTAAACCAATTTTGATATCTTTGGGTTCGTTTCTTCGAGATGTTCAATTCAACTATAAATTTGTTGAAATCAATAATTGGATAATTCCAACTTTAATTTTGAAATTTTTAACTTTGATATGCCTAGAGATTCATGCCCGATCAAAAAAATTTTTTGTGATATATCATTAAGTAAGCTTGTTTTTTTCAAGTAATCACCCAACTAATTAAGAAAAATAAGTATTAACCATTGCTTTATACTAATCTTTTTTATAATTAAAAAATCTCAATTCTAATATTTATTAAGTTTATGACTAATATTTAAAATAAATTCCTATTTTAAACTTTGTTTTTAATCCACTGAACTAAATTGAGATTGCTAGTTATTTAAGGAAATTTGTTTTAAACTTGTTTCTAAAGAAAAAAATTTGGTTTCTGAAGAAACCGTGAAACCTTTTCACCATTTCGCCATGATTTATCTTTTTTTTTTTCGGTTTTTATTTACTTTTCCGATTTTGCTCAAAGATATCTGACTCTACTCCTACAACTAAATTCTAATAGTAAGATGCTCATTTTAAAAATTTGATCTATTGTTTAGACTTTCTTGGGGACGATTTTCTTCCTTCTTAAATAATTTTTTTAGTATAAAAATTTTAATTTTTAAACTAAAAATTTGTTTTAAAAAAACAATAAAAAAATCATCCAAAGTGTACACCGTTCACACAAACATTACGTACCTAGCAGTATCCAACGGGACCGAGTTCCGGTACCTAACGCTGAACAATGCTTGTGCAAACAGTTCTCTCAGTCTGAACTCCGCACCTAATAATCTCTCCGTAACTCTCATATGGATGCAAATCAGATACAACCACATTAGCTATATCTAGCGACAGTACCATATCGAGCCATGATACAACAAAAAATAATAATAAGATGCATTCTAATTGATCTCAACGTTCTAAAGAAAAATTAATAAACAAATCCCAAAAATACGCGGTGCTATCCCCCAAAAATTAATCATTTATTTAGAGGAAGCCACATTTTTTGGGGATCTGATCCAACCTATCATTTTTGGCATATCCCAATTAAAAAATAATTTCTGATGCGGAAAAATAGGAAACAAATGTTGCAGATAAGGACGAAGCCAGATTAATGACAATTTAACAATATTTTTATGAGTATGAATAAATGTATGATTTCATTCATATTTAATAAAAAAAGATATATCTTACTTATTAATTTGGGGAAAAAAATTAATAATTTTGAATTGAAATTTAAAACTCATAGCATTTGATAGGTTATTAATGTAAATAGAATGGATTAATTTCATAAATTTGATTTATTTCAAAAAATATTATGTTATCCATATAATTCTATTCTTCGTCGCTAACTAAAAATTGTGTTCTACATGTAGGGTTTGTGATGATCCGATTTCAAGTTGATTTGAAATCGGGTCAAAATACAAAATAGGCTCGAATGATTATATTAAGGCTCGTTATGTTTGATTTCAAGGCAACTCGGCTCAAAATTGACTTGAAAACTGATCAAAAATTCTTGCTACCAATTTCTTCTCAATGGTTCAACCAAAAAAAATTGTTGAAACCAAATTTCAAGCCAATTATAGGAGAAATTATTCTGTGCAAACATCAGAGTCCGTAGGCCAATCAGACACGTTGCATCACCTGATACCCAACAGTACTGGACACCAATATTTAGCAAAAAAGTGACAAGACATTTTCTGATTGATCTCTAAACAACGTCTGGTGTCTCCACATAATAATTTATACACTTACAGACATCTGTTTTGATGTCACAAAATGACCAAATTAGCATAATAGGAAGCCATCAAGTCACAATTTTATTCAAATTAGCCAATTTCAATTGCTACTAAAACCAACATCAATCTCTCACAAATTTCAATCCGGTAAAACATACTTACATTTTCACAAAACCAACTTCAATCTCTCCATGACTCAAATACCAAGTGAAACTAAAAAAAAAGCTATCAATTTCTCCTCACCAAAAAATGGGAGAAATCAAATCACATTATTCCTCAACTAAAAAAAGTAATAAACAAGTCCAAAATGTGTATTCCAAAAAGACTTGATTCATTCAAGTGCAAATGAAATCACTACTTCCGATATTCAATGCATAAACTAAAAAAAAAATCCCATGTTTGAACCCAAGATCGACAAATGGAGAAAAGAACATCACTACCAGTTGAGCAAGCTTAAACAATTCTTTCATTTTGCTGAACTAATTTATATAAAACTCTAGCAAATATCTTCAAAATTTCATTCTAAAAATAACTTTTTTCCGGAATCCAAAATTAGCTTTTCCAATACAAACCTCTTAAAAAGCAACCAACGAATAAAAAGCACCTGATATAATGCAAAATGAAGTCTTAGGCTCCGGTTTCTAAAAGCTGCTTTAAGAAGCAGTAAGAAAGTCGTCCCACAAAAAGCCTTAGAATAGACTAATTCAATAAAATGTAGCACATTAAGCTAAGCAGGTATTTCTCAAGAAACCAATATAAAGGTGTCCGAAATAATATTTTTACTTTTTTAACCATTGAAATTCACGCATATCTCTATAACCATAAATATATACTCTGAAACAAAGTTTAAATTTACATTGCAGCCACTTCACATTAGAAAACAATACACATCAAATCAAACAAAATAAAATTTTACCGACACCACAGGTTTTTTAAAAAAAATCTATTTTGCATCAAATCAAATCAAAGAGCCAATAAACCTGAAAACATTCTAAAAAAGGGTGATCAATAGCTACAAACAGACGCAGTAGGGAAACAAACAGTGCCAATGAATTATTGTTACAATCAAATTCAAAGCAATACTTGAAGAACAGAAGAAAAAATGTGGAGTCTCTATCAAGCAATCTAGGGGCCTACACACCAAACACAAGGAATCAGTTTGGCCCACGCAAGAGAGACGCATGATCTTGACTGGACGGATATGATAAGATGTATCAGCATTCAAAAAGCTTTGGCTGGTTTAAAATATACACATAGAGGCAAAACCTCCTCCATCCTTTTCCTTTTCTGCAGTATCTAGTATTGTGAACACTTACACCACTAAATATCAAAAGGCGAGGAGAACTGCAGCGTTCTAAGTGGGAATGATAAGTTTGAGCAAGCAATGCATGGCCATGCACTAACAAATTAGAGTTGCAGGTAAAGGCAGAATATAAAATCCAATGGTAACAGTATTTTACACTGTGTAAAGTGATAACTGACCTCATCACCTATAACCATCAATACTGCATCAATGCCCTCAAATGTGTTAACTTAATGTTAACTAGTGATTGTCCTGTTCCATTCGAGTGGAGGGTGTAGACCCATTTTTTTTGTAATATTCTGCCAAGAGCGAATATTACGAATTTGTAAAATAATCAAACATGAGAAGAAGATATTAAGATTTATGCGGTTCTGTCAAAATAATAGCTTTAATTTTATGGGTGAGTGTGAGGATGTGATCCACTGTAGAGTAGCCATGATTGTGTAAATAAAATGGGGCATAAAAAATGTTATTCATCAAAATCAATTTCACCCAATATCGCCAATTGATATGTCATCAAAAAATTATTTTGATCGGGCATGAATCTTGAGGCAAAATCAGGTCAGAAGCTTCAAAAATTAAATCTGGGATCATCTGAACTCCGATTTCAGCGAACTTACAATCAAATTGAGCTTATCGGAAATACAAACCCAACAACACCAAAATTCAACTCAATCCGAGCCCAAATAAGTCTTAATCAAAGACTTGAAGTGCTATTGGAAGGTTCAAAGCACAATTTGGATTACCAAATGGTTTCCAAACATGACATGCTTATAGTCGAATCGAGCGGCTCGGCGAGACGAATCCAACGAGCCCAAGTTCGCCGAATTATGATATCATTAAGACCTTTAAATGTCTGTCAAACGGTCCACGATCAAGGGATTCAATATCGGCCGTCCATCCAAACCACTCCACATTTACCCTCGATCTTCCTCCTATTTACTAGCCATGCCATTCTCAAAAACTATAAATAGCACCTCATTTCTCTTAAGAGGGGACCCAAGCAAGAAGAGAAAAGAAGGGGAAGAAGAGAAGAGGAGGGAAAAAGCTCCTCCTCGATCACCGCCGGAGTTCCGCCTGACGTTCAAGTGAAGCCGGAGTTTCGTCCGACTTCCAAGTGATGCCGGAATTCTGCCCGACTTTCTAGTGACGCCGGAATTCTGCTCGACTTCCAAGTGATGCCGGAGTTTTGCCCAACTTTCAAGTGGAGCTGAAACTTTGCCCGATCTCCAAATAACGCCGGAATTTTGTTTAATCTCCAAGTGACTTAGGAATTCAGCTCGAATACAAAACTTGTTTATAACTGAATTTCAATCTGGGAGTGAATCATTGTAATCTGATCATCCTAAATTTTAAGGATGAGTCAGCCTCTCGTACCTCAAGCAAACACTAGTGGAATTCTTTCAACTGGGCGTGGCCCCGTGGTTTTTCCCTTTCCAGGGTTTTCCACGTAAAAATCCTGGTGTTCTTTCACCTTCTATTTGTGTGCTAGATATTTGTACAACGCTGAGACGAAAACTTTCTAACTCTATCGCCGCGTATATTCTAGCCCGCAACAGTTTAGCGCTGTCTGTGGGAACATTATCCCACAATTTCAAGTGTTACTTCAATAGCCAACAGACATAGCAATCGTATCTTGGGAGCTTCTCGCTCCAACTCCCATCAATCCAGGAACCAATTTATGAATCATGGACGCCCAATATCTACATTTTGTTATCCTGGGGGACAAAACGTTGCTGGAGAAGGAACCTCTGGACCTTCCCTAGAGGAGCGAATTCAAAAGATGAAAGAATCTCAGAACGAGATTCTTCAACTTCTGCGGGAGACTCGACAATATTAGCACAACGGGAGGAGGTTCTTCTCCCTCGAGCTCCAACACTGGTCGAAGATGTTCAACTCGAACATCTTCAAGCAGAGATTCCTCTTCCTCCGCAATAGAGAGATCAAACATGAGAAGAAGATAATAAGATTTATGCGGTTCTGTCAAGATAATAGCTTTAAGTTTAATTTATGGGTGAGTGAGAGGATGTGATCCACTGTAGAGTAGCCAAGCTTGTGTGTAAATAAAATGGGGCATAAAAAATACTATTTCTCTTTTATTTGAATTTTGTTAATCGAGCTTTTCTTTTTATGGTGATATTGGGTGCATTTGATTTAAAAGAGAAATTAATATAAGAGAGATAATATATAAATAATATTTAACTAATACTAGAATTCTCCTGGTGAAAGTTCTTCAATGGTAACTTCCCAATGTTTATGAAATCATCATAATATTTCTTTCATCATATTCTTGCACCTTATCAAAATATTACCGCACTGTTTTTCCTTAATTCCTTTGTTTTTTTGCATGATCCTTTTCTTTTCTCCCTCTATTTTAGTTTTTTATTTTTTTTTCCTCCCAAACATTGTCGCTGTCATGTAGAGGTGTAAGTGAGCCGAGTCGGCTTGAGCTCGACTCATTTATGAGCTCGCGAGCCGAGCTTATTGAGCTCATGAGTCGAGCTCGAGTTCAAACTTGAACTCATTTAAATGAGCTCAAGTTCAAGCTTGGTTGAGGCGTGGCTCACGAGCTGGCTCAATTCACTATTAATATTTTTAAAATACTTTTTATTTTATTTATTAAATTTTAACCCGCCTAATCCCGCTTAAAAATTAATACTAAATGTTTTAATCTTCCAGCCTAATATCGCTCGAATTCGAGGCTGATAATGCTCGTGAGGCTCGAGGGCGTTAGGTAGTCGAGAGCCAATATAAAACTTGTCGAATAATCATGATAAATTATTTAATATATTATGTTATGCTATAGCGTTCTCCGGAAGCGACAAGTTGTATGACATGAATACAATGAGAAGTGTGTAAGGGCTGTTGAACTAGCGCCCGGGTATAATGTTAAATAAGGGTTCCCACATCACGAACGAATGTGAGCAAAAAAAATAATTCATGAAATTAAAATTAGGATAGGAACTTAAAATATAAGTTCTTAAAGCAAATTAATAAAATTAATAAATATTATGATTTATATAAAGATAAATATTCTTATCATTCAGTTAACTAAATGATTTGGAGCGAATAATAGGGTGATTAATAGTTTAGGTTTAAATTATATATTCAGATAGGAGTCGTACTAGAAATGATGTAAGTGTAATTATAGATAAGAGTTTAAACAATAATATTATAGAAATTAATAGAATTGGAAATAAAATTATAACTTTAAATATTTCTGTTGATGCTAAGATTATCAATATTATAAGTGCTTGTGCTCCTCAGGTTTGGATATCTATTCAAAATTAAAATTTTGAAATAATTTAAAAGAATTAATACAAAAGATGCCTCTTGAAAAAAACAAAATAAATTAAAAGAATAAAAAACAAAATATACATTTTGAAGAATGTTTTTATCGGAAAAAATTTAAATGAACATGTTAATAAAGAGGGAGGAGATTTTAAAATAAAAACATTAATGATGGTTATAAATTTGAATCGATTAATGAAAGTTGTAGGATCATATTAGATTTTTCTTTGGCTTATGATTTTATAATTGATAACACCTTATTTAAGAAAATAGAGGAGCATCACATAACTTATAAGAATTGATATAGTAAAACTCATATTGATTATTTTTTATAACAAAAATAAATTGTTTAGATTTTCAAAGATTGCAAAGTTATTCCAAATAAATGTTTATGTACTCAGCATTATTTATTAGTTTTAGACTTTAAGATAAATTGACATAATATAAAAAATAAAGTAAAATATTGTCCTAAAATTACATGACTACGTTTAAGAAATACTAATAAAAATATTTTAAGAATAAGATTCAAGATCTTAAGATTTTAATTGTATATAAGAAAGCTAATATCATGCGAGAAAAAGTAGCTAATAATATTAAAAATATTGCAAATGATGTGTTTTAAGTAAAAAAAACTATCAATAATAAAAATAGTTAGTGATAGAATTAAAATGTGTAAGAAAAGATAAAAAATAAAAAGATTTGTTATAATATTAGTTTTATCCAGACACAATGGTGAAAAAGGATTCATGTAACCGACCCCACGTAGTGGGACAAGGGCTTGATGTTGTTGTTGTTGTTATAATATTAGTTTAGATGTAAAATCTCAAAAAAAAAAAAGTAACAGATATAATAAGGCACGTAAGGAATCTAAGAAAGCAATATGTGATGCAAAAAAATTAATTTTTCATGGTCTATATAATAAATTAGATATTAAAGAGGGCGAAAATTTTATGTATAAGTTAGCCAAACGAAGTAATATGAGAAGTAATTATTTAGTTAAAGTGAAGTGCATTAAAAATGAAAATCAAAAAAAATATTTTTATTAAAAGATATTCAACAAAGGTTGATAAGATATTTTGATAAACTTTTTAATAAAAATGTGAGAATTTGATTGACTTTAGAGAATTTAACACTCTAAATAAAAATATATATTTTTATTTTTATTGGCGTATTTATAAAATTGAAATTATATAAGCTTTTAGAAAAATGAAGTGCGAAAAAACTGTTGGATATGATGATATTCCAATAGAGATGTGAAAATGCATTGGAGATGAAGGAATTTCTTCGCTTACGAAACTTCTCAATATTATTTTAAAAACTAAAAAATATCAGATGAGTGGAGAAAGGATGTATTGATTCATATTTTTAAAAACAAAGGTGATGCACAAGGGTGTGCGAATTATAGAAGAATTAATTTAATATGTCATATTTTATAATTAAGGCAGAGAATTATTAAGTATATGTTACATCGTGATACTAACATTTCTCAAAATCAATTTGGATCCATGTCGGGTAGGATCTACAGATGATATTTATTGATTTAGAGAAAGCTTATGATAAAGTTCCAAGAGAAGCTTATGATAAAGTTCCAAGAGAAGAGTGCTATGGAGACTTCTAGAAAAAATAAAAAAAGAGGTTAATAATACTTATACTCAAGTCAATGGTTAAGTTATTACTTGCATTCAAACACAAGGTGGTTTGACCAAGTATTTTCCTATTTTAGTTGGATTATATCAAGGATTAACTTTAAGCACTTTTTTTTTGTTTTAGTCATGAATGTTCTTACTATACATTTTCAAAAGGATGTACCTTGTTGTATGCTTTTTGCTAATGATATTCTTCTTATTAATAAGACTAGAGAGGGAGTTGAACGTAAACTTGAATTTTGGAGATCAACCTTGGAGGTCTAAAGGTTTTCATTTTGAGTAGATCTAAAACCGAATACATTGGAGGGTAATTTTAGAAATAATAGATCTATTGGGGAGATCGTGACTTTGGACAATCAAGTCATTAATAAGAGTACTCGTTTTAGACATATGTTGTCTATTGTTCAGAGTGATTGTGAAAAAGATGGGAATATTATTAGTAGAATTCACGTTGGATGGTTGAAGTGAAGCAATGCATCGGGCTTATTGTGTGATAGAAAAGTACCCCTCAAACTTAACGGTAAATTCTATACGATGGTGCTGAAACCTTCCATTCTAAATGACGTAGAATGTTGGCCATTAAAAGAGAAGCATAAAATTAAGTTAAACGTAGCAAAGAAGAGGATGTTCAGTGGATGAATGGCTTTCCTCTTTGAGACAGAATGCGAAATGAGCATATACGTGAAAAGGTTGGAATAGCTCTAATGGAATATAAGATTAGAGGGCCACAAACATCTAAATCACAAATGTTACAAATTATGATGGATCCACCAACGCCAATAATGCACATTCCACTGAATTTTGTATCCTCGAAATGAATGTCTACTATTATTCTTGTAATGGCATGATTTGACACTAATACATATTGTAAAACATAAAATCTATTTGATAAATCATGTATGATGCTCTCCCCTTCAATATGTACCATCTTTCCTCTAGAACCTTCCCTGCATAGTAATAAACAACCATTTTTCCCAATTTCCCAAATCATAGTGCTCCAACATAGTAAAGGTTGGTTCAGTCGATTCAATTGAACCGGCCAGCCCTAACTAGAAACACCGGCACGAGCAAGTTTTTCGCAAGCAAAATCGAACAAGGCTTGGCTCCGCGTGCTCGTATAAGCCTCCATGACGGATTGATTCGTTGTTTAAAGTAGATAAGGATGTGAGTGAGTGAGAAAGAACGACTCTTCATGTGAGGCATCTTCATTTCACTCATTTCTATAGAAAAAAAAATCACTTGGGAAGCTCTGTGCATATAGAAGTCTCGTTCAAACTTAGGATTAAAATTCTATAAGATGGTGGTGAGACCTGCAATGCTTTATGGTGCAGAATTTTGGCCATTAAAAGAGGAGCATAATATTAAGTTAAGTATTGCAGAGATGAGGATGCTCGAGTGGATGAGTGGCTTTACTCTTAAAGATAGAATATGAAATGAGCATATACATGAAAAGGTTGGAGTAGCTCTAGTGGAAGATAAGATTAGAGATAGTCACCTTAGATGGTTTGGTCACATAAAACGACAGCCTTCCGATGACTCGGTTAGGAAAGTAAATCTATTAGAATTTGTTTATGTTAAAAAAAGTAGAGATAGACCTAAAAGGACATGATTAGAAAATATTAGAAATGACATTTCTTTATTAGATTTAAATGAGAATTTGATCCTTAACGGAACACAATGGAGAAAAGGATTCAGGTAGTCGACCACACGTAGTGGGATAAAGACTTGATGTTGTTGTTTTATAAATATTTTTAATTTTGTGCTTATCCTAATAAAATGATTTGCTCAAAATCTTAACAAAACTATCATTCCAATACCTCTTAATCGAAACCAGCGGTGTTGATTGTGAAGTCTAGGTCAGGTTGAACCAAGTCCAAATAAATTTGACATCAACATTGGTTATAACTACCCTCACTTTCATTGGCTAGGTGCATGACGTGTGGCAGGAAAATGATTATGGAACTCTGAAAGATCACTCCATTGATGGAGCCCGATTATGCATGTGGAAGCCACCAAAATGGTGGAGCCACCCTTTGCTAAATAAAGGAGCGCCTATAAAAGGGAATCCCTGGGCATGTGAGGCAATCACATCTTTAAACCTCTAATGTTTTTTTTTTTTTTTAAAGTTAAATATTCACATCTTTAACATAAAGAGAGTTTCTAGTAGATTGGTCTGCTTGGCTCAGCATAAATTCAATTTTCTCAGCAGAACTCTTCATACAAAAGTAATTCAATATTTTTTTCTCTCTCTAACATTTTGATTAGAGGTGCAATAGCACTCAATCAACTAATTGATAGTCTCTAATTAATGCAACCACCTCCTTCATTGCTCCCTACTTTCTATCTAAACACTTTATCATTCTTTGAGAGACACTATCAGTCAACTTTATCTTCGATTCAATGTTTTGAGTAGATTCATTGTTGTGACCTCTGGCTGATCCAGTCATCAAAAAGTGGCAGCACTAACATTTATGGCTCCTAATGAAATAGTGGAATGGAAACTGAGTTCAGAAATAAAGGATTGGTGTCCTGTATTAAGAGTAGTTATGACTTATGGCCATGGGACAATTCAAAGATTCTGAATACAACCATTCAATTGCGTTAAAGACCTGTGCTCCATAATAAACTGGTAAAAGGGTAAGACTTTGAACAGTCGATCTCATGTTATTTGACCTTGGCTCAAGATCGGCCCAGGCCCAGCATCATCCAATCTGATTTTATCTTAAGCTAGACTCCATTTGACCAGAATTCAAAACAGATGGTTTTGTTAATTTCAAATAACTCAATACAAGAAAAAAAAATATTTAATTTCAATCGATTTAAACATTTAAAAAAAAAACTTAGTACAAAAGATACATATATGTAGAGGCAAAAATGAAATAAAACAAATATAAGTCTATGTATAAATGTGTATACACGCATATATATATATATATATATATATATATATATATGCAATTCCATCCTGCTATTTCAATTTCTATACAAGCTCAGCTCAATTCAAATTTGATTTAAGCAAGTGTGGCTTGTTTTCTTCAATGTGAGTTGTTACAAGACAAAAAAACTGATCCAATTTTGGAAAGATCTTTGATCTTCAAGTCAAGTTCAGTCCTACGGAAGTAGTAGTGGTCAAAATATGACGCTAAATATAGATATAGGCATGCATGAGCAGCATCTGTTAACAAAATAAAAAACAGCCTACGAAGAAAAAAAGCAAGAAAGTTGGGCCCTTTCTTTGACTTTAGATCTCAATTATTTCATTACGAGCAAGATTGAGTGGACATTACCTGATCAATATGCAAAAGGTTGAAAAAGCTTCCTTGGAATGCAGCTGACTGTGCGTATTGGTGCAAGTAGAGCACGCATATTGGGATGTGGTAGAGGCCCTAGGTTTTAGACATCACAAACAAAATTATAATTGACAAGTGACATACTGACAAGACTCATTGCTTGTCAAGTCTTCTTTAGAAGAAAAACGACATTAAACAACAATGCCCGCAAGTGGATTTTAAGCTAAAATTCAAAGAGATGATGGGATGTTTGGGCCATCGATGCATCTATGTGGCAACAGAAAGACAAAAGTAAATAAATAAATGAATTAATGGAATCCCATATAAGATTATCTACAGGCACAAATAAAATTTTCATTTGAAAGTGATAAATTGGGATGAAATCATTTTTTTCATCCAACCATGCCTATTTCCCTATTGCATAGGTTATCAGACAAATCCTTTCCAAATATTTCTGTGTTTGAGGGCCATACTAGCAGTTTTCGGTGTATTAGCCTTGCCCCTAGTAATTTTGTAGGCCAAAGTGGTGAAGAGAGGTAAGAAAGGTGTCAATCGAAGTAGTAAAGAAGAAATTGATAAAGATGGAAAATCAAAATTAAAGATTAAAATGTAAAAAAATGAAATCAGTTTAACTAATGATGCATTTATTTTGGATCAAATAACCTCTAAATGAATTTATTTGCCAAAAGGCTAAATATGAACAGTATTCAATAGTTCAAGAAGATTTGCAGTTCATAGATTACTGATATACAAGACCGAAAAATCTTAAGAGAGAAAAAAATCACATCCGTAAACTTCACGAAATAGCACTCCCCTTCAATAAAAGAACAAGGTTTGGATGTTGTCATGACCCCAGATGGAAGGACACCAACCAAAGAGCAGTAATTTCACTGTGGAATTTTCTGCAGCCCAAAACAAGTTTAGTGTAGGCAAGATGCAAAATTCAAGTATGATAAATGTAGGATCTGCTTGCATCAAACAAACGGAAGAAGTGCAAATCCAGTTAAGTATGAAATATAGGCAGCTTCTTCAGGCTTGATCACTTGGATTACTTACATTGTTCACTCATCAAGCTCATTGCTAGTGGTGCTGTAACGCCTGCGAGCATTTTATTCTTACAAATTGAAGTAGTCATAAAGGGCATGATGATTATGATGAAGTACAACACAAATTAACTTTTTCTCAAAGAATTTGGGTTTCATAAACAATGATGAACTGATTATACAAGAAAGGTCTTCAGAAGTCACTCATGGTAATTTAACTATGTTCAAGACAAATGAGTAAAGTAAGAAAGGAACAAATAGTAAAAAAAACTGTTTGATCCCTGTATTGACGAATGAGACTTTAATCAACTATTTTGATGAAAAAATCATGATAAGATTGTGGCTCAATTTTAAGTTTTTGAATATGAACAGAGCATTTCCACCAAGCTCTACAAGTTTTACTTGCCCACAAGCAAGAAAGTACATACGTTCAGTCTCATATCAATAAATTTAATCATCAATTAATCTATGAGAAGTAAGAATATAAAGATTGATGATCAAAATCAAGCATTTAGCAGTTGTGCTTACAGTTGAGCTTCCAAGAGTTTCAAAATTCTTAATCAAATCACTACAAATAATTGTTGGAAAATGTACATAGACTGACTTTGCAACCACATTTGGATAGTCCATGATTTAAATCAGATTACATATAGTACATTAGGATATTTATTATATTTAAATGTATAGTTTTAAATTGTAATATTGCATATATTCTTAAGTCATCATATTCTGATGCAGGCTGGTTTTCTTTTCTGTTCTTGGAAAATTCTATATAAACAGACGTGTACTTGTTACTCGGTATTAATGAGAAGAGAATTATACTTTTCTTGGCCACATTTTCTCATTGTATTAGAACTTTGGTTCTTTTGACTTTTGGGTATTGCCACTAACACTTACGCAAACTGTAGTGGTATCATTGTCCATTCTACTCCTGGCCTTCACCACCTTTGCTGATTTTTCATCATCAATTCTTGCTCTCAAGCTTCATTGTTGGCACTCCACAACTATGCGACTTCAACATAACATCAACTCACATTAATATGGGGTTGCCTCTATGTAGCCACAACGTCAAAACCTCTACAGTATCTTCTCTAGTTCTTGTCGCCATCTAATTACATCTCACATTTGTTGTTTCCAAGCCTTTATAATTGACCTGTGATATCCTTGGTTCATCTGATTGCATATAATCATCGATTTCATCTAGACGTGCACTTTTGCTCATCAACTTCTCCTTGATGTATTTATATTGTCTTATTTTATTTTGATGTAATGTGAACAATATTAGTTGTGTTTTATGTTTTTTTTTAAAAGCTATCCAATGATCATGGTAGGAAGTGCTTGCGCATGACAAGGCTTGGGTTTGCTTGCATTTGGGTCCTTGTCCTTGGGCTGCTTGTTGTTCTCGGTTTGGGGCCTTGGCTGTTCTCGCCTGGGCTTTGGCTGCTTGGTTTTGAGCTAAAAAAAATTGGGTTCTAGTTGGTACTAGCTCATTAATGTTTGAGCTGAAGTTTAGCTCATTATTTAGAGGAATAATTGCACTTCCTAGCTCATTAAATCATAAAGGTATGTGGAGTGGAGTTTGTCTCTTCCTATTCTTGTGCCTCTTTGGTTTCTTCCTTGTGACTCAATGCTATGGGCTGGTTGTCTTTTCGTTTCTTCTCCCTGGTTGCTTTCCCGTGACTCCTCTGCCCCGTTTCCTGTGTTGGCTCCTCGGGTCCCTCTCTCGCTGCTTTCCCATGGCTTGCTGGCTGGGTTTCCCGTGGCTTTGCTTCCTATTTTCTGTGCAGAATTTAGGGGGGGCTGCTGTGTTGTCTTTTGGCCTTTCATTTCCCCAAACCTGATTGGTTTTGGTTGGAGGTCGAATGTCTATTTGGCTCCCCTTTTTGCCTATATATTTGAGAGGATTTTGTTATGAATAGGTTGTTGAATATTTGAGCAAAGTCTCTACTAAAAATCTGAGGGTTTCTTCTCTTGGAAAAGCTTGAGAGCTTGTTCCACCCCATTTCCTCTTCTTTATTTTGTCTTGGCTTCTAATCTCTTCTTCTCTACGCAAGTTCCACTCCACCTGTATCCTTCTTCTTGAGCTCTTGGAAGTTGTTTGTTGGCTGATTTTTTGAGATAATTTGCCAAAGGAGTTTGGTAGGATGTTGGACCCTTTTGCAATGGTGGACCCTCGATTTGCAAGCCTAAGCACTATTTTTATATATTTTCCTACTTTCGTTGCATGTGCGAAAACCGCTTGACGGTTGTTCTGAGGATAGCATTTTTATGTTATAATTTTGTTTCGTTTTATTTGACTTTTCGTTTATCTGGATGTTTTTTTGGATGTTTGCAAGTTAAAGTAAATCGAGTTTGGTTTTATTGTCCTTGGGTTCTCCAACTTGGCTTTTCTTTCTAGTTTGCTTACATCAGGTTTGGTATCAGAGTGAGTTAGAATATCATTGGTTTGTGAGTCTTTTTCTTTTGAAATCTAAGATGGCTAATAATCCGGGGGATTGGCAAAATATAATGCAATAGCTAGCGGACTTGTAAAATCAGATGAATGAAATGGCTAATACTCTTGTTAATCTAAACATTAACCAACATAATGTCCAAACATTTGAAAGCGAAGAAGTCCCTAAGAACCAAAATAGGCGACAACGAAACTGGTATTATGAGATTAAAATAGACGTTCACAACTTTGAAGGGAAATTACAACCTAATCTATTTCTTGAATGGATAGAAAAAATGGAACAATTCTTTGATTGGAAAGAAATTTCTGAAAATAGAAAAGAAAAATTTGCAAGTTTAAAACTCACTGGTCATGCTCTTACGTGGGGGAAAAATTTACAAAACAATAAGCAAAGACGTGGGAAAAAGAAGATACAAAACTGGGAACGAATGAAAGAAAAAATGAGGGGGAAATTCTTACCATCTGATCACGCACGAACACTCTTTCAAGAATTTAAAAATTTGCGACAATGAACTCAATCTGTGGAAGAATACACTGAAATATTTTACAAACTTCAATCAAGAAATGATTTAGATGAGTCTGAAGAGAAAATTGTCTCAAGGTATTTCAACGGTCTTAAGTGGACAATCCAAGATCAACTAAATTTGCATCATGTTATTAAAATTGACAAGGCTTATCGCATGGCATTAAAACTTGAAAAACAACATCAAAGGAAAAGGGGTCACAACAAGATAACGGAAACATATAAACGGCGACCAATTGGCGGGATTAAAAATCAATCTCAAACTTCTGTGGGAACACCATCGGGTGTGAAAGTTAAGTCTTTTGAAAATCAAAATACGGATAAAGGAAAGGGAATTATGAGGTCTAAACTTTCTGAACAACCTATATTAATTGGACCATGCTACAAATGTGAGCTTTATGATCATCTTTCTGCGGCTTGTAGGAAAAATAACCCACCAAGAAACAATTTTATTGAAAACGATGAAGAAATAAAGGAAGAAGAAGAAAACGAGTCTGAACCTGAAAAAAACATTGAATTAGAGAAAGTTGATGTTGAGGGAGATGCAGGTGAAGAGCTTTTGGTAATACGACAAGTCTTAACAACTAAAATTGACAATGCAGATACGTGGCTTAGGAGAAACATTTTCAAAATAACTTGCACGGTTGAGGGAAAAATCTGCACTCTTATGATAGATAGCGGAAGTTCTGAAAATTTTGTGTCACAACTTATAGTTGTAAACTCAAGTTAAAGTCCAAACCATTTGTCAAATCTTATAAAATCTCTTAGTTTAAGGAAGGGGATGAGGTTTCAATCACAAAACAATATGTTGTCAACTTAACAATTTGGGGTTCTTTTAAGGATCAAGTTATTTTTCGATGTCGTGCCTCTTGAAGTTTATCACATTTTGTTGGGTTGACCTTGGCAATTTGATAACAAAATCATTCACAACGGAGAAAAGATACTTATACTTTGATTCAAAATAATAAAGAGTTTACTCTCTATCCTCAAAAACATGTGCCTGACTCGCCTACTAAAAATAACAAGTTTGCAAAAATAAACACTCCTGAACTACTTTTGAATGCAAATGATTTGAAACACTCTGAAATAGCTTACTTAGTTTTGGGAAAGGAAACTAATTCTATTCTTCAAATTCTTAAAGAAATACAGTCTTTAATTGATAAGCTTTCTAATATATCACCTAAGGAACTGCCTATAGGTTTGCCATCAATAAGAGATATTCAGCATCATATTGATTTAATACCTGAAGCCACTTTACCTAACCTTCCTCATTACAGGATGAGTCCAACTGAGCATGCTGAACTTTTTAAGCAAGTGACTGATTTGTTAGAAAAGGGTTTAATTAAAGAAAGCTTAAGTCCTTATACTGCGCCAGCTTTATTAACTCCTAAAAAAGATAGAACGTGGAGAATGTGTGTAGATAGTAGAGCAATAAATAAAATCACCATTAAATATCGATTTCTTATTCCTAGGCTGGATGACATGCTAGATATGTTAAGCAATGTAAATTTTTTTTTCAAAATTGATTTGAGAAGTGGGTATCACCAAATAAGAATAAGACATGAGGATGAATGAAAAACTGCTTTTAAAACTAAAGAATGTTTGTATAAATGGCTTGTGATGCCTTTTAGGCTTTCGAATGCTCCGAGCACTTTTATGAGAACTATGAATCATGTTTTGAGATCTTTTATTGGAAAGTTAGTTGTGGTTTATTTCGACGATATTTTGATTTATAATATTCATCCTTCTGAGCACTTTAATCATGTGAGATAAGTGTTGCAAACTCTAAGGGAACAAAAGCTGTACATCAATCTTAAAAAATGTTCCTTTATGAATTCGAGCTTAACATTTTTGGATTTTATTATTTTTGTTGAGGGGATAAAAGTTGATCCGATAAAAATTGAGGCAATTCAAAGTTGGCCCACTCCTAAAAACATAAGTGAGGTGAGAGGATTTCATGGCTTGACTTTTTTTTATCGAATGTTTATTAAGAACATCAGTTCTCTGATTGTTCCTATTATTGATTGTTTGAAAAAGGGGATATTTAGGTGGACATCTCAGGCTGAACAAACTTTTGAAATCATTAAGGCAAAAATGAAATCATTAAGGCAAAAATGAGTCAAGCTCCCATTCTTAGCTTGCCAAATTTTGAAAACATTTTTGAAATTGATTGTGATGCTTCTCATGTTGGTATTTGTGTTGTACTTAGTCAAGATGAAAAATCTATTGCTTATTTTAGTGAAAAAATGAATGATGCTCGATCTAAATATTCTGCTTATGACTTGAAATTTTATGCTATTGTTCAAGCTTTGAAATTCTGGAGATGTTATTTGATTCAACGGGAATTTGTTTTAAATACTGATCACGAGGCATTACGTTTTTTTGGCTCTAAAAAAAATTGAATAAAATGCATGCTAAGTGGGTCTCTTTTTTGCAAGAGTGTACTTTTCATATCAAACATAAAATTGGTGTGTTAAACAAGGTAGCTGATGCTTTAAACAAGAGATCTCATTTATTGGTAACTATTTACCCAACTATCATTTCTTTTGATTTTTTGAAAGATACTTATGCGAATGATTCTGATTTTAAGAGTATTTGGGATTCATATCTTGCTTCTAAAACTGATCCTTCTGCTCAGTTTATTATTCATCAAAGATTTTTGTTTAAGGGATCTAGACTTTGCATAATAAAAAAAATTTTAAGAGAGCAACTTGTGCATGAACTTCATAGTGGGGGATTGGGTGGATATTTTAGGCAAGAAAAAAATGTTGCTTTGGTTGAGGAGAAATATTTATGGCCTCATATGAGAAAACAAATTGCTAATCTGGTAAAACAATGTAAAATTTGTCAGGCTTTTAAGGAAACTTCACAAAATACTGGTTCGTCTACTCCTCCGTCTATTCCAAATAAATCTTAGGAGGATATCTCTATGGATTTTGTTTTGGGGTTGCCTGTTATTACTAGAAAATTTGATTCTATTTTTGTAGTTGTGGATCGCTTTAGCAAAATGTCACATTTTATTCCTTACAAGAAAACTTTTGATGCCTCATATATTGCTGATTTGTTCTTTAAAGAAATTGTTCGTCTTCATGGTATTCCTCGCACTTTTACTTCTGCTAGAGATCCTAGATTTTTGAGTCATTTTTTGAGAACACTTTGGATAAAATTAGGAACTACTCTTCAATTTAGTAGTGCATATCATCCACAAACTGATGGGCTAACAGAAGTTGTCAATCGAAGTTTGGGAAATTTATTGAGATGCCAAGCCGGTGAAAAATCATTTCAGTGGGATTTGATATTACCACAAGCTGAATTTGTCTATAATATTTATGTTAATCGCTCCACTGGTAAAACTCCATTTGAAATCATTTATGAGCAGCCTATAACTCACATTTTAGATAGAAATTGTTTGCCTTTGCTAAATAAAATTAGTGTTGAAGCTTCTGAAACTATTGACCATATCAAAACTATCCAATAGTAAGTCCTTGAAAAACTCCGAATGGCTAATGTTAAATACAAATCTGTTGCTGAAAAACATCGTAGGGAAGTTTATTTCAAAGAAGGAGATCTGGTTATAGCTTACTTTCGTCGCTAATGATTTCCTATTAGTACTTTTGGAAAATTAAGCATGAAGAAATTTGAGCATTTTCGTGTTCTAAAAAAATTGGGCTCAAATGCTTATATCTTGGATCTTCCTACTATGAAGAAAATTCTAAAGATCATGTGGATATTAAAACTTTGCCACTCTCCACATCTGTTTTAAGTTATGATGAACAGGTTGAAGATGTTATTGATGTCAAGGTTACTACAACTCGGCATGGCGAATACATGAGATTTTTGGTTAAGTGGAAGAATCGTCCTTTGACAGATTGTACTTAGATGGATGCCAATGAGTTAAAGAAAAGTCATCCGGATCTTTATAAAAAGATTGTGAAAACTTTCTCATCAGTAGATGAGATTCTCCCACCAGGGGGGAATTGATGCATTTATATTGTCTTATTTTATTTTGATGTAATGTGAACAATATTAGTTGTGTTTTATGCTTTTTTTTAAAGCTATCCAATGATGGAGAACATCCAATGATCATGGTAGGAAGTGCTTGGGCATGGCAAGGCTTGGGTTTGCATGCATTTGGGTCCTTATTGTCCTTGGGCTGCTTGTTGTTCTCAGTTTGGGGCCTTGGCTATTCTCGAGTGGGCTTTGGCTGCTTTGTTTTGAGCTAAAAAAAGTTGGGTTATAGTTGGAGCTAGCTCATTAATGTTTGAGCTGAATTTTAGCTCATTATTTGGAGGAGTAATTGCACTTCCTAGCTCATTAAATCATAAAGGTATGTGGAGTGAAGCTTGTCTTTTCCTATTCTTGTGTCTCTTTGGTTTCTTCCTTGTGAGTCAATGCTATGGGCTGGTTGTCTTTTCGTTTCTTCTCCCTGACTGCTTTCCCATGACTCTTCTGCCCCGTTTCCTATATTGGCTCCTCAGGTCCCTCTCTGACTTCTTTCTCGTGGCTTGCTGGCTGGGTTTCCCATGGCTTTGCTTCCTGTTTTCTATGCATAATTTGGGGGGCTACTGTGGTGTCTTTTGGCCTTTTATTTCCCCAAACCTGATTAGTTTTGGTTGGAAGTGGAATGTCTATTTGGCTCCCCTTTTTTCCTATATATTTGAGAGGATTTTGTTATGAAGAGGTTGTTGAATATTTGAGTAAAGTCTCTACTAAAAATCTGAGGGTTTCTTCTCTTGGAAAAGCTTGAGAGCTTGTTCCACCCCTTTCCTCCTCTCTATTTCATCTTGGCTTCTAACCTCTTCTTCTCTACGCAAGTTTCACTCCACCTGTATCCTTCTTCTTGAGCTCTTGGAAGTTGTTTGTTGGCTGATTTTGGAGATATTTGTCGGAGGAGTTTGGTAGGACGTTGAATCCTTTTGCAATGGTGGACCCTCAGTTTGCAAGCCTAAGCACTATTTTTATATATTTTCCTACTCTCGTTGCATGTGAGGAAACTGCTTGACAGTTGTTCTGAGGATAGCATTTTTATATTATAATTTTGTTTCGTTTGATTTGACTTTTCGTTTATCTGGATGTTTACAAGTTAAAGTGAATCGAGTTTGGTTTTATTGTCCATGTGTTCTTCAACTTGATTTTTCTTTCTAGTTTGCTTACATCACTCCTTGACAATGACCTTCAATCGTGATCAATTCCAATTGTATCACAACACTTAAGATAGGCGTCATTCATAAAAAAAAATGTAAAAGCAATAATGTAGACTTGACAAGCATAAGATTGAATAGTTGAGAATTCTACTAAAAAATCTTGAGAAATCTTTAAGTACTAATCCAATGGAGCATTATAGTGAGTTTCTTATCTCCATGGGATCAAAATGTCTCAAATAACATATTTGTCAACTCAAGGATCATGAACTCATGAGTTCTTAATCATATGACTCACTTGTCAAAGAAATTTAACACAAACACCCTGCACAATCGGTAGGAAAATTGTCATAGCCAATGGTCTTTAACTATTATAATTTAACTAATATATGTTCAAATTAGTCCCTCACTTGTGCTAAAAGAAGTTCGGCATGTTCCAAAGATTTCCATTAGCCTTGTTAAAATACAAAGTTCTTACTCAAGATTTACATCATAATGTCATTTTTTTATTCAAATTATTGGGTATTTCAGGACCATTATAACAACAACAATAACAAGCCTTTATCTCACTACGTGGGGTCAGCTAGATTAATCCTTTTTCTCCATTGTGTCATGTTAAGAGACAAATTCTCATTTAAATCTAATAAAGAAAGGTCATTTGTAATATTTTATAATCAAATCTTTTAGGTCTACCTCTACCTTTCTTAACTTAGGCTATTAGGCCAAATATAATACAACTCTCCTAACAGGGTCAGGGTCAGGGTCATCGAAAGGCCGACGTTTTACATGACCAAACCCTCTAAGGCGAATCTCTATAATCTTATCTGTCACTGGAACTACTCCAACTATTTTCTCGAATATGCTCGTTTCACATACTGCCTCTAAAAGTAAGTTCACGCATCCACCTGAGCATTCTCATCTCAGCGACACTTAACATTATGCTTCTCTTTTAATGACTAACATTCTGCGCCATAAAGCATTGCAGGCCTCACCAACGTCTTACAAAATTTTCCCTTAAGATTGGGTGGTACTCTTCTATCACACAACAAACCCAAAACATTCCTCCGCTTCAACAATCCAACTTGAATTCCACTAAAAATATCTCTATCTATTTCACCATCACTCAGAACAATAGAATCAAGATATCTAAAACGAGTACACTTATTAATGAATTGATCGCTCAAAGTCACAAACCCCCTACTAGATCTATTACTACTAAAATTACACTCTATGTATTCGGTTTTAGATCTACTCAAACGAAAACCTTTAGCTCTAAGGTTGACCTCCATAATTCGAGTGTACCTTCAACTCTCTCTCTAGTCTTATCAACAAGAAGAATATCATCAGCAAAAAACATACACCAAGGTACATCCTCTTGCAAATGTCTAGTGAGAACATCCATAACTAAAGCAAAAAGATAAGGGCTTAAGGATGATCCTTGATGTAATCCGACTGAAAATACTTGTTCAAACCATATTGTGTTTGAACACAAATAATAGCTCTTGCATACATATCTCTAATGACTTGAATATAAGCATTATTAACCCCTTTCTTTTTCTAGAACTCAACTCTCCATTACACTTCACTTGAAACTTTATCATATGTTTTCTCTAAATCAATAATATCATATGTAGATCCTCCTTAGTCTCTCTAAACTTCTCAATCAACCATGTCAATAAATGAATAGCTTCCATAGTAAACCTACCTGGTATGAATCCAAATTAATTTTGAGAAACATTAGTATCACGTCGTAAATTATGCTTTATAACTCTCTCCCAAAGTTTTAAAGTATGACACATCAACTTAATTCCTCTATAATTCGCACAATATTGTGCATCATCTTTATTCTTTAAAATAAGAAACAACACACTCATTCTCCACTCATCTGACATCTTTTTAGTATTCAAAATAATATTAAAAAGTTTAGTCATCAAAGAAATTTCTTCATCTCCTAAGCATTTCCACACCTCTATTGGAATGTCATCAAGTCCACTAATTTTTTCACACTTTATTTTTTTAAAGCCTCTCTAACTTCAATTTTACTAATACCACGTACGCTGATAAAAATAAAAATCCCTATTTTCATTTAGAGTGCTATGGTCACTAAATTCAATCGTATTCTCACAATCCTCATTGAAAAGCTTAATAAAACATCTCATCCACCTTTGTTAAGTATTTAATATCTTCTTCTAAAAAACACTTTTTGATCTTCATCCTTAATGCACTTCACTTAAACTAAATCCTTACTACTCCTATCTCTTTATTTGGCTAACTTATACATATATATTTCTCCCTCTTTAGAATCTAATTTATTTTATAAATCATTAAAAGCTAAAATCTTTGCATCGCAGATTGCTTTCTCAGACATCTTACGAGCTTTTTTATATCTTTCCCAATTTTCAGAGTTTTTACATCTAAACCAATTATTATAACAAAGCTTCTTATTTTTAATCTTTTCTTGTACATTTTGATTCCACCGCTATTTTTTTATTATCATGCCCAATATTTGAGAAAAAAGATATTATTTTAACCATGTCACGATTCCATACTTACAAAAAGAAGGCATTATTCACGAGTCATGCATAAACAAACAATCTAAAATAGAATAGAATTTGATGCAGGACTACTTAGATGCAAGGTTATGAATTTCACTTAGGCTTTGCACAACTCGTTGAATAGAATAAGTTCGGATTAAAATTACTAGCAATTATCCACGGCGAGTCAAACAATGAGGGAGTTAATCTTGTATAGGCTAGATCACATGCGCTAAGTTTGAACATTCAAGATAATCAAGAAAAATAAAGCAACTTCCACGCTGATCTGATGTCCCCATCAGAATTACTAAAAGAAAAAATGGTTATCTCCTTCCGACAACCCAAGAACTTCTATTTCAAAAAAAAAAAAATTACTAAGAGAAAGTAGTTATGATAATTATATACCTTATAAATAATTACCTTCTAAAGTCTTGGATTACTAGTCCTACGGACAAGTTCAAATTCTATGCTAACCTAAGAACTCAAAATCATTTATTTCTAAGATTTTTAGGTGTGTATTTTTGTCAATGCCCATAGTTGAAATAGGGGAAAACTTTATTCAAGGCTATCATGTGTTTTTGCAGAGTATATGTATTATTACATTCCAAGAGATTTTATAACTCGGTTGATGTTGTATTTCCTGAAATAAAATCCTACTTTTCCTAATCCCTATTTTTTAGGAAGAGCATTTAATCCAAGAAGATAAGACTCAATGATATCTTCCTTCACATCAAAATCCATGCCTTTCAAGTAAGAAGTTTCTATCATTGCGCAACATTCTACACCAGTAACTTTGATGGAACATCATGAGCTTATCTCAATTTCATCCTTGCCTCCTATATAAAGGTTTCCTCAATTTGACAAAGTGCAAAAAATTTATTTTCTTGGGCATGCACGGCTCCATGGATCTAACTTGAGTCTTGGAAATGAGAAAATAGCTTCTAACTCTACTCTACAAACTGAACCACTTCATCATTTGGGTAGCAATCCCACTTATAATCTTATCATTGTCAATAAGAAGTGAATTTGATGCAGCACAGGGAGCTGCTAGACCAATCACAAGGAAACAAAGCAAGAAGAAGAACGGGCCTATCACCAAGAGCATAATGAAGACTTTTCATTCAAATTACTTACATTTTTAAGCATTTTAATTTGTGTAACTATCTAATTATAATACCTTATGTGTTTTATTTTTATGAGAATATGTAGAGAATAAAATTTGAAAATTTAAACTCTATTAAGTTTAAATTTTTAAATCATGGGACAAGTTATTAAGTGCAATAAATCAATTTATAATCATTATTTAACTAGTAATTAATTGATTTTCCCAAAACCTGTAGGACCTATAAGGAGGGAGTGAAAATTCACTCCTCAATTCAAATAAAAGGCGGCTACCCCAACCCCACACTCTCTCTCCATCCTTTGATACTTCTTACATATTTTCCATTTAGGGTTTTATTAGATGCTTACAATTTTTGGTTTGTTGAAATGAGAGGATTATTGCTCATTGAAAATAAAATTTGGAGTTCTTCCAAAATTGTGGAGGCTTGGTGGTCTTTTTCATCCATCATCATTGGTGAATAGTTTATCTATTTTACTTGCACTTTTCCTTATTTCGTGCTATAGAAATCTTGATTTCCATCCCTCCTTACAAATCTTCAATTTTTCCTACAAAAAAACCCTAAAAGTGTACGAATAATCTTGGCAAACAGGACATAGTCTTGTTCTGCAAGCCCTTTGGTCCATCCAAACACATTGAAAATTTTAGATCAACTGCAGATCTAAACATGATCTCTACAACTCATAGAAGTTAACCTTTCACAACACTAATCTCTTCCCCCAAGTCCTCGCTCAAAACAACCATCCATATTAGGTTCTATATGACCTAATTTTAAAATAAAATTTAGAATAACAATATCAAAACATTTCCCAAAATCATAAATTTATCAGCAAATCAATACACATCCCCCAAAAGTTTCCAAGTAATTTCAAATCCTAGAATCACCTACACAATCTAAATTAAAGGCCTAAAGTCAAATTTAGTGATGTAAAACGGGAGGTCCCCTCTTGAGGGAGGAGGAGGTTGGGAAGGGTAATTGAAAATGAAAGATGAGGGAGAGGGGCCAGCTATGTGGGTGAAGGGGAAATGCTTTTAATTCCCGACGTTAAGTATTAGAAGAAGAGGGAATTTTAATTCAAAATCTGACTTAATTTCAAAAATCTGGAATTAAATCCTTGCCTTAACGGGTAAGCTAATTAGGGCAAGATTTAATGGGGATTAATGGGGAAATAATGGTTTCTTTAAGGGGAGCAATTGTTATGGCAAATTGGATTTGATGGGTGGAGGGAAATTAAAGGATTCGAATTAATTCCAAATGAGAAGGCTTCCTTATGGAAGGAATTAAAGGAGGTGGGACCAAGGGGGATTTTGTTTAGGAGAGAGAAAGGGGTGGGGGTGTCTAGATGCAATGTATTTGGGGATTTGAATTAATTAAATAATCAATCTCAGATTTTAGATTGATTATTAATTAAATGGCTTTCCAAAGTTAGAAAATTTAATTAGGAAGGTTTTTTTTTTAATTTCAAATTCTTTTGAATTTTGAAATCAATTAATTTCCAAATTAAAATAAATCTATTTTAGAAAAGAAGGGAGTTTGGGGGGAATTGGAAGGGGGGGATGTGATGGGAGAGCTGACGGGTGAGGCTTGGGTGGTTTATGACCAGCGGCTATGGAGGGATTTGGCCAGCGATGAGAGGACGGAGGACAAAGAAAAATAAAAATAAAAAAACGATACAAACTACAAGCCCAGACTCTTCCTGCGGCTGGTGGGTACTACGTTGCCCTCCCCGAGAGACTTCAATCCACGAGCCCGGATCCATCCTGCGGCTGGTGGAAATAAGGTTGTCATCCCATAAGAAAATTCCTCTCCATAACTCACACAGAGATCAAGACAAAGGCTCCAATTCTTTGTTATTAATCATCAATCATGCATTACACAAGCAAGGGCCTCTATATATAGGCCAAAGAAACTAAAACAAGACACATATGCCCCTAGGGCTTACATAGGGCCCTCTTAAGGGTAAAAATGGAAAATTCATAATGAAAATAAAAAATTACAAATGAAATTTAAGATAGTGCGAGACGATGATGGTCGTCGATCTTCAGCTCCTCCTTGGATAGGCATGGATGGTTGGATGTCCGCATCATTCTCCTGGGGTGGAAAAGAGCTCGACTCCGTCGAGTTCGCATCCCGAGTGAGCAACCAAGTTCTGATACCAAACTGATGTAGAACGGATGGGATGGTGAGAAAATTTGAAATATGAATTTCAAATTAAACGGGAAAAGGAGGGAATGGTACTTAATTAATCCCTTAAATGGACAGAGATTGGGGGCCTTAATAGAGAAGCATTAATTAAAATAGGAGAGAGGGAGGGTTAGAATTAAAGCTTGCCTATTCAATAGTCTTAAATTGAGGGAGAGAATTTTATTTAAATCCAATTTGGAATTGAATTGGAATTTATATAAAGACTTTACTAAAATAGATTAATTAATTTAGGAAATTATTTGAATTTCAAATTGTGTTGTATTGGAATTCAAAACCTTTCCAAGATAATCATTAATCTAATTTTGGGAAGAAATTTAAAGAGGACATGGGTATAGGGTCGGCCAAGAGAGTGAAGGGGGGTCTAGGGGTGTCTAGGTTCAATGTATTTGGACTAAGGATTAATTAATCAATCAATTTCAGAATTGATTAATTAATTGAATGAAAGATGTTTCCAAAAATAAGATAATTAATGAGGATGGATTTGAAATTCAAATTAGATTAATTTGAATTTAAAATCTTTCCAAATTAAGAATAACTTAAATAAGGAAAGAGGGATTTTTTTTGGGAAGTGGGGCTAGGGAAGGAGGTGGCCGGCAGGTGGGTGGATCCATGGTGGATTTCGGCCAAGGGGAGAGAGAAGGAAGGGAGGGGCTGGTGTAGGTCGATGGTGTGGAGGTGATGGGGGTGAGAGGATCGGTGCCTTGGTGGAGGGCTTGAGGAGGTGGTGGTTTAAGGAAATAAGAAAAAATAAAACAAAGGAAATAGAGAAAGAACCGCGAGCCTTTGACTCTTCCGAAGACTGACAGGTGATATGATGCCCTTCACCAAAGGGACTTCAAGCCATGAGCCCGGACCCATCTTGCGGCTGGTGGAAACCCTGATTCCTTCTCATAGGAATCTCACTAACATGCTCCCAAAAGAACACAAGTGCATAACACAATTTTTTATTATAATTTCATCACACCTGATACAAGAGAAGGGGCCTCTACATATAGAATTTTTATTTGGTCAGGTAACCTGATGTAGAGATACATCAGGTACTCAATAAAAAAATGCCACATGCACTTTAAACAAAAAGTAAGTGCATGTGGCATTTTTTTATTGGGTACCTAATGTATCTTTACATCAGGTTACCTGACCCAATAAAAATTCCTACATATAGGCCTCAAAAGAAACTAAAAGATAAATTGCCCCTTGGGCTTACATAAGACAAAACTCTTAAATAAAAGGGGTAAAAAAGAAAAATTGCAAAATTAAATCAAAATACAATTAATAAACTAAAATAAAACGGAGTGATCTCGGCCGTCGATCTTCGACTCTTCCTTTGAATATCGTCCACCGTCGGATGTCTGCATCATTCTCCCGGGGTGGAAAAGAGCTCGATGCCATCGAGTTTGCATCCCGGGCAACCATGCTATAATACCAAACTGATGTAGATATCATGTGAATTCATTTTAAGAACTGATAATTATTTCTTATTCAATTATATCGTGTGAATTCATTTTAAGGTATCATATTTTGAAAATAAATTATAAAATTTTAAAATATGCAAAATGATTATAAACATTTCAAAACTAAAAATAAAACAAGTGCATATTAACTAAAAAAATTAACAAATAAGAATTAAGGTAAAATTCAATTTCTAAACAAAAATAATAAAATTAAAAAAATATATAGTTTTGATAGTTTACATTACTTATGACATGATATTACTAAATTATTTTGTGATGACCAATTTGATCCATTTTTTTTTTTTATAATTTATCATCATCTATAAAATATATTAAAATTTATATTTTTTAATATTATAATATAAATTAGAAATAAATTTATAGATAAACATTAAATTTACAGAATTTGACTTCATCATATACAATGACCAACATCACTTTGCCAATTAGCTCGTTAAATAACATATTACTAAACTTTCACATAAAATTTGACAATCTTCAAAACATTTTTTTTTAAATATACAAGCTAACGGACAAACTACAATGATCAAAAGAGAGACTGAACACTTGGATGAGCATGAGCATCCAATTAAAATGATGATAGATGAATTATACATCAAGGATGAAGGAGGAGGGAGACTAAGGTGTAATCAAGAGACAAAGAATGAGAAAGAGAGCAACAAAAAAGAATAGTTGAGTGTGTTATGAGCTACATGGCAAGGATTGAAGAGAGAGAGAGAGAGAGAGAAATGAGAGAGAGATACAGAGAGAGAAAACTAGGTACAAACGAGAGATACAAAGAGAGAGAAATATAACAACAACGAGAGAGAATAATTTAAGATAAATGAGGGCGTCCAATTAAGATGCTTGCAGATGAACTAGACAATGTGGATGGACAAGGATTAAAATACCAAATTGAAACCAAGAAATATAGAGAGCAAGAAAGACAGCAGCAGCGAGAGAATATCTAGAGTCCACGTTGAATCTACACTACAATGTTTCTACTCTACAACAACATCAAGCCTTTATCCCACTACATGGGGTTGGTTACATGAATCTTTTTTCTCCATTGTGTCCTATTAAAGGTCAAATTCTCATTTAAATCTAATAAAGAAATATCATTCCTAATATTTTCTAACCAAGTCTTTTTAGGTCTGCCTCTACCTTTCTTAACATAAATCAAATCTAATACCTCTACTCTCCTAACCGGGTCATTGGAAGGTCGTCGTTTTATATGACCAAACCATCTAAGGCCACTCTCTCTAATCTTATCTTCTACTGGAGCTACTCCAACCTTTTCACGTATATGCTCATTTCGTATCCTATCTCTAAGGGTAAAGCTACTCATCCACCTGAGCATCCTCATCTCTGCCACACTTAACTTAGTATTATGCTTCTCTTTTAATGGCCAACATTCGGCACCATAAAGCATTGCAGGCCTCACTACCATCTTATAGAATTTTCCCTTAAGTTTGAGGTAACAAGCCCGATGCATTCCTCCACTTCAACCACCCAACTTGAATTCTGCTGATAATATACCCATCTATTTCACCATCACTCTGAACAAATGATGAGAATAACAAATATGATTATAACAGTGATGACGAGAGAAAGATAATAAATATAATGAAGGTAAATTAAAACATTGTTTTAAAGAAAACAATTACTTGAAAAAATATATAAACACCATATGGTATCAGTAATTGGTCCTTTAGCAACTATCACGTAACTGTCAATGTTTTAATAGGGTAGTAGACAAGAAAGTTGAAGATTGCAGGTTATTGAAAGCTCATTTACAATGACGCATCCCAGAGAGGCCGGAGAATTGCAGGCCAAACCAGTCAGTTAGTAATCAAATAGTGCTTAGTATTCATAGAAATTTCCAATTTCTTTGCTAGGAACTGTATCAAATACTCTTCTGATTCAAATCTGTATATTATTCAGTTTTTCATTAATTTGAATTTAAACTAGAGACTCTAAAGAAATTAAAACATATAATGACCTCTAGCCAGCAAACTAGATCATTATGATCATTATTAGCCATATCCAACTATTTTGGGTCACAGACCATGAAACAATCACGCCGCAACATATGCTCCATAACTCGCTCCCATAGTTTTAAAGTATGACACATTAACTTAATTCCTCTATAATTCGCACAATCTTGTGCATCACCTTTATTCTTAAAAATAGGAATTAACACACTCATTCTCCACTCATCTGACATCTTTTTAGTCTTCAAAATAGTATTAAAAAGTTTAGTAAGTCAAAAAATTCCTTCATCTCCTAAGCATTTCCACACCTTTATTGGAATAACATCATGTCCAACAGCTTTTCCATCATTCATTTTCTTTAAAGCCTCTCTAACTTCGATTTTACTAATACGCCGATAAAAACAGACATCTTTATTATCATTTAGGGTGCTAAGGTCACTATAATCAATCTTATTTTCACAATTTTCATTAAAAAGTTTAGCAAAATATACAGTTTTTCTACTCTATATATCTTTAAATAAACGAACATATTTTGACTTTCCTACTCAGCCAAAAAGTGCATCCATGGAGTTGGAGTGCAGAGATAGCGAGAACCCTATAGTCACTCTCTTTTGCGGCCGCTTAGTTTCTCACACTTTGTATCTCTCATTCACAACTTGATCTCTCCCTTTTATGCTTGTCGTCTAGCTCATCCACTAGCTGCTAGCATATCACTTAAACGCCCTCGCTCATCCGCATGCTCAGCCGCTTTTCAATCATTGTGATTTTAATTGGAGAATTTTATGGCTAATCTCTTTTATTGTTGCTCGCTCTCTATACCTCTCTATAATACCATGGCCTCTCTCTCCCTCACACTCATCCTTGTCATGCTCAATCATTCTTTTGATCATTGTGATCATAATTGGAGAATTTTATAGCAATTATCTCTCGAAGTTGCTCTATTTCTCACTCTTTTTATCCTTCATTCATACCTTAATCACTATCTCCCTTTTTCATGCTTGTCATCTAGGTTATTCGCTAGCATTTTAATTGGAACCCCTCGCTCATTTGAGCGTTCAACTAGTTTTTGATAATTTTAACTTTAATTGGAGAACTTTGTAGCCTCTCTTTAGTTGTTGCTCCATTTTTCACTCTTTGTCTCTCGTTCGCACATTGGTCTCTCTATTTCATGCTCATAAGCTCTTTTAATCATTATCTTAATTAAAAAACTTTATAGTCATTCTCTTTCGCTGATATTCTCTTTTTTGCACTTCGTATCTCTTATTTGTATCTTAATCTCCCTCTCCACCTCTCTCACTTCCATCCTTAACATACAACTCATCTGCATGTATCTTAATTGAATGCTCTCACCTATTTGCAATTTAGCCACACTTTTAATTTTTGTGATATGTCCATTAACATATATATTTTTTAATCTTATCTAAAAAAATATGTTTTGGAGATTACCAAATTTTATAAGAAAATTTAATAAGGTGTCATTTAGTGAACCAATAGTTAAAACAATGTTGAAGCCAAATTTTATAAGTTTCATATTCATCTATAAATTTATTGTTTAATTCATATTATAATGTTGAAAAATACAAATTTTGTTATATTTTATTGATGATGAAATTCAAAAATAAAGTACAAGAATCAAGTTGGCAATGGCGGAAAAATTTAACAGTGTTATGTAATCATTATTTTTTAAGAACACCGTAGACTATTAAAAGTAAGAAATTTTCTATTAATACTTTTATATAAAAGTTATATTTTATCATAATTGTTATCTTGTTAAATTTTACATGTAACATGCATTCATCTTTTTTTAGTTCTAAAATGGTAAAATATTGATATATGTGATAATTTTTCATATCTTAAAGTTTTTTTTAAATATGTACTAAAATGAATTCGTATGATGCAATTACATAAAAATAATAATTATCACTTATAATTTTTAAGTTTACAATTAACTTAAGAGTTACGAGTGTCAATAAATGACCCAAACCAAACTCAACACGAAAAATTCAGGTTCAAGTTGACATGTTAAAGAAACGAGTCGGTTTGGGTTAATCAGCTAACCCATTTTTGACCCGAAAATGAACCATTTAATATCTTTATTCATTTTTTTTTTTACTTGTAAGTATAATCTTCTTATTTTTATCAAATATCCTAAGCTTTACAGTTAATAAGTTATTAAAAAAAATGTCATAAAAAATTTTACCAAAATGGGTTAATATGTCGAGTTCGACATGGCTAGATTTGAGTTGGGCCAATTTCGGGCTGGACCTGAACCCAACCTTATCAACCAGTTTTGTCACACCTATGTGAACTTACAAGATTAGCAGAAAAAACTTGTATAAATAACTTATTTGCATATCTTTATTTTGCTAATATTTTTTAGACGCAATGACTAGTGCTAAAATAAAGGTTACTATAGTTGCCTTCTTTTTACTAAATCAAATAATTTTGACTTTTTTTATTTTAGATATCTTAATAAATTTGAGAATAAAATAATGTTTAATTCAAGCTTTTCTCTCAATTTTATAAGAATTAAAAAGATACTTGCATATAAAAATTAAAAATATACATCAAATTGTTAAATTTTATTTTTTATTGAATTTAATTGTAAATAAATGAGTTTTGAACTAACAACATTTAGGTGTGTTGATTTAATTTTCACATCAAAATGAGTGAAGACAAATTAATCATAAAAGTGTTTTGAAAATGAATATGTCATAGGATTTCTCTAAAGAGCATAAAATCTACTTACTTTATTAAATTAAATTAATTTAATTGTCATTTTTTTATTTATTTGAAAAGATAGCATGTAAAATAAATACATATTTCACTTAAAAACATTGAATGATGATTATTTTTAAATTATTATCCTATAAAAAATGATACATTATTGTACTAGAGGATAAAATCGATGAAAGTATATTCTAAAATTTTCTAAACAAAAACATTTAAGTTTATAATAATTATCCTTATAAATTTTTCTTATTGATGGTTATTTTTGGTGATTTTAAACAATTATAAGTTTTGCATATGGGTTTGAAGTGATTGCTTCAAGGCAACTCATATTTCATATTTATATAAAAGGAAGTAGTTATGGTAGAATAAAATTCTATAAAATCTTCATAAGTATACTATTTATCTTGCTTGGCACAAACCTTATTGTTAAGCAAGATATTACAAGATACGTATAGGGAAAATTACTGCTAAACATTAAAATCCCATCACAGCAGAGATTAAAAAAAGCTATATGTGCAATGAGGAATATTAGCACGGAAGGAAACTAGAATAGCAGTTCAGTTGTTGAATAGACTCATATTTTTTACTCATCGACAATTCGGGAATGAAATTATCTAGCATTTAGGATTTATAAAATTTGCTGGAGACTCTCTACTTATCCTTTAGTAAAAAAAATGTATGAGAAAGCCTGCAGTCCATCTCAAGAAGTAAAATCACTTCCCCTCATCTAGCCATTGTCCTTTTTCTTAATCTCAAGAAAGGAAAAACTGAATAGCTGCTGGTTTTGATTGATTTCAAGAGGCAAACGATTTATTACAGCAGCCATTCATGCTAGCCATTTGATTTGTAGAAAAGGGAGGCAAGAAACCAAACCTTGCTTCCGATTCTGAGAGGAGACCCAACCCAAGCCTTCGATCTTCAGAAAATAAACGCCCCAGGTGCCTTCGATCCTCAGATAAGAGATGTCTCAGCTGCAGGAGAACCGAACCCCCCAGCTTCCTTCGTCGCTCTCTGTAGAGAGTGCCCAACCACACCCAGCTCTGCCTTCGCTTCCTCTCTCGTTCTCACACAACCGGAATAAAGCGGCCATCACCGTTTCTCACGATCCCTCAACTCCCGCTCTTAATAGGCCGAACGAAAAAAACTCCCGTATGCTCTTCCCGTTCCTCTAGAAGGATCGCATGCCTCCAGCCGTAAAAATCGAATCCAAATGTCTATTCTACCCTCGCGTAACTTTAATGGCCTAGATGTGGATTTTCACTGCCCGTAGGGCATCTCCAATTGAAAATGTCATTTTTCACTCCAAAATTCAGGGAAATCAAAAAATGTCGTATTTCATCTCCAATCCAACACCATTTTGCCGCTAAAACAGTCGTTTTGTTTCGCGCCTTTCTTTCCAACCTGTTAGGTAGAGAGAAAAAAATGGCGCAGATGAACAGTGCGACGGTTCATCCGCGATCAAATGGCGTCAAAAATGGCGATCGGTTGGAGCAAAGCAAGAACGGCAAACAAGTGTTTGCAGTTCGGTTGGAGATGCCCTTAAGGCTTGAAATTGCTGCCTACAAGAGGTGGTGGGAAAAAAAATATATAGCAGCGGCTAATTTTCCGCCTCTGCATTTTTAAATTTTCTGATTTGGGAGGATGTAGGAGTATGGATGCAAATTAGTCAAGTCAACTTGCGAGCTTGTTAGGATTTAACTTTGTAATAAGTTAGATGAGTCGAGCTCAAACACAATTTAGAGCTCGAACAAGTTGCTGCTCGACTCGTCAGCTCGTCGAGCAGCTCAACGGCGTAGCTCATGGGCGGGAAATCCAAATTGATGGAGCTCGCGAGCTGGAAATTTAAGTCGCGAGCGAGAAATCCAAGTTACTAAACGATGGAGCACTCATGAGCGGGAAATTTACGCTTGGGACGATGATCTCGACGGCAGACGCGACGATGAGTGAATGTTCTTGACAGCGACGACGACGACGAACGGACCTCGCGACGACGACTGACGGTCCTCGGGACGACGAAGGTTACGCTCAGACAGCTTGGTACTACGATCTCAATGGCAGACCCGACAACAATCGATAGATCTCGATTCTTGACAGCAGAGCTCGATGGGAAGACGAGTCGAGCTCAAAGAGCCGCTCAACAACAGAGCTCGACGGGAAGACGAATCTAGCTCAAGCTCAGATTTTGAGCTCGAGCTCAACTCAAACACCCCCAGCTCGAGCTCGGCTCGAGTCGTTTGCACCCCTATGTAGGAGTGACAAAAATAAACAATAGTTGTGCTGATTGAACTGGTTTAATTTGATCTAACTTGACTTGACTTACTTGAAACGCCTAAGCTCCAAAATAAGTCAAGAATATGTGAACCTCATTTCTAAAATGAGTTCAGCAAGTTGATTTAAATTTTTTTTTTTTTTCGAATACAACAATATCAAATATTTAATCCACTATGTGGGTTCGGCTATATCAATCTTTTTTTTTTTCATTGTATCTTGTTAAAAATTAAATTTTTGTTTAAATCTGATAAATAAATATCATTTCTACTATTTTCTATTATTTTTTAAGTAAGCATAATTAAAATTGTTATTAAGTGTATAAGCATTTTTAAAAATTAATTTAAAACTAGGCAAAATTGCATGTTTAACGGAGGATTAGCAGCTGACTAGACATTGCTGAGTCAGCAAGCTGTCAGCCTAAGTAATAAACATAAAAATAGATATTTAATGTAAGTCACATATTCAACGGGCGACTTATATTTACTCATTCTGATATTCGATCGATCCGACGCAATTTTAAAAACCAAATAGCATAATTGGCTTGTTGATCATATATATATATATCCTCTTGTATATGTTATGTCTATAGTTAGGATGAGGAAAATTTTTATAGCCTCATTTTTTTAAATTTAGAAAGCATATACTTGGTGAAAATTAGAGGACCGATTTAGGAATGACTAGATCATTATTAGATGAATTTCGGAATAAATCGATCGTTATTGCTTGTTATTATGCTATCATATTTATATAGCCCTAGTTGATCTTTGTTGTTTTCATTTGTGTTATGTATACTTAGTGTTATACACATTAAAATTTGTGCATCTATTATTGATGACGTTGGATACTGAAGTGGTTGTGACATGCATGATTTAAATAATATGATTTGAGCACCAAAGTTGTATTGTTCCATCATCAAAACTTGTATGCATTATCTTTATTAATTTTTGATATTCTTTACTTTTTTGTCAATTCTTTTATGATTTTTAATATAAATTAATTTATTTTGAAAATTTATATTTGGGTATAAATATGTAGTGTAAACACCTTTCTAAAAGCTATAAGGAAGATAGTGAAGAAGTTGTAGAAGGAGTTGCTTTGCTCAGGTAATCCTACTACATTAGTTGTGGTTCAAACTTCTTTTTTTTTACAATGAATTGGCTAATTACCGAGAAAATCAAGGGCACTCCGACAAAATATTTACTAGGAAATGGATGTGGATGATTAGATTAATATATAGGAAGATTCCGGGATAGTCCTTTGGAAATGAAGGCTAAGGGAAAATGAAATATTTAGATATTGCATGTATCATTTGACAGAAGATCGCGATTATATGCTTATGAGCCTGAATGAAGACTTGATGAAAATCAATTTGTATGGGAGAAATAATTTATTGAATAGCCAAGGTTAGATAAAATTAAAGGGGACATTCTACACATGATCAACATGTCCTCCAAATGTATTACCATCAGTTACGATGTGAAGGTGAATGTGCTTCAACTGATGAACTTGAAAGGTCCGTGGATGACATGAATCACATAATTCTCTATCATCCTTGGTTGCCACGTTAAGATAAATTTAATGTTAATTTTTATAAAAATCAGATGAAGGAGATTGTTCATGGAGGTACAAGATAATTTTTTTTCGATACGATTGACTTGCTAGATTTGTAGTGCGAGTTTGAGTTTCCTTTTAAATGTTGTCCGACAAAAAGCCAACTTCAAGCACGTTTACATATGTTTATTAAGTGAAAATATACCCTCGTGTTATGTATTTTGTTTAGTCAACTACCAAGGTTAAATTTTAATGGTCGAGTAATGCTGCTTAATGTTTAACTCACTTATTTTCATTATGCTCAATTATTATTTATTCTACTTCTTTTCTTTAAAAAAGCAAATTATAGGAATACTAAAATGAACCAAAATTTTCAAACCAAATCATATATGAAAATATCCGCTCCATGAAATAAGCATCATCAAAATACATGATTCATGATAGTGCTAACATCATCATAAGCAAATTACATTGACATTATTGTCTTCCTCATTAACCACATGGCAAAAGTTAACTTTTTTAGGCCTTTCACATTTAAAAATTAGTTTAGCAGCCTCCCAACTCTCTAGAATTTGCAATTTTGGGTATTCATGCTATTCGCTAGAGCACCAAAAAACTCATTATTAAATCAACTTCTTTTGTCTTATTTGGTTACTTTGAAACCCAAAGTCCATTTATTAGCCCACCTCCCAAAAAAAAGTATGTTTTCCAGCATATTACATTTGTTGAACAAAGTTTCTAATTTCTTTCACAGCTCCTTAACCTTTCTTGTTGCAATTTGAGTAATATCCCAACATGATTTTCCTCATTACCTAAACCCTAAACCAATGAGTTAGTATATCCAACATCTCCACAATAAGCTCTCTTGTTAAAAATATACCTACGCTCTATACATTCCATTTCCCGACTTTCCAATCTCCATTTTACAGCTTTGTATCCCTTCGTGTTAGTGGTCACTCTATTGTGGCAACGACAACTTAGGCTTCGTTCTGAAGTGGATAGAAGTAAGTTATTTAGTTTGGATTGAGAATTGCGGATCCTATTTAGATATTGATTAGGTCTTGTGACTCTGTTTAGGAGTTCTCCGTATGTTTGGATTTGGGTTGACATTGACGGCTTTTATTAAAGTAGCCCGTATAACAAGTTTCACAACTTTGTATAGAAGTATCCCATGAGTTTTGAGAACTTGGGTCTTACAACTTTCATTGAAAGTAGCCCATAAGTTTGATAAGTTGGGTCTTACTGCTTTCATTGAAAGTAATTCGTATGAAGGGTCTTACAGCTTCTATTAGATGTAGCCCATATATTTGGGTTTGGGCTTCTCCTTACCATCCATTCTCACTTTATCATCCAACGACTCTCCTCATACCTCAACAAATGTAAACTCTAACTCACCTAAGTATATTAATGTTCTTGAAATATGTGAATTTGAGTAAATTTAAAAAATTAGAAAAACTTTTGATGTGTTATGTGATGAGAGTCATAAGGAATTGAAATCTCTAAATATCTACAGTAATATGTATTTGGGAGTAATGAGGACATGTTATCTGATATGCTAGCATAGGAAGTCATAAGAATCTGAATTATGAATTTTGATATCTTTTGGGAGATATAAAGCCTTAGGATATTATATGTTATTTTGAGATATGAATACAAAGTTTTTGTTACTCTATTTCTGTATTGTTATGCTATTTGATTAATATTTTAGAAATACTAATTATTGCTATGTGAATATTTATTTATTAATTTATTTAAGCAATTTGGTTAAATCTCAATACGGGTAAGTTTATTTTATTTTTGTAATTATGCTTTATTATTGGTGGCAATTATTATTAAAGGCTTGATGGATAGGTTGAATATAGCTTGTTGAGCGAGAGTTAATCATGCTTGCTTTCTGCATCTGTTTCAGGTCAGGATAAAGGGAAGGGTCAAGCTTAGTAGAGGAAAGGTTGCAACTTGCAAGCCTTGATATTTGAGCATGTATATGTATGATATATGATTTGACAGTCATGACTTTTCTGTTCAATTTTGTATTAATCGACTTATGTACTATTTATATATAATTATTTTGATGGTAAATATTTATGAGATAAATGAAAAATGTTATGATGACGAGTATTCATTATTTTAATTGAAGTTTTAGTGGCTTTGAGGTTAGTTTTAGAATTAAAAGTTATACATTCTCTCCAAATTAATCTTGAGATATCAATCATGCCACCATTTGACACGGTATGACTTGTTTTATTTGTAGGTCATATCGGGTTGGATCATGACAACACTGTAACACTCTCTCAATTCTTTCCGAATACAAAGAGGATAACACCACAACGCCCTCACGCCCAGTGCCGCAACACTTCAAAAAACATTTGATCTTCCATGATTTTAACTTCTCAACTTTAATCTTTAAGTTTATTTAAAGTTAATTAAACACCATAAAACTTATAATTAATGACTAAATCAAAATATTAGATTAAGTCAATTAGCTAAGTCCTGGAACAACATATACTACACTATATGGACTCACTGTAATTATTTTTTTAAATATCTAAACCTACCATTCCATTTAAGTACCAAACTCATTCCCCCGAACCATCCTTCTTATGCCTTAGCTAAGGAGAAGAGAAGGAGAGAGATGAGAGAGAAAATAGGCTTCAAAGGATTATCATCCATTATTATAATTAGCAAAATTATTTTGATCGTATAGTAGCAAAATTACTTTTTGGATTTTTTCTCTTTGAATATGATAAAAATATATATAATCTCCTGATTTGTCGAACTTTTAAATTTAAATTCCACCATCAACAAAAATCAAATAAAATAATTTGTTATTTAATAGGTAATAATTAATGTATTATGTCTATATTACATTGATATTAAAAAATCAAATAAATTTAAATTCCACCGCCAACAAAAGTTTAAATTTGTAAGTTTTACAAAACTATAGGTCTCATATTTCGCATTGTTTCGCATTTCTCTTATAATTTTGAAGAAGAAAATAAATACATTTTTTAGCTTTATATTAAATTCACACTAAAATATAAAGATTTTAATTTTTATATGTGATGACTGTTCGTCAACTTTTTTTTTCTTTGTTAATTTTATATTTTATATATATATATATATATATATATATATATGGTAACTTTCTTATATTTAAAGTCAAAATGAGTCTAATTTCCATTTTAGTCGAAACTTTTCTCTTAAGACATGTAATTGACTGTAGGGGATTGCCACTATAGAACCCGATGATCCTAGTATAAAATAAATATGCTTAGTTTACTAAGAGAGAGGGAAAATATCTCGACGTCAACTAAAGCCTATCCTAGGTTAATTTTGTATTTAAAACGATAGGAATGTGAATTTTACAATTTCAGATAATTTTTACATTTCCTACATCGAGTTTGGATACCAAAATAAATCATTTCTTTTCTCAAATCGATAATGTAGTGTTAGTTTATCTCTCGAGATAACTAATATTAATTATGCAAATTTATCTAAAGAAATACTAAATCCAAATTAGTGAAACAACAACATTTAATTTGTCCACACCTATCCCACACTAGTGTAGTAAAGATGTATGCAAGCCATAGTGTGCACCGAAGTCCTTAGGCCTCCAAACAAACTATGGACTATGCTAGATCTTATGGGGCAAACACGAGCTATGTGTCCTTCCATATCACAAGAATAACACATCACTTTAGGAAATAGTCATTGTATGTGGTGCCCATGATGAGACTTAAAACAATAGGACAACCATCGAGTAGATGAGTGTCATTTGGTCTGTAGGTGATCGCGAGGAAAATAGTGAAATATATCATCTGAAGCATTCATAGTCATTGTATGTGGTGCCCATGATGAGACTTAAAACAATAGGACAACCATCGAGTAGATGAGTGTCATTTGGTCTGTAGGTGATCGCGAGGAAAATAGTGAAATATATCATCTGAAGCATTCAACAAGACTATCGTGATGGTAAGATGAGCATAGGTGGGAGATGAGCATCGTATGTTATTTTGAAGTAATCTAAAATTCATGCACTCGCAGAATGCTTAACAGTAATATCCACGAATGGTGGATGAAGAATTTCTTTAGAGGCTTTTAAATTATTAAGAAAAAAGAACTTACAAATGAGTCATATTTATTTACTTTATTAGAGGTGTTTTAATTATTTTTGGAATATTCTTTATTATTGTTAGCAATTGATGATGTTGATTGCATTCTTTTATGTTCAAATTATGAGTAGACAATATTGTTTAAAACTTATCTAGTTAGCAGCCTAGGCCTATATTGACCTAAGAGGACTACATTGATTTGGAAGTAGTGGCAGTGATTAACCATTGGCGATTTATCAGGTCTATGATATGAATATAAAATGCCATATATGATGATAACAAGAGTGTATTAGTGGTCATGGATTGAAGTTTTGGTGAGTCGATTTGTTTAAATAATTCCACGAAGGGTCATTGCCTCTTGAAAGGATCCAAACACGTGACAATTTCCTACCATCTTTATATGGATTAATTCCTCTTCTTGAAAGGAGCATACTGAGACAAATAGCTCATTAAGTTGTGAAGGTGTTTTTACCTCTAAAATATCTCAAATTATGAGTGACATGAAAAAGATTTGGGTCTAACTATCTAACTTGGCGCCATATTTAAAGGGGTCCATGTTGACATCCCTGGGAGAGCTAAGGGTCAGGGAACATCTCGCTGTGCATCTTTGGCCATTAGTCCACAACCTTAGTTTAGATGATCAACGGATCTACTAAATCAGACACTAGTTTTTCTAAAATTAGTCTCAATCAATTGTTAATCAACTAAATGGAGGCTTAAGTTCATTAAAGTGCACAAAACGTCAATTAAATAAACAATCCATAACTTAGAAGGTTAATGGGCCATCATTAACCCTTAATGGCTCGCCACTGTCATATTAATGGGTAGTCGCAAAGTCCTAATGGTACATTGCTAATTATACTCCAGTAGCTTTGGTAGACTTTAGGCTTGAAGCACTTTAAATATAATATAGTGACAAAAAATGCGAATTAAAAAATTTAAATGTACATAATAAAAGAAGTGCTTTAAGGAAGAAGGGAAAGAATTTTAGAATTCTCTCTAATCACCTTCTCTCGAGTGTGACAGGATTTTAGCAGGGATTCTTGAAGTTAGTTCTTGTTGGATTAAGTGATTCCAAGGGTATTTGCTGCCTAGGTATTTATGGATGTGGAATGGACAGAAACTTGTAACACCCCAAAACCTAATGGAAATAATTGAAACTATTCCTATTTCATCTAATCAATCATACACAACCAAAGCCACTAAAAATATTTTTATTATGAACAATAAACATGAATATTTATACAACAATAGCAACAACAACAACAACAACAAGCCTTTGTCCCACTATGTGGGGTGGCTACATGAATCCTTTTTCGTAAAATAATTAAATACACAAAATTTTAATTGAATCATAAAAAAAATACATTATGAAATATCATAACGTCCTATAGACCTTATTAATATTTTCCTATTTTGTTGGGATTTTACCCTTTCCTTAAATAATATAGAGTGTGCATACACATCCTTGAAGGCTACACAAGATACTGAAGAATCCAATATTCTACATTTAATTACATTATACGAGACTTAATTAAACATTGAAATGTAAAACTAGAGAAAATATAAGTAAATATTTATATGTGATTACAGTAACAGAGGAACCACGGTACTTGCACCAGAATGGAACAAAACAAAACGTTGCTTGCACTAAAATAGAACATAACAAAATTTCACTGGTATCAGAACAAAACTTGAATGAATGCAACATGTATTGCATGAGTCACATGAAGTATATGCAACGAAGCAAGTCCCTCAGCCTTCTTATAACTCTATTTCCACTTATATCTCCCTTGGCCATCTCATATCTGTTTTAAACAGATAGAGGAATACTCTTAGAGAGGTCAATATACTCATAGAAAATTTTAGGAAAAAACATAAAAATTAAACTAACTATTGAAATTTTGCATTCTTAAATATCTGATGCTTAGAGTATTCTATTCTGTAACATATCAAAAGTTACATGATGAAAAAAGTTCATCAAACTTAAAAAATTACATAGAACCCAAAATCTATTCATACAAATGTCGAAATTGAAATCTAAAGCATGAAAGCATAGATTACCTTGAGCTGAACAATTTCCTAAACACGCTCAATTGACAAAAATGGCCCAGAGGCTCCTGAATCACTTCTTCTTTCTTCTTCCCCTCTATCTTTTTCTCTTTTCTTTTCTACCAAATTAGGGATGGAGTGTAAGAGATTTTAGATATTATGTAAAAATGAGATATTTGAACTAGCTTTGTGGTGCCTCCTTCCATAGTGATGCAGCGCTCCACCAAAACCTAGTCAACGTGCATATAGTGATCGTGGTGCCGCAGTGTCCACCTTGAACTTTACCCCTTGATGGAGAGCTCAGCACTACAGCACTGCCATCACAGTGCCTCAATACTTCCAATACTTCCAAGCAAATCCTTAGACATAGTTTTGCTTCTCTTCAATTGAACCCACCGACGAGTATAGACTGAAATGAAATAGAAAATAGTTTCACTTATGTAGCAATTAATAGAAATATGAGCGAACTCATAAACCTTACTGAATCCAACTCTATGGACCTGCTCCTAGTAGTTATGAGTTATTTCATTCTCCCATCCTTAAACAAATGTCGCTTTTAAAGGGTTCAATATATCTCAGACAGAGCTTTTCTTCTTTGTCAAATCTACTTACACCTTTTAAAGGCTTGGCTTTTAGAAATACAAAATCTTCGACTTGAAATTCAATAGCTCAAAACTTCGAATCATAATACTTTCTTTCCCTATCATGAGCTGCTTCTAATATTTTTCAAATTAATCTGATCTTCTTAGTAGCATTGTCATCATTTTAGGACCCAACAATCTTCTCTCACCTATCTCTTGCCCTGCCCCAAAACCTAAGGAAGAGTTGATCCTAACATAATCTAGTTCAACTGCAAATGTCTATATAAGTTTTCTTTCCTCCCCGAGGCAACTAGTCATCCATTATACAATAATAAATGAAATGTACACAAAATCATATAATTCAATTTTTTTTCCAAAACGTTGATTTACATTAGTCCAGAAGAAGTTCAATACATCAAAATAATTTAAATAAACTAGACTACAAAAGAATATATTTCTACTACTCTGCACTGATGAATTCAACCCGATCAACTATCTCTATCTACATGATGAAGCTCCTTTATTTCCCTGAAAATGTGGAGATAAACTTGGGATGAGCAATTCAGTTGCTTAATAGGTCTTCTTATTCTCTCTTCAATTATTCAATAATAATAAATGAATAATATTAAAAATATAAAAAAAAGGTTTTACTTATTAATCGAGTTACTAAGTTATAAAATGCTTCTACTTTACAATGTTCTTGATGCAAACATGGTTTTCCATTAGTTATAAAATGCATCCAACTTGCTGTCATGATAAGTGAACTAAAACATAATATTCACTTAGAAATACTTGTACCTGAACTTGTAAATGATACTAACATAACTTGTTTTTACTTGTACTTGTAAATGTAAATAACATAACTTGGTCACTTGTACTTGTTAATAACATGACTCGTTCACTTATACTTAAGTTGAACATAATACATATCATTTAAACTTACTTAGAAACATAGGATTTTTTTTCATGCATATGCACTTATGCAATCATGAGTTTATGCACTGTCCAAATGACTATTTATAATTTCACTTTCATTTATACCTCCACTTGATCAAATCTCATGTCTAAACAAGATAGATAGAGATGTACCTGATTCCCCTTAGAATTTCACTTCTACTTATAGTTTTACTCTCACTTTTGTATAGAATGGAAGGAGGAATACATAAACATGATCAATATGTATGGGCCCATAAAACATAACTTTTACTTGAACTTGATCATCTCCCCACATAACATCCTCCATATGCAATGCAATTTCACATGAGAATATGAACAAGGTCATGGGCATTTCAACATGTAGTACTAGCTTTTAACTTATACTTGAATATATTGAATTGACACATATATCCCAGTTGGCAATACAGAGGTGAAACTTGGACATAGTCCAATAGTAAAATTTCAGGCAGAAACTCACGAGAGACATTCAAAGTAATAATTATGGCTTTTATATTGCAGTGGCACTTTTAAATATAATTAATACAATTTCTTTGTTTGTCATCTTGTCCTGAGGAATATATGGACTTTGTCTGATGCTTTGTCTCAATGAATCAATCCTTGTATCTTATGAAGTCGTTTAATTATGACCCTTCCTCTTTTTGAACAGCCTAAAGATCTTTTTGCCATTAACAATCACAGCAATCTTGGTTATCGTTCCGGTTAATGTATCTGGTGGAACTTTACTGGATCTCAAGAAAGAAATAGTTTTCAGTAACATTGATAAGCTCTCAATTTCAAATGTCAGACCCGGATCTGTGAGGTGAGTTTGAGTTTCTTTTATAATACCTGTTAGATATTTGCTTTAAAGTAAAAGTTTTTATCAGTGTCCTTGCTTTTTATTAAGGTGCAGAAATGTGTGAATTGATTTATTTTGTAAGATGTGGAATTTTATTTTTTTTTTGTCCAAATTTCCGATGCAAAGATTTGACATAGATATGTGTGGGGAGGAGGTTCGTATTTGGAAATCTATAAATTTTATTATTGATACGATATCTTGTTTGTTTTAGGTTCTGGGTTCACCTGTTCATGACGTACTTGTTCACCATATGGACTTGCTTTATGCTATATAGGGAGTATGATAATGTAGCTTTTATGCGATTGCATTTCCTAGCATCACAGCATCGCCGTGTTGAGCAATTCACTGTAAGTAACTTAAAGTTCTAATTTACATGTCCTAAGGGCTCATTTTTTTTCATTCCTTGTGAAACTCCTATGGAAATTAATATAGTTTATAGGGGGTTTATGTTTTATTTTTTCCTGAGAAGAATTGTGGAAAACAAATCTTATACTTAAATTTTGAAAGTTTTCATAGGGAATTTGCACCAAGCTGCACTTCTACGACAGCTTCTAAAGCTCTTCATTGTCTATTTTGGCTTTAAGAATAATATAGTTTCCTTCTAAATAATGTTCTAGAGTTGGGTAAATATTTAGTCACTTTTTATGTTTTATGCCATCCCACTATGATAAGGCAAATGATGATAATGATCATGATGACTTCTATGCTTTTTGCCGTTGGGTGATGGCAACTTTTTCAGGTAGTTGTCAGAAATGTTCCCCGCTCTGGTAATTCTATTTCAGAGACAGTGGTCCACTTCTTTCAGAAAAACCACCCAGATCACTATCTTGGTCATCAGGTGATTAGTACTTCTCATAACTTTTTCTTGAGCTGCATTGGATGTGTTTTGAAATATGATGCTGTTGTCAAGCTATATGTTGTCATTTAATTTGCTCTCTGCTTTCTTTTTTCTTTAATCCATTATCTTTCAACTTTAGGAGTCCAAACTTATTTACTGAATTCATATTTGTTTGTTATTGTCAGGCCGTTTACAATGCCAACAAATTTGCCAAGCTTGTGAAGAAGAAGGAAAGGCTGCAAAATTGGCTGGATTATAATTAGCTCAAATTTGAGAGAAACCCTGACAAAAGACCAACCAAAAAGGTATACCTCAGTTAGTCCCATAGTAGGTAGTCAGCTAGTAGTGCTTTGAAGCAAGGTTGCATTCAGCATATTTGTGCAAATATTTAAAATTTGGTGTGTCCTTGTTACCCATGTCAGGTTGGCTTTCTTGGCCTCTGTGGTGAGAGATTGGATTCAATTGGCTATTACAAGCAAAGGATCTCTGAGGTTGAAAAAAGAGTAAGATTTTAGATTTTGATGAACTACTTATGCATCGCCTTTCCTATATTGTAGTCGTTATTGTTAGGTTTGTGAAGACTACCACAGCATCATCTTAAGAATTGAGTTAAAGAATGCTGCTAACTACTACATCCATGAATAGAGTTTAATCAAGTAAGCCATGACTAATAAGCAATAGCAAGCAGCAGACATTGCCTTTTCAATTTCAATTGTAGGCTCTATTTGATATAGTTTTCTACAAGGAAAAAAATTCAATTGTGTGACTGCTGCAACATAGCATTTTTAGAACTATTCTCTCGTTAGCTTCCCAGAAAAATATTTTTGTGGATTTTAACTTCCCTATTTATTAGCTAGTTAATTAATTAATTAATTAGTTGTAGACTAATATAGTATTAATCTTCAAGCTAATATTGTATTGTGTTCTTTACCATACTATAGCTACATGTAATAGAAGAATAATTGTATCAGATGGAATGTGAACGGCAAAGGATTCTCAGAGACTCTAAAGCTGTTTTGCCTGTTGCTTTTGTGACATTTGACTCAAGATGGGGAGCTGCTGTTTGTGCACAGACCCAACAAAGCAGGAATCCTACACATTGGTTAACTGATTGGGCACCTGAACCACGTGATATCTATTGGAAAAATTTGGCTATACCATTTGTTTCCCTTAGCATTCGGAGGTTTCTAATGTCGATTTCATTGTTTGCTCTGGTGTTCTTTTACATGATACCGATTACTTTTGTTCAATCCCTTGCAAACCTTGAAGGCCTTGAAAAGGTTGCTCCTTTTCTCACACCAGTTATAGAATTGTAAGTATTTCTCTACGGGGAATTTGATCAACCGCTGGCTGTTGCTTCCATAAATTTACTTCTTAGTATTCTCAGAACGAATTTTTTTATAATGTTATATTTGCTTGCTTGATTATATAATTTGTGTTGGATATACATATCAATAGAATTAGGTTGATGTAAGAATAATGTAATCGTTGGACTAATGATGGCTTTTCTTTCTTTCTACTAAAACCCTCAAGTTATGACCTAAAACCAACAACTTAATTGGCACTTGGCAGTTCACATTGTATAACTATGCAAGCAGAAAACCCATTACTTTATTAGCAATGTGAATAATACACGACGATTCAGGGTTAGGCAGTCAAAGGAACTCCGGGACTCACAGTTCCTAAACTGTTAATTAAGGCTTCGTTGGGACAGCTTTCTTACTGCTTTTTAAAACAGCTTTTTAGTAAAAAAATTAAATTTTTGTACTAAAAAGCTGCTTTAAGAAGAAGCAAAAAAGCCATCCCAAATGAAACCTAATTCAACAACTTGCTTTCTTTGAATGGTTGTTTTGTTGGATATTTTCACAATACATGTAATTTATTAAAGCAGAAGTTGATTGGGCAGATGCAATTCAAATGTATGAAAATATATTTTTTATATTTATTACGATACACTTCAAATGTATTGACATGTGGATGAGGGCATGCAACAACAACAGTCGGAGGAGGGCGGGCAGGAATCACGGGAAGACACAACACAAGATTTGAAAATTGTCTAATTTGATATGTTTCAAATTAGGTGGAATAGAGGTTTTGGGGTATTTCAAATACCTCCAAATTCTATGTTGTATTTCTTTTGTTTTAATCAAACATTAAAAAAATAAAATGTAGAGAAATAGAACAATCAGCATAACATTTAAAGCCCAAATGATAACAAAATGACCCAAATAATTCAAGAAATCTAAAATAATTTAGGACCATGTAAAATGAGCAAGCAATTGTAATCTATTTTTAGGAATTAAATTACAAAATAAGAAATGAGGAATCCAAGTACTAAAATAAAAATAAAAAAGGCCTTGTTGATGTCATGTGCCTAGGTGACTATGCGTGTCTTTGATGATAGCAAATAGCCAAATATTGTGCTGTGCCATTAATGATTTGTTAAGCTTTTTTTAGGTTAATCATTTACTAGCAATCAAGATAATGATGATGGATTTCATTGAACATTTCTTGAACTTTAGTCACTTGGATATGGACACAACTTGATAAATTTAAGAAATCTCATGTGCAAAGTGAAGATTCAAGGCTGTGTAATTTTTAGGAATTAAATTACAAAATAAGAAATGAGGAATCCAAGTACTAAAATTAAAAAAAAAGGCCTTGTTGATGTCATGTGCCTAGGTGACTATGTGTGTCTTTGATGATAGCAAATAGCCAAATATTGTGCTGTGCCATAAATGATTTGTTAAGCTTTTTTTTTAGGTTAATCATTTACTAGCAATCAAGATAATGATGATGGATTTCATTGAACTTTTCTTGAACTTTAGTCACTTGGATATGGACACAACTTGATAAATTTAAGAAATCTCATGTGCAAAGTGAAGATTCAAGGCTTTGTAATTTTGTGCTTGTGTTTAGAATATTTTTCATTATAAATAGATTGAGTTTGCATAAGATAGTGAACACAAATAAAAATTATTGAAATTTCATTTGCAAGTATTCAAAATTATATTTGAATATTATAAAAATTATTAATATCATTGTATCTTTAAATAATTTATTTGGCTTGATTTTATATTTAACTATATTTTGTCAATTAAATTTTTAGCGCGTGATTATTAGTTATTATAATTTATGCAAACAATAAGTACCAATCAATTGAATAGATAAAGAATAAACTCAGATGAATTCCCTTCCCAAAATCATTGATGAATTTAGAATAATTTATAAACACAATTTACATTAAATTTATTATGTGTCCATTATTCTTCAAAACTTTGGTAAATAAACTCAATCAATTCATAATTAAGAGCATCTAAGACACATCAAGCTACCTACACGTTGCAGTCCTTGATTCTTCAATTTAGCCTTCTTGTCTTGTATGCTTGATCTCATTATCCAAGTGACCAATCCTCTAAGTTGCTAGTGAAATCACATTATCTTCATGATTGCTAAAATATGATTAATATAAAAAAACACTTAAGAAACTATTTGATAATGTCACACGAGGATTGTAGTTGTCATTAATAATGAGTCACACCTGAATCACGTGGACTTCTAGGGTTAACAACTTGAACAATTTTTCAGCTAGCTTTTACTTTCGTTATGCCTCTCAAAATGGACTAAATCCTTCAAAGAATCCCCATAAACTGTTGGCCATCTAATTAAATTTTAAGAGGATAATAATGCTAACCATTTGCAATTGATATATGCTAATAACATAACATTGCATATCATGTGTTTGTGAGCCTAACAGCTTCTAACAAACTTTGTACATTACTTTTTTTCTTGGCAGTTAATCCACATTTAGCTGTGCTAAGAAAATCAGTAGTTTATAATAGTATATTGTTAATTTTATTGGGTGAGTTCATAGTTCCTTCTTTTCTCACATTTGCAGTGGAACTAAGAAAAAGTAAATGGGCGATTCCATTCTTCTTTATGAATTCCCAAAATACTCTATCTGATTTATATGCCCACATGCACCGGAGGATTTATTAATGTGATTTAACTAATGACTAGGGATTATTTAAGCATATCTAATGTAGTTAGCTCTTATGTGGGGTGATCTGAAAGGATACTTTTTCTGTAACAAATGGTGTTTATCTCTCCTTTGCTGCTTTTTTATTTTTGAGATGCAGGTTTGTGCGTATTGGTTAATGGATAAGCACATCAGATTTTTCTTTTGCTGTATGTGGAACTTGAGTCTCTTCTAAATTGAAAGACGAATTTCCAATATTTTTGAATAACTATTGATTCTTTTACTTCATGTTTTGCTTGTATTTAATGTTTTTTTCTTAAATAAAGAGTCAAACTGTAAAGCATATATGTTTTTATATCTTTTTGATACCTACTAAATCTTGGTTCTTTGCTATTTTTCAGAAAGTTGACCAAATCCTTCTTACAAGGATTTCTTCCTGGTTTAGCATTAAAAATCTTCCTATACATTCTTCCAACATTTCTGATGTTAATGTCAAAAGTTGAAGGCTATTTATCACTATCAGCACTTGAAAGAAGGGCAGCTGCAAAATATTACTATTTTATGCTAGTAAATGTATTCTTGGGGAGCATTGTGGCTGGAACAGCTTTTGAGCAACTTTATTATTTCCTTCACCAGCCGCCTGCCAGGTAATTTTCTCTTACCATCTTTCTTGATTATCCAATCTTTCTCTCTTTTTAATAATACATTACTTTAGTCGTTGAGTTATGTGATCACTGTAATTTTCGTGATTTATGTTGAGAATTGAGATTATAACATTTTTCCATGGTATCTAATTAACTTCACGGACTTCAGATACTTAAAGTTTGCACATGCTAATGTTGTCATATATGTGCATAATCATTTTTTTTTCTTGGGTTAAATTTGTTTTCTTAGGATTCCAAGAACAATTGGAGTATCAATACCAATGAAAGCTACATTCTTTATGACATATATAATGGTTGATGGTTTGGGCTGGCGTTGCTGCTGACATTCTTAGATTGAAGCCACTTGTGATATATCATTTGAAAAGTATGTTCATTGTGAAAACGGATCGGGATAGACAAAAGGCGATGGACCCTGGCAGCATTGGTCTTGCTAAGAATCTTCCTACTATGCAGCTCTATTTTCTTCTTGGACTTACTTATATGCTGTGGTTACTCCAATACTTCTTCCTTTTGTATTGATATTCTTCATCTTCGCTTTCCTTGTTTATAGACATCAGGTTAGTTTCACCTCCTCTAAGATCAATTTTTTCATCTATGATGATGTTTATTGATCTTTTGTTCAGTTTGTTTATTTTAAGCTCCTGTATATACAACAAGCTGTAAATTATTGGATTTGAATTGATTTGGGCTCAAAGGGGCTAAATGGGTCAACCAGGTTGACCCTAGGCAAGGATCCAATGGGTTGGGTCTGACCTACTGGATCCAAGGGAGGTGAGAATTAAGTCCAAGAATCTCTGGATTTGATTTGAAATCAAGTAAAGGGATTTGGGTCAACCAGGTTGACCCAGGGCCTAGGTCTGGACTCAATAGACTTGATTTAACCCATTGAACATAAGAGAGGCGGTCTTGGGGTCTGACTTGGTCAATTTGACCAGGTCAACCCTTTGACCCAAGGATTTAGAGAATTCAAGATCAACAGAGAATATCACTATGATTCATTCTCAATTCGTCTCTTGCCTGTAAGGACGTGGCACGTGTCCTCTAATCAATAGTTTTGCCATCAAATGTCACCATAGGTAAACGGTTATGACTAGGACCCTCTGAACCAGATAGTTTTGCCTTCAAATGGCACCACTAAATTACAGTTATTGTTAGAGCCCGTATGCTCTCCAATAGCTTTAAATCATTGAGATATGAATCAATAGGATATAATCGATAGTGCACAAAGCCCTCTATTAGCTAAAGTGGATTCAAATTTATCCCCTTAGATAAATATTTACCCCAGGTCTACAAGGTACATTTGGACAAAGCAACCCATGGCTGCTAACAAGAATTTTTTTGTCGGGTTGGGTCGATTATCTGCTCTGACTAAGTAGACTAGGGGCCACGAATCACGATGGTCCGAGATGACGAAATCATGGGATCTTGATTGGGTCTATCATCTTTTCTCTACCATCTACTTTAAGTGCAAGATGGTAAATTTTTAATTTAAAATATTAACTTTTCAAATGTCAAACTCATGCTGCTACTATACGCCATTTACTTTATATCTATTTGACGACTAACCTTAATCGAAAGTTCTCTCTTGTTATCGGGAGGGGTAATTAACTATAGGGGCTTGCGCGAAAAAGAATGAAAGGGATCCGTGGAGAGGCCGGGGCGTGAATTTTCGGAGCCCACATCTCCAACCATAGTGTTTCTATTACACCCCTCAAACTCTAAACCTTTTAACCTTATCTACTGTGTTCGAACCCGCTATGCAAACAAATTTAATATCAGTTTCCAACTTTTGTCTCACAAGAAGTCACCATTGAATTCTTACAAAATCCATTCTTTGTGAAGATTTGTCACATAGGAAGTAATACTTATGCAAGGAAATACTATAATAACATTTATTAGTGGATGAAGCTGATCTCCATTCATCCACCCTTACTTGCTCTCTCCACCATCAAAGCTCCAACCTCATAGTGGCATGCTTAGGCTACCCGTTCTCCCTAATTCTACGTCATCTTGTCTCAACCAAACATCTTGAGCTATCATCACCTAGTCTCTCCTTTTTTTGTGATGCTCGTCATTATAATAAGGCACATAAGTTACCCTTTCAAGAGTCCGCTCTTTCAAGCACTTGCCCCTTAGAATTAATCTTTTTCACATTTTTGGACGTCCCAAATTCACTCTATGATCATTACAAATACTTCATTTTACACATTATATTTGGCTATATTCTCTCAAGCACAAATCTGATGTATATAATGTCTTTATGCATCTTAAATCAATTGTTGAAACTTTCTTCCAAATATCTATTATCACCCTCTATATTTATAATGGTGGAGAATGCATCTTATTGAATGACTTTCTATCAACAAATAGAATTTCCACCTCACAACTCGAACATAAACACCTGAGCACAATGGATTCTTTGATCATTGTGATCTACTTATTGTTGAGATATATCTCTCTTCTTTATCATACATCCATTCCTCTTCAATCTTAGAGTCATGACCTCTACATTGTTGTCTTCCTCATTAATTTTTTGCTGATAAAAGATCAAAATCATGGAGCCTAATGACTAATCTTAATTGAAAATTTTCTCTCATAAGCAAGAGGGATAGTTAATTTAGGGGCTTGTATCCATGGAAAACCCTAAACCATATTATAAAATAATTGTTAGAGGGTGAATTTTGTAGGTGCTGTCTTATTTGATATTTAGTCCGCCTTGTAAAAATTTAGCCTGTAACCACTCAAAATTATCTAATTACAGTTGGGCTAATATTTTTGGATGCTACACTTACATCATTAAGAATTATCTTATTTATGTTTTTATGTTTAATATTCAATTGATTAGAAGTATATGCTCTATCTTCAGCTCTATTGCTTACTGCAATTCCATGCAAATTTCAACTTAACCTCCCTTAATTATAAGTGACTTAATATTGAAGAAGTGCAAATTTTTACTTTGCATAACAATTGAAGATTTGTTGATGCCAAGTTGTTTGCAAATCGCAGATCATTAATGTTTACAACCAAGATTATGAAAGTGCTGGTGCATTCTGGCCTCATGTACACAGTCGCATTATTGCCAGCTTGTTGATATCCCATTTACTACTACTTGGTCTTCTGAGTACAAAGAAAGCTGCATATTCTACTCCTTTGCTTCTAGTTCTACCTTTGTTCACTTTATGGTTTCACAAATACTGCAAAAGTCGATTCGAATCTGCTTTCCAAAAATACCCACTCGAGGTGCATTCGTTTTACCTCGTAACATGAGTTGATATTAGCGTTTGGGACGGCTTTCTTATTGTTTTATGAAGCTTTTTTTTAGTACAATTTTTTTTTTTAGTTTAAAAAATTGTTATACTAAGTAAACGAAGCCTAAGATTGATTAAGGTAAGTAGGAAGCTTATCGTGGCAATCAGTCGAAGGAAGCCAACAAACTGAGAAAACCAAAAAAATATTATCTTTTGGTCTACAAATTGGATTGTGTGGAGAAAATTGCAATATTCAAATGATATTTGTGTTTAGTTTCTGTGATTTCTTTTTGAATTTTGATTGATTGTTTCAGGAAGCAATGGAGAAGGACGCAATGGAGAAAGCTTCCGAACCTGACCTTAATCTCAAGGCCTATTTAGCTGATGCATATCTTCACCCCATACTCCAAATAACTGTTGGGGATGGGGAAATGGAGGAGGTAAGGGTAGACAAGAACCGAACCTGTGTGTGCTCACAGCAATGAACTGAAACCAGTCTCCCATTTTCACCTTATGTAATGCAACCATGATTGGGAGTCTTGATTATTTCTTCATTGTTAGTTGTTAGATTCACAGCTTGTTATACAGTCTACCAGTTCTTACCAACACAGTAGATTTTCTTAAATGTCATTGAATATGTTTGTTAACTTCATTAAACTGATTGAAGCACATAATTGTTCTTCTAAATGCTCAAAACTAACTTGCAAATTCTGTTTTTCATGCCTTTTCAATCAAATTGATGCTTAAACTGTAAATACTGCAATATGTTGATCCAATACATTACACAATGAAGGGGGAGGTGTAAAGTTTGTAAAATGGAAATGGAGAATTCATAAGCTCACTCAAATAGTTGGAGGATCATGCTTATGATGATTATTATTGAGTGCCATAAAAATTACGATGTTAGAGATTCAAAGTTATATCTTAGCTCGTATGAACATCTCCAGAATACATATTAAAAAAAGTAAAATTGCACAATCTAGAGAAAAAAGGATTCATGTAGCTGTTGTTGTTGTTGTAGTTGCTGCACAATCTAGAGGATTCAGAGTTTTTTTAATGGGGAGAACCTGGAGAGAAAAAATTATGAGATTTGGCCCAAGAATAGATCAATTAGTCTCAATTTGAGGTTATGAATATTTACCTTCCCTAAAATTAGAGAAGACTAAAATAGGGTTCAATTTAATTGGTTATTATCTCCTAATATAGTAGTAAGAGAGGTGATATCAATGAGCAATGATGAGCATCAATCAATGATTTTGATGAAAGTCAATGATTTATGTTTGTTGGGCATTAGTGATGTTGTTTGACTGGGAGGTTAGGAGATAATAGTTGGCTAATGATTTATGTTATTGAAGGGGCAATGATTGATTGTTCCTACACACAATCTTAATGGGGAAATCATTGAAGTGGCAATAATCAAGGGTGTGTAAACTTTCATATTTATTGTCCATTGGCAGATGATAGTAAGTATATGTGAAACCCTTAAATTTTCAATTTATGTTTTAAATTTTTTTTTTTGTGCTGTTAGTACGGACGAACCGTCAGTACGAGCTGAAGAAAATGTTGAAAATCTGTATGGTTCGTTTGGACGAACCTGGGTTCATCGGGACGAACTGAATAGAGAGCTAGCATCGTCCAGGGATGAAACAAATTGGAATTAATTTTCGTCTGCACGATGGTAGTTCAGAGGAGATCGTCTCGAGACGATCGGGACATTGTCCTGGACGATCCTGTTTGATAAATATCTGAATAGTGTCATTTTTGAAGAGAGAGAAAGCTGAGGAGAGAGAAAAACGAAGGGAGAAGAAGAAAATCCGCGTTTTAGGCGACTTCGGTCCGTTTTTGTCTGTCGCCGTAGTTGGAAAAGTTGATCGACTCGAGGTAAGGCACATTCCGCCTTTCTCAATTTTCAGAAATGTGAATTTTGACGATTTTTTTGTTCCGCAATTTATTTCCGTTAGGGAATAATTATTTTTATGTCACACTGATAAACTTTTTACCGCGTAACTTTTGGTATGTTTTTGAGATGATATTTTTGCACGTTTTGAGCATTTTATGGAAGATTTGTACCAGGTATTTTGAATTCTGCGGTGTTTTTATCGAATAACGAAGTATCTGGATGTTGAAATATGTTGCTTCAGTACAATGAAAGTCTTATATTGATGTTTTGTACTATTTGTGGTAATTTGGTAAATTTCTGAATTTGTGAATTCTGTGGAAATTCTGTATACTGTCGTTATGATGCTGACGATTTTTCTGACGTAAGCTGATTTCTTGAATTGAATGAATTGATGTGTTTATATGCTATCAGAATGGAGTTATAAGGGGCCAGAATCTTTCGAGATTCTGTCTTTGTCAGGGAAACCTAAAAAGTCTGATTTAATCTGAAATTCTGTATATCTGACAAGTTCTGGTGCTGTAAGTACAAGGGAGATATAAGGGGTCAGAATCCGTTGAGATTCTGTCTGTGTCAGGGAAGGGAGGCATAAGGGGCCAGAATCCGTAGAGATTCTGTCAGGGTCCGGGGTTCTGATATGTGAACTCTTATTTTTGAGATCTGTATTATATGATTTTATCCGATTTGACAATGTGCTTATGATTTGTACGGATTTGTACTATTCTGTCTGTTCTGTGATTTAAAGATAATTCTAATTTGAATATTCTGCTATATGAATGAATTCAGTTCTTTTGTTTCAGTGGTTTGATTTTTTGTACGATTATCTGAATTCTGTACGACTACTCTTCTGATGTATTTGCTGATGTGAGAGTGTGACCAGTTCTTGGTCAGTCAGTGGGGCACCTATGTGCCAAATTTGTGGACGAAGACATTTTGGCCAGTGTTACAGGGTAACTGGTCAATGTTTTAGATATGGTCAGCCAGGACATCGGATTGCAGAGTGTCCACAAGCTGGATTTGATCGACGATCTGAGTCTAGATCTGAGAGTTTTGCTAGATCAGTAGGAAGATCAAGGACAGTTCCTCCACGCACTGTTTCTGAAGGCTCATCTGGTAGAGCTGGTGGTTCGGGTTCTGTAGCTAGGAGACCACCTAGTGGTGATCAGAGGGAGTCTGGTAGTTCCGTAGCTCCAGCTCCAGTTCAGCCACGTGTATATAGTTTGAATCAGTAAGAGGCTCGAGATGCTCCGGATGTCATGACAGGTACGGTTTATATTTTTGAACATCCCTGTCGTGTTTTGTTTGATTCTGGAGCCAGTCACTCGTTTATTTCCGAGCGCTGTTTTGATGCTTTGCATTTGGATTTTGATACGCTACCGGTTTCTCTTTCTGTTCTTTTATCGGCTGAGAATAATTTGATTGCTCAAAAGTTTTTTTTCTGTGAGATTAAAATTTCTGGCAAGAAGTGGAAATCGTGTTTGATCTTGTTGCCGATTTCTTCGTATGACGTGATTTTGGGTATGGATTGACTAAGTCTGTATGAGGCTCAAATTGACTGTTTGAAGAAACAAGTGAGCTTGCTTATGGATGGTTAAAGATGTGTATTCCAAGGGTTAAGATGAGTTTTATCATGTTTGATTTATGTGTTGGAAGTCAGGAGAATGTGGAAGAAGGGCTGTACAGTATTTTTGGCATCAATACGGGATATGAATATAGATGTGGGTTCTATTTCTGATATCCCGGTTGTACGAGATTTTCCAGATGTATTTTCTGAGGAGTTGGTTGGTTTACCTCCAGCTAGAGATATTGAGTTCTGTATCGATGTATTTCCGGGTACTACTTCGATATCCAAGGCTCCGTACAGGATGGCACCAAAGGAACTTTCAGAGTTGAAAGCTCAACTCCAGGAGTTGGTGGATAGAGGATTTGTTCGTCCTAGTGTTTCTCCTTGGGGAGCACCTGTTCTGTTTGTAAAGAAGGACGGGACAATACGTATGTGTGTTGATTACAAAGATTTGAATAAAGTTACAATCAAGAATAAGTATCCGTTGCCACGGATTGACGATTTGTTTGATCAACTTGCTGGATCTTCTGTATTCTCAAAGATTGATTTGAGATCTGAATATTATCAAGTGAAGGTGAAGGAAGATGATGTGATGAAGACAGGTTTCAGTACTCGATACGTGCACTACGAGTTTTTGGTTATGCCATTTGGGGTAACCAACTCACGAGCTGTTTTTTATAGATCTGATGAACAAAGTATTTAAGGATTACCTGGATCAGTTTGTGATCGTCTTTATAGATGATATTATGGTATATTCTGCTTCTAAGGAAGATCATGCCAGACATTTGACGAGTGTATTGGAGACTTTGAGGCAACATCAGTTGTATACTAAATTCTCCAAGTGTGAATTCTAGCTGAAGAACATTTCTTTTCTGGGTCATGTGGTGAGCGGTGAAGGTATTTCTGTTGATCCCCAGAAAGTTCATGCAGTTGCTAATTGGCCGAGGCCTACTACGGTGTTTGAGATACGTAGTTTCTTGTGTATGGTCGGATATTATAGAAAGTTTGTGAAGGGTTTTTTCCAGATTTCTGCACCTCTGACGATGCTGAATCAGAAGTTAGTAGCTTTTGTTTGGACACCGGAGTGTGAAGCTAGTTTTCAGATATTGAAGGATTGTTTGACATCTGCTCCAGTATTAGCACTTCCATCTGGTATGAAAGGATTTCAGGTATTCAGTGATGCTTCACTTAAAGGTTTGGGTTGTGTTCTGATGCAGCATGATCGGGTAATAGCTTATGCTTCAAGATAATTGAAACCACATGAAAAGAATTACCCGACGCATGATTTGGAATAGACCGCTGTTGTATTTGCTCTAAAGATTTGACGTCACTACTTGTATGACGTCAGGTGTGAGATATTCATAGATCATAAGAGTTTGAAGTATATATTTACTCAAAAGGATCTGAATTTGAGGCAAAGAAGATGGCTTGAGTTGATCAAGGATTATGATCTGATGATTCAGTATCAGCCTGTTAAGGCTAATGTGGTAGCAGACGCTCTGAGCAGGAAATTCTCTGTACTATTATGTGTTCAGCTCACTTTTGATAAGTATTTGATACGAGACATGAAAAGATTACAACTGGAGGTGATTTCCTCTACTGGTTCGGATTCTGGTGTTTTGACTCAGATGAACATTCAGTCTTCTTTGGAAGAGAGGATTCATGAAGCTCAGAAGTTAGACGATGAATATTTGAAGTTGACCAATCAGATTAAGTCTGGTAAGAAACCTGAACTACGAATTTCTGATTCTGATATTATTTTCTATAAGAATAGGATGTGGATTCTTATGTTTGTAGATCTGAGGAAAGAGATTCTGCACGAATCTTATTATTCAGGCTATATCATTCATCCAGGAAGTGGTAAGGTGTACGAAGATATGAAAAGTTTATTTTGGTGGCCTAGAATAAAAGAGGACATAGTGGAGTTTATTTCGAAATGTGAAGTCTGTCAGTTAGTGCAGGCAGAGCATTAGCGATCAGGAGGTCTTTTGTAATCGTTACCTATCTCTGAGTGAAAGTGGGAGGAGGCGACGATGGATTTTGCTATGGGTTTTCCCAGATCGAGGCAAGGGCATGATGTGATTTGGGTGATTGTTGATTGATTGACAAAGTCTGCACATTTTCTTCCGATTAGGTAGACGGATCCAGTGGATAAGTTAGCTCAGATTTATGTTAAAGAAATTGTCAGATTACATGGTGTGCCAAAAGTGATTGTATCTTATCGGGATGGACGATTTACCTCCAGACTTTGGAGAGGAATTCAACAAGGCTTGGGCACGAAATTGTATTTCAGTACGGCTTTTCATCCGCAGACTGATGGACAGTCTGAGAAGACTATTCAGGTACTAGAAGATCTTCTGAGGTTATGTGTTTTGGATTTTGGAGGCAGTTGGGAAGTTCATATCCCACTGATAGAATTTGCATACAATAACTGTTATCAGTCAAGTATTGGTATGACACCTTATGAAGCTCTGTATGACAAAAAACGTAGAACGCCTTTGACTTTGACTGAAAAGGAAGATAGACAAGTGATGAGTTCAACTTTTGTGGATGAAACTGTGATGATCAATTTGATTAAAGAAATGTTGAAATATGCACAAGATAGACATCATAAATATTACAATAAAAAACATAGACTGATTGAATTTCAGATTGGTGACTTTGTGTATGTCAAAGTCAATCCGATGAAAGGTGTTAGCAGATTTGGAAGAGTAAGCAAGCTCAGTCAAAGGTATGTCGGACCTTTTGAGATCATCGAAAGGGTTGGTAATTCTTCTTACAGGTTGTTATTGCCTGATCAGATGTTTGATACACATAACATGTTTCATGTATCCTCTTTGAGGAAGTGGATATCTGATTCCGGAAAGAAACTTTCTGCTTATGATGTTGAAGTTCAGGAAAATCTGCAGTATAAAGAAGAGCCTGAAAAGATTTTAGCTTATGATGTGCGAAAACTGAGAAGTAAACATATTCCTATGGTTAAGGTTCAGTGCAAGTTCAGAACGGCAAGAGATGCCACGTAAGAGAAGGAATCGGAAATAAGACAGTTGTATCCAAGTTTGTTCTGACTCAGTTTGCTTTGGGAATGTCAAGGTCGACATTTTTCTTAAGGTGGGTAGATTGTGAAACCCTTAAATTTTCAATTTATGTTTGAAATATTTTTTTTGTACTGTTACTACGGATGAACCGTCAGTACGAACTGAAGAAAATGTTGAAAATCTGTATGGTTCGTCTGGACGAACCGTCGGGACGAACTGAACAAAGAGCATCGTCTAGGGACGAAACATATTGGAATTAATTTTCGTCTGCACAATGACAGTCCAGAGGAGATCGTTATGAACGATCCTGTTTGATAAATATCTGAATAGTATCATTTTTGAAGAGAGAGAAAGCTGAGGAGAGAAAAACGAATGGAGAAGAAGAAAATCCGCGTTTTGGGCGACTTCGGTTCGTTTTCGTCCATCACCGTAGTTGGGAAAGTTGATCGACTCGAGGTAAGGCACCTTCCGACTTTCTCAATTTTCAGAAATGTGGATTTTTACGATTTTTCTGTTCCGCAATCTATTTCCGTTAGCGAATAACTGGTTTCATTTCGCACTGATAAACTTTTTACCGCGTAACTTTTGGTATGTTTCTAAGATGATGTTTTTGCACGTTTTGAGTATTTTTTGAGATGATGTTTTTACACTAATTGCATGCAAACCTCATATTTTAAACTACTGACAAATATATAATAAATATCAAAATTAAATTTATTTAAATTTTTCTTTAGGATTCAAATTTGATTTAATTTTAAATTCAAACATAAAAACATTAAAACTCATAATTTTGATATTTACTATGTATATTTTTATGCATTTTTATGAGCGGGTTGAATTTTTTTATAGATATTGTTTTGCCGGCTTTTTATTTTTATAATTCTATGAAGAAACTTAAATAAAATTTAATTTTAATTTTTGTTATATATTGACAATTGCCCACTAAATGCATAAAAATATTAAATATGAATTTTTATTTATGATTTTTAAAATATACATAATAAAAATTTAAAGTTTAATATAAATTAAAAATGCATGAAAATATACATAATAAATATCAAAATTTACAATTTTTAATGTTTTTTCCTTTGAGTTTAAAATTTAATTTAATTTAAATCCTAAAGAAAAACTTTAATAAATTTACTTTTGATATTCATTATGTATTTATAACTATTTTTTTATTTTATAAAATTTTATTTGAATTATTTTCTAATTATTAAAAAAAAAAGCAGCACCTCCAAAATGCACTATTTATTTTGACGCATGCGCTATTAAAAATGTTCCTCTTGCTAATTCTCAGACTTAACGTGCTCCTTTATAAAATAAGCCCAAAGTTATAATACCCAAATAAAATCAAAACAAAATATATAGCATAATTTAAAAAATATATAATAAAAACTATCCAAAAATAGATAAAAAAATAAAATTATTACTAGATATTTATATGTTTGGAATTAAATGAAAACTGAATTAATTAAATAAGCTAATTAAAAAAATCAGATGGCTTTCAAGTTCATGTGGGAACTTAATAGAATGGAAGAAAGAAAGAACTAAATTGCCTTCACCCGAACAGTTACTACATGCATGCATTTAGTACCTCGTCTTAATATCTTATGGAGATTTAATATAGAATTATTTAAATAGAAAAAAAAATCTTTTATTTCGTTCTATCAAATCATGTCCCTGAAAATTAAGGCTGGTTTTTAAAAGACCATTAATTTTAAATTTTATTTTCATAAGCTCAATGCATTAATGGAGGATTGGGTGGCATAGATTTTTTGTTAGTAAGATCGGTTCTCATCTTGAGATATATTTTGATTGTTAAAAAGACTTATATTTCATTGATAAATAGTTAATTATTATAGAATTTCATATTTAAATTACTTTATCTATTCACATTTTGTTCAGATAATATTAAAAAATAATTTTTAATATTTCCAGATTACTTTAAATCTTGGTTGATTTGAATAAAACTAATTATATTATAATTTGGCTGAGTTCAATTACACAGATGATTTAATTGATTTAATTCTAGCTATAATTTAATAGGGGTGTCAATTTTGGGTCACGGGTCCAACTCGAAACTGACCCGGCACTATTCGGGTCAACACGAACTATTTCTGCAAACGGATCGGTTTTCCAGACTCGAACCCGACCCGTGGTCCGGGTCAACTTGACCCGACCCGAATGACCCGGATTGAAAAAAAAACTGCTAGTTTTCAGATCCAAAAACGGGTCAAACTCCGCTTTTCGGGTCAAAAAAGGGTCAATCTCGGGTTGCCAGATCAAAAACTGGTTTTCGAGTCAAAACGAGTCATTTTCGGGTCAACAGGGCAACTCGAACCCGACCCGATTTTTGAATCGGGTCGAATTGTTGAACCAGAATCCGACCCATTTGGGGTTCGGATCAACCCAAACCCAAAATTTTTGAGTCGGACTCGGATCGAGTTTTCGGGTCGAGTCCAATTATGACACTCCTAAATTTAGGCTTCGTTTGATTCGGTTTATACTTACATAAAAAGGAGTTTTAGAAAAGGAGGTTGAGAAAAAGCCGTTCAATAAAATGGAGTTTCAATAATGAGATATGTTTGACTAATATTTTTAAAAGTGCTTATTAATACTTGAAAGTAATTTTAAATTGTTTGTTTAGGAGTTCTGCTTTTGAGATTTTATTATAAAAGACATTTTGTGTCCGAAACTCCGTTTTGTGACCGAAGAAGCAGATACGAAAAGAATTTTGTAACCGCCGAAAAAACGATGTTTATTAAAAAGGAATTATTGTTAAGCTTTGATTCCAAACAGTAAATACTAATTGATTTCGACGTATTCAAACGGAAACGGAGAAAAAAAGCCTAATCAAACGAGGCCTTAATGTAGTTCAATTAATTTAACAAATCAATCTATCAACCAAACCAGAACCAATCCATCCCAATGCAAAATCACTTGGCGTTATAAATACTGGGTAATTTAACGGCTTCTTGAGCAAGCCTTTCTTTCCTTCTTCTCTTCGTCTACTTTCTATATTTCTCTTCCTCCTCCTCGTCTTCTCATGGAAGCTCTTTCTCATCCAAAGCCAATCTGGTTCTGTCCAAAAACTGGAATTTACACCAGCAAACACTCCCCAATTCCTCTTACCCAAAACCCACTTCAAGACTTGGTCACTTTCCTTTTCTCCAAACCGCACAAGGGAGAAAAGGCCCTCATTGACTCCCTATCCGGTCTCTATTTCTCATACTCTGATATCCGCTCCAAGGTCGAAGCTTTGGTTTCTGGTCTCCATCAGGTTGGGATTTTGAAAGGCCAAGTAGTCCTCATCCTTCTTCCTAACTCCATCTTCTTCCCTATCGTACTCCTTAGCGTCCTCTCCCTTGGCGCCATCATTACCACCATGAATCCCCTCAGTAGCCCCCAAGAGATCAAGAAGCTAACCGCTGGTTTGAATATAGGCCTAGTTTTCGCCCAATTGGAGAAAGTTGGAACCTTGGATTCATTGGGTGTTCCTGTTGTTTCTGTCCCAAGTGATTTGAATTATGATTCGTCAAAATTTACATTTTTTGATAAGATGATTTCTTGCAAGCAACAAATTACTTTCAGGCCTGTGATTCAGCAGAGTGACCCTGCAGCCATACTCTTCACTTCTGGCACATCTGGATTTAGTAAAGCTGTCATCTTGACTCATGGGAACTTCATTGCCATGGTTGAGCTTTTCGTGCGGTTCGAGGCCTCACAGTATGAGAAGGAGAGCTGGAAGGATGTTTATCTTGCTACAATACCAATGTTTCATGTGTATGGAATGTCATTGTTTGTGTTTGGATTGCTATCTCTTGGTTCCACTATTGTTGTTATGAAGAGATTTGATGCTCATGAGGCAATTAGAGCCATGGATAGGTATGAAGTAACTCATCTTCCACTTGTTCCACCAATAATGGCAGCTCTCATAAAGACAAAGGATGCCACTGGGTGTGTTCTGAGATCATTGAAGCAGGTTTCATGTGGGGCAGCTCCACTGAGTCAAAAGCTGATCAAGGAGTTTTTATGTAGATTTGAACATGTTGATTTGATTCAGGTAACAGTGATGGCTGCTGGCAATGAAATTTTTACTCGTTAGATAAGAGGTTGATTTGGCTTTGTAAGTTGTTAAGCTTAGATTCTCACTTAAACTTCACTAAAAACTTGCTTATGTTTAGTAGAGGATATCATCATACAAATTATTTTAACTTTGAATCCAGCAGAAGATGCCAATTTACTTCAGATTTGACATACAAACATGTTTCTACATTTAGTTCTACAGAATGGATTAACTTCTTATGATTCACAATTTCCTAATGCGATTGAAGACAATCCTTGAACATGAAGGAGACTCTATCAAATAAATAAGCCATTTGATAATTTTTGCTCTTGCTTGGTTAATGAAGATGACTATGGAGTCCATCTTTCACTAATAAACTGATAAGATGGATAAGTTTTTAAAATTTAGTTTTTGATGACTGTTCTTTCTTACATCTAAAAATTAAAAACATTTTGGGCCAGGGATATGGCATGACTGAGTCGACCGCAGTCGGAACTCGCGGTTTCAATAACAAAAATTGCAAGAAATATACATCTTCAGGGCTCTTAGCTCCAAATATGGAAGCCAAAGTGGTTGATCAGGAAGACAGAATATTTTTGCCTCCTGGCAAAATGGGAGAATTATGGTTACGTGGACCTGCTATTATGAAAGGTAAGTAACTAAGATTTTATAAGCCTTTTATATGCTTCAAATTTATGCTATGATTAACTTTTCTTTCCTTCACAAGTCCTCTATATAACTGCAGGTTACTTAACTGATGAAAAAGGGACAGCATCTATAATCGACAGAAATGGTTGGTTGAAGACAGGGGATATTGGTTATTTTGATCATGATGGATACTTATTTATCGTCGATCGTTTAAAAGATGTAATCAAATATAAGGGGTTTCAGGTACAGATGCCAATACATTAGAAACCATTTTTCATTTCTGCAGCAAATAAGAGCTTTTATGACAGTACGAGAGGTTTTGTTTACTCAGGTAGCACCAGCTGATTTGGAAGCTGTGCTGACTTCCAACACTGAAATCATCGATGCTGCAGTGACATCGTTAGTTCTATAATTCAGTTGATTTTACTCTCAACAACTTCCTTTTTTTTTGTTTTAGCTTTATGTAATGAAAGTTTAAATCAACCAATTCTTTTTGTAGTGATTTGGATGAGGAAGCAGGAGAGATTCCTGTTGCATTTGTAGTTAAGAGACATGATAGCAATATTTCAGCTGCTGAGATAGTAAAATTTGTAGCTAAGAAGGTACTTTACAACCCCATCATTGTAATTCTGCAATGGAAGCATCAATTAAGCAAAAACACACAAATGAACTGCAACTAAGGGCAACTCCAATGGAACTGCAAACACTTGTTTGCCGTCTTGCTTTGCTCCAACCGACCGTTATTTTTAACGCTATTTGATCGCGGATGAACAGTGCGACGTCAATATTGGGGTCGCACTGTTCATCTGTGAAAAAAATTGGTCTCTACCGAACTTGGGGAAGAAATGTGCGAAAGAAGAAAACGATGGTTACAGGGCAAAATGACGTTCGATTGGAGATGAATCACGGCATTTTTTTGTTTCACTGTATTTTGGAGTGAAAAATAAGATTTTCGGTTGGAGATGCCCTAAGACACCATTTATATACGCAAGTATCGCACAGCCTGAAACAACAATCTGTTTCTCATCTTTCTTGGAAAAAGTTGTAATATATTTACATATAAAGATTTGTTTTCTCATATCCATTACTATTTTATTGGCATAGGTGGCTCCATACAAGAAGGTGAGGAGAGTGGTGTTTGTTCAGTCTATTCCTAGAACTGCTGCAGGAAAGATAATGAGAAGAGAACTCAGAAACTGCTATTGTGCCTCCAAATTGTAACATTTATTTTCCAAATGAAGCAATTTTTTAGTATAAAAATTTCAAATTAATTTTTTTTTTTACTAAAAAACTACTTTATATAACAGTAAGCTGAAATCATATTTAGAATTTGATGTTTAGATGCTATATTATTAAAATTAGTGAGATGTCTGATTTGAATTTAATGGCAATTTTTTATGTACAATCTTAAATTGTTCTTCTCTTTTTGGTTTCTATTTGATTCAATTTGATTAATTTTAATTTTAAATATTTTCAGTTATTTGGTCTAGCTTAGTTTGATGTATTATTTTATATTGATAGATATTTAAAATATATGAGATTTCATAATATTATTGAAAAGTTTGATTTAGCAAATTTGTTTTAAATATATCTTTATGTTTGGTTTGGCTAGAAAATGTCCAACTTCTATATATATATATATATATATCTGTTTGGTCATTAAAGTTAAATAAAACAAAATATCAAACCAAATGAAACCTAAATCAAATAAATTGGTTTAGCCAATTTAGTTCGGATTTTTATAATAGTTGATTTCTTTGGACGCCATTAATGAAATCTTTTTTCTCCTTAGATGAGACGAAAGATTTTTTGTTCTAGAGATTGTTGATACAACCTCAAAAAATCATCTTGATCAGGCACGAATCTCGAGGAAAAATCAAGTTGGAAACTTCTGAAAATAAAATTGGGACCATCCAAACTCCGACTTCAGCAAACTTAAAGTCGAACTGAATGTCTCAGAAATATGAACCAAACGGCACCAAATTCGACTCAATCCAAGCCCAAATGGGTCCAAATCAAGGGCCCGAAATGCTGTTGGAGGGGTTGAACCACAATTTGGATTACCAAACGGTTTACAAATGTGACATGCTTATATTTAAATTGAGTGTCTCGACAAGACGAATCAAATGAGCCCAAGATCACGGAATTCCGACATCATTAAAACATTTAAATATCTAGTGAACGGTCCACGATCAAGAGATTCAACATCGACCGTTCATTCAAACCACTCCCCATTTACTCTTGATCTTCCTCCTATTTATAGATTATGCAACTCTAGGAAATCTATAAATAGATCCCTCCTTCTTCTTAAAAAAGAGCCCCTAGGCCTAAGGAGAAAAGAGAGAGAACGGAGATCGCTCTTGCCTCCTTACTTTCTCGAAAACCACATGGAGTTCCGTCGGACCACCGCCTGAGGTACGGAGTTCCGTCAGACCACCACCTGAGGCCCTGAGTTTCGTAAGACCACCACCTGAGGCCCTGAGTTCCGCCGGACCATCACCTGAGGCCCTGAGTTCCGCTGGACCACCACCTGAGGCCCTGAGTTATGTCGGACCACCACTTGAGGCCCTGAGCTCCGTCGGACCACCATTTGAGGCCCTGGGCTCCGTCGGACCACCACTTGAGGCCCTGAGCTCTGCCGGACCACCACCTGAGGCCCTGAGCTCCGCCAAACCATCACCTGAGGCCTTGAGTTTCATCGGAGCACCACCTGAGGCCCGGAGTTCGCCGAACCACTACCTGAGGCATTGAGTTTCGTCGGACCACCACTTGAGGCCCTGAGGTCCGCTGGACCACCATCTAAGGCCCTGAGGTCCGCTGAACCACCATCTAAGGCCCTGAGGTCCGTTGGACCACCACTTGAGGCCTTGAGTTCCGCTGGACCATGTCCGGATACCCGGAATTGCTGTCGGACCACCACCTGAGGTCCGAAGTTCCGCTGGACCACCACCTGAGGCCCTGAGTTCCACCATACCACCACCTGAGGCCTGGAGTTCCACTGGACCACCACCTGAGGCTCTGAGGTCCATCAGACCACCACTTGAGGCCTTGAGTTCCACCAGACCACCGCATAACCCCAAATTTTTATCCCCGTTTGTCACTAGATTTCAACCATATGTTTAGCATTTGTAATCTAATCACTCTTTAGGACGAGTTAGCCCGCTATAATCTACTCGAATTCTAATGGAATCATTTGTAACTAGGCCAGGCCCCATGGTTTTTTCCCTTTCCAGGGTTTTCCACGTAAAAAATTGTGTTCTCTGTGTGTGATGGATATACGTACAACACTAAGACATAGGATTATAACTCTATTGCCGCGCATATTCTAGCCCGAAATAATTGTAATAGAGAATTTGGGGAAGACTATGCTCAAGTTATTCTATGAGGATATAAAAAATAATAAAATCACAAATAATGATGACCACAATGGTTTATTGTTAATCTTCTGAAGTAAATTATTTGCTCATGTGATCTTGAATAATAATTATTACTTGAAAAAAAAAGTATGAGTGATCTTTATAATTCTAAGTTTTTAGTTGGTATGAGATTTATTTACAGCATGCTCTCTTATTATTGTTTTGTTTTAATCTATATAGCTTGTTTATTTAAAATATAGATCAGTAACTAAGTTTTGATTGAACAATATTTGTCGGAAGCCTGAAAGATTGTACATAGTATTTAATAAGTTGACTTTCAATTCTTTGTTGGACTAAGCTCTCTCTCTCTCTCTCTATTTATATATATATATAGGAAAGACATTTGGTAGTTGACAAATTCGTCAATCTTCTTAAGTGTGATTTATTTTTATAGAATAATACTTGAAATATTAGGTCTTGCTGCATGAAGTAAATTTGATCTCTGGAATGTTTGGTTACTCATTTGGAAATGTATTGAATAAAGTTTAATAAATTGGTATCATACTGAGGTTTAGGATTTGCAAAGATGGGAGTTTCTAAGATTAAGATTGAGAGTTTTGATAGTAAGACTAATTTCTTGATTAGAAGGAAATTTATGAAATCCAAGCAAGTCTAGATTAAAATAGCTAAAGCTTTGGAAGTGGAAAGAAATTTGCTTGGTTCTTTTGGTGCATATGAGAAAACTAAAATCATATAGTTAGAATATATGTAAGAACAAGTTGGTCCTGTTCAGTTGAACCAGACCCTTACACTGAGTTGATGGGTGAGCAACAGGTGCGAGTGGGCTAGCCAATAGAACAATCAGACAAGTAGACAGCTATGATTTGAGTGCGCGAAAGTTTAAGAGTGATCGTAGGAAAGTCGTCATAACTCCTTATATGAGATAGATTGATTTTGTGCACTCCTTTGTAAACCATGAACAAATAAAGGCAGTGACTGAGAGGAAGCTGTGCTTGAGAGGAAGGAGCAGGAATGTTTGTCCGTCAATTTTTTTCAATCCTGTGCAAAATTATTCTATGATTTAACCTAAGCATAAAACATTGTTTTAATTAAAGATTATGGAAAGAAAGAGAAGGAGATTTGGAAAGAAAGAAATTTTGGGGAGGAAGAAAAAGTGAGCCTACATTTTTATCAGTGAGGAATAAGTAAGTTGTTTAAATTTTGTCTTTCTTGTTTACATTTAGACAAGAATGTTGCGAGCATGGATCAGAATGCAAATGGTACGATCGCATTATCCCATAGGACAAAATAATCATAGGCCTTTGCACTCTATGCAAGCAGGACAATGAGAGAGCATATATGATCATACGTACGATTAATCATAGATGATAGTGGATTTCACCTACAAACCTCGATGAGTAATAATATATATGACCTGATAATCATGAGATTTTCCCCCTTCGATACATCAGCTCGAATGAGATTTATTTGATCTAGGTGTTGGTTTCCCATAGAGCCTTAGCACAAACCCTCGTGATTAATTACACCTTAGGCCTCGACCTAAGAAAACTCTTGATTATAGATGTTATATTATTCTCTTCGTGGTTTGTCTCATAGTGAGGTATCTAGACTATCATAATCCAAAGAAAGACAAGCTCAATTAGGCTATTCAATATGCAAGGATCATATAAGCACTCGGTCAGTCAAAAGAGAGGAAATATGGGATGGAGACATCACTATGGACCTCCGAAAGGACACTGCCGGCTGCAGAGTACAGAGAGGATACGACCACACCACCCCGAGGGATAGACACGATCACAGGCCTCCACGCTCCTCGCAAACGGGCCAACGGAAGGGCAGATTAGATCGTACATACGACTAACCATTGAGGGTAGCGACTCTCGCTAGCGCACCTTGATGAATAGTAATATATACGACCTGATCGTAACAACGAGTTTCTCCCACCAGATACATCAGCTCGAGTGGGGTTTAGTTGATGGTGGAGTTCCGTTTCCCACGGGCGCAAGCCCCCGTGGTTAATTACATCTCGAGCCTAGGGCTCGAGAAAACTCTCGATTAATGATCTAATAATATTCTTCCCGGACAAGGGGATTGACACATAAAGGGGCAACTAGGAAATCCTACTTAAAAGGAAAGACATGCTCAAGGGGTTTAGTCAACATGCACGGTTCATTTTAGCATCCGGAGGGACTAAGGCAGTAAAAAGAGAAAGAAGATCAATCACTCAAAAGATGGAAGTGACGTCATCTACGTGACGCAGATAAGCAGGATTTATAGTCCCTGAAGAATAGAGAACTTACTATTTAGGCATACTACGAGACGCCCAGTATAGTAGCCTCGAATCATATATCTAAGGTGGGTTTAGTGTTCTACCCAATACTAACACCTGTGTCCTAGTTAATGCACATGGGCTTATACCCTGCCTGAAAAGGGATGCCAGCTAACCATCTAGGCGTGTAAAATCCATGCAGTCCAGTCTTTATGAAAGATAGGTAGGTAGGTTGAATGTTTTGGAAGTAGGGCCGATATCTAAAGAGTTTCCTAATTGCTCCTAGACTTATGTAGGGTGAATGCTCCTAGAGCTAATGCAATTAAAATTTTAATTTAATAAGTTTCTAATGTTAAGCATGCTAGTTAAAAGGTCTAAATCATGTATGCATAATATTTTAAAAATAGAATTATATAAAATAATTTTTAGAATGAGACTAGACTTTCCAAGGTCAAGCACCTCATCCTCATAGGTCAGATTATCCGGACTCTACCCGCAGGCGGGGAAGTGTCTTAGAACAATGAGAAAAAATGATGCATTAATATTCATGCGACCTCGGACGGCTCCGGCTATTTCCTAAGTCGTTAAGTTTCTAAGTTGTTTAATTCTTAAAATTTTAAAATTAGGTTGTTAGTAAAAAAATAATTTTTATCTTAAAGAGCCTAACATAAATTCGACCGTACACATGCAAGAAAGAAACCTATTAACAACATGCAATTTCTACTGCACAAATAATGTGAACACATCAATATAAATCCAAAAACCACAGTAAAGTAAAGTCCATGGCAAGTGCCGTATAAGTACAACACAGGGTCTGCAGAAAAGTAATGGTGGCCAGACTCCACCGACAACATCCTGGATTCTAATCCTACTAAGTGACGCAAGTCTTAAAAGCCGAGCATTTCATCTTTAAGTCTCCATCTTCGAGTGGATCATCCTTTTTCGGATCATCTCCTTCGGGCTCCATCTGTTTTGTCCTCTAGAAGGGTAACCAAATGACTAAGAAATTTCCCTAGAAGGGCCTTTCTTATTCTCTTTGGGTACCGGGTGTTTTGAAATATCAGACTTTTGAAGTCTTTCACAACTCAATAAGAATATAAATTATATTACATTTGAAAAAGAAAATCTTGACCGGACTCCTGCATGATTATCCTAATAAAATTTACAAGCAGTTTATATAACAATCCAAGTAGTTTATAAATATGCATAAAAGGTGAACATGCTTGACCACGCTCTTTTATATTTAAAAGTGGGATGAGCAGTCTCTGGAGCATTTGTCGAAAACAGCATTTGTATTTAAAGCTTAATGATTGTTGCCCTCCTCTTTTATTAGTGCTGCATGAGCGTGACCACGTGCATAAAATTGGATTAGTATAAAAGAAGCCCTAGGCGATAGGCATTTTAATGCACAAATCACATTATAGAGAGAAAAGTGCATTAATAAGACATCACATCAATCATCAAAATACATTAGAGCAATCAACCAGCACTCGTGCCATATACAAAGCATCACATCACAGAAACAGAAAGCAGAAAAAAGTAAACACTGGCCCTAATCCTAGAGCTAGAAGTGGTGCCCTAGCAAACAATTATATGTGTTTGTAATAGGCTTGTGTGATTTTTGGGTAGGTCCTATGTAGGATAATTAGTTCAAGTTGCATATTATTAGAGTTTGTTGAATGCAAAAAAAAAAAAAAATTTGATTAAGATTTAAGTATTAATGGATTAGGGTCTATTTTTAATTAATTTAGTTTGTTGATCAATTTTAATACTTAGGGTACTAATCTTTGAAGTTTAAGTTGCCTTAATGAATTTTAGAAGGTCTAGGGTCCTCCTATACACTAGGTTGAGGGGGCCCAAAAGGTCACTACAGTAAATAGGTTAGGTTTAGGGGTTTTAGCATTTTAGTTAAATATTAGAGCTTAAAAGAAGTAATTAAGCTTTGAGTTTGCTGGATTTGGATTTTTTTAGTCAAAGCTATGAATTTTAGAAGTTTCAGACAATTATGAAATTATTAAAATTGTTTAATAATGGGTGATTTTATGATTTTGATCCAAATTAGCTTGAAACTAATTAGAATCATCCCCAAAAGTCAGAAATAACATAGGAAGATGTTCCCAAGTGTTTGAAAAAAATTAGGAATTTTTAATAATTTTTAATTAATTAATCAGATCAAAAATGAAATTTTTAGTTAAAGTTAAATTAAGGCTCAGATTAAAGTCCAACTAAAGGGTCCTAATTATCTAAGGTTAAGGGAAAAATTATGGAGAGTTTGAGATATTATGAGTTATTTTTTGAGCTGAAATGAATTTATTAGAATTTTCTAAAATTCTCGAGGCCTAATTAACGGGTTGAATTAGGGTTTGTTAATTAAGGGGTCTAAAGGCTTCTAAAAAAACCTTAAAAATTTTGGGAGGTTTAGAATGTTACTAAGTTTAAATATTGAAGGTTTCATGTCAATCAGTGATTTATCATAACTCATAAAATTTTTCTAAGTTCGCTAGACGAGTCGTTAATTATTGTCATTAGCGTGTCGCTACGTTAAATATGTTTAAATCAAGTGTATAAGACAAACACTTAAGATCATATGAATGGAATTTATAAAACAGTAAACACACCAATTTCTAGGATCTAGGAGGGTCTAAGCTAAGTGCTTGTGCATCCTATACATGCAAGGGACAATAAACGAAAATGTAAAGCATGCTTTACAATGCAATTAGAGGATGATTGGAACTCAACCATCTACTAATCAACCTCCCCCGTGAATGCTATTCATAAATATGATCTAAGTTTAAAATTCCACAAAGTGGATCTCCCAAATATTAGGGATTTAAAATATAAGTAATTTTAAAATGATTTAAATTACTTATAATAAATATGTTAATTTTAGAAAATAATATAATTTAAAATAATTCAATGTTCATGTTTATGGGGAGATCCACTGGTCACCCAAGGAAGCTTCAAAAAGAGTTTGAAAATAATTTTGTAATTTCAAAATAATTAAAGTATTAATCATTTAAATGATAATTAAATAATTAAAGTGGCTAAGTAATACAGAAACTGACCAGAGAATGATTTTTGGTTTTTGAAACTATTTTAAAAATAAATTACATATTTTTTTGAAAAATTTAAGGTATTATACGTCAAAATAGGGTTTAAAATGAAATTATTATGATTTATTGAAGTTTAAAGTATTTAAAGACTATTTTAAAATAGTTTAACAATAATTAATATTTAAAAATGATTAATAAAATGAATTAAATTAAAAGTTAAAGTTTCTAAATTTCTTTTAAAAAAAAAATAAAATAAATTTAAATTAACAAATTATTTTAATTTAATTTAATTTAATTTAATAGTAATTAAAGTATTAGGATATGTAATTAATAAAAGAAAAGGGAACTGTTGAATTAAAAATATAACAGATATATTAGAATATTATTATTATCATGTTTATTATTTTAAAATATTTAACGGCTTCATAATTAATTAATTATTTAAAATAACCAAACACTTAGCAATTAACATAATTCATAATATAGGTAATATTTTGTGTCAAACTTAATTTTAGATTGAAGAGGGCATTTTCCTGAAAAATTTGATATGTTATACTAATTTTTTTGATTTATATAATAATTTATAGAGATTTTTTTAAAAAAATCTAATTTAAAAAAGCATTTTTTAAATTAATTAAAATGATTTAACTAAAACAGCGGCTCGGGGGACACGCGACACGCCCTGGTTCGCTCCCAAAGCCGTGGGGCAATCATTGCCAATGATTGCGCGGACGCGTAATCATTGGCAATGATTGTCGCGGCGTGGAAATCAATGCCGCTCCATTAACCACGTCGGACGCAGCCTACGTCTGTTTGATCGCCCGCAGTTTGAAACAAATGGTCCTAATCTCACCGGATGGAGAGCAGAGCCACAAGATCTCTTCCGCGATTTGAAAAAGGCCACGGAACAACGAGATCTACACCGTTGATCATGCGATCAACGGTGGAGATCTTGTACCTCCAAATCTAGGGCGAACCAGAGCCTCCAAAGCAATTTTCGTATCGTTCTCGCAAACGGTACGATATAAATCTATGAAATCTTAAACATGAGTAGTGGGTATGAAGAGCATCATTGGGGAACCAAACTTGCGTTCTAAAAAGCGCTATATGAAAAGTTATTTGAACCTAAGTGTTGTGACCTAGGGTAAGGGTTTTAGAGAAATTTCATCGTTGGATCTTCGATTTCTTTGAACAGTTGAGCTTATAGACTGTCCTCGTATGTTTTCCTAGTTGAACACGAGCTTCGAAACATCTTGGATTGAGCTAGGGAAGCCTTGGAACGTCTAAGCCCTCGGCTCATCGGAGATCTCACCGCCGGCAGGCTTGGGATGGTCGGATTTAGCTTGGGGAATGTAGGGGGATTCTAGGAGAGCTCTCACACAAAAAAATTTAGGGTTGAGAGCTGCTATGAAGAGAGTAAAAGCAAGAGGACCTTCATGAAGCCCTAAAATCTCCTATTTATAGGCTTAAGCATTCACTGGACGGTTTAGATCACCTCTAGGGTTAATTAGGAGGGTATCATGCTTGATTAGCACGGGATTTGGGCTTAGGGAGGATTACAAATGATTTAATGGCTTTAAATGGGATTAATTTGACCTAAATAGGTTAAATTTGACCAAGGGAGACCATGGTTGACCAAGCCAATGATTGACCTGGTCAACCTAGTCAATTAGATCCAAAAGGGTGGGGGTTTGAGTCCAAGAGGGGTTTGGATTGAATTTAAACTGACTTGGGCATAAATGGGCTAAATGGGTTAACTCGGGTTGACCTGGTTAACTAGGTTGACCCATGGTACAGGATTGGGCCCAATGGGTTGGGTTTGGCCCACTGGGTCCAGGGGAGGTGAGAATTGAATGTAAGAAGCACTGTAATGCATTTGAAATCAAAAGAAGGCATTTGGGTCAACCAAGATTGACCTGGTCAACGAGGTTGACCCAGGGCCTTGGCTAGGGCTCAATATACTTGGTTCGACCACTGGAATTGAATGGGAAAGATATTGGGGTCTGACTTGGTCAATTTGATCAGGTCAAACCCTTTGACCTAGTGCTTGAGCAAAAGAGAGGTCAACAATCACATAACAAGAATGCATGAGAGAAAGATGGAGGCGAAGTCATACATGTGACATGAATATGTGTGATTTATGGCCTCCAAAGAATGGAGAGTCTATCCAACAATAAGGCATGCAACGAGATACCTATACCGCCAGCCTTTAATCCTAGATCTACAAAGGATGCACTGCGAAGATTGAAAATGTAAAGATTATAAAGATTGAAAATGAAATGAAGACAACTTTGAAGTCCAAGAAACAAGAAGTAAAGATTGAAAATGAATCAGAAAGCCTTGAACAATTATTAAGTTCCAGCGCGAAGTTACCTGAGTATCCTTGTCCATTGAGTTCCTCAAGGACAAGAGCGTGAATGGTGAGAAGGAAAATGAGCATTGGAGCTTATATAGAGTTTCTTCACAGATTTGCTTCTGAAGAATATGACTCCTGCACTGTTGCTTTTGAAGAATCATTGGGCAAGACATACTGCTAGCAAGTTTATGACCATCAAAATAACATGCAATGTTATTGTGGTACTTAAACGCTTTCTTTCTTGCTTGCTATAAATGTCTGCACTTAACGATTTCTAACACGTTGTTGTATATTGACTAAATAGTATAAAACCTTAATGGTCTACAGAACTCAAAATTGATCTCATCATTGCCAACCACCTCCTTTTTAACCGAGAGAGATGCAGTGATATTGATGCTTGACCTTAGACTCTCCATCAACGGAAAAATTATTCTGTGTGGTGTACGGACGAATCCGGAGGCTAATCTGAACGCACCACGTCTCTCAATATATAATGCATTAGATGATGTGGCGCGTCTGAATTGACCTCCAACGCGTTCGGACAACGTACAGAATAATCTCTCCCGTTCACGAGCTAATTGGCCCGTTGCCTATCCCATCTGCTTGAATTGAGAGTCCTTGTTAAGCTTGATGGTAGCCATAAAGAGAAGCTGAATGTTGCATCCTCTCTTTTGATTTTGTTTCTTTTTACAAGGCACCATGAGGTGGTATGTAGGAACTTAGATAAGTTGTGAATTTGATCTCAAATTTGACAGCCACCAAAGTTGAAAACCAAAATCAGATTTGATTATAATCTTATCTAAGCTTTTCATGATTTTAAAATGACTTTAAAATCAAGTTTGTATGAAAAAAAAAAAAAAATCAAACTCCACACGTCTTAACACTTTGCTTGACTTGGTTTGCAAACCATCAAGTCAATCTCAAATAAGCTCAAATTTATTAAAGTGTGGAAATTATTGTTTGTTTTAGGTTTGCTTATTATCAAGTAGAACATAAATAATAATCTCAATCAATGACTATTAAATCTATCAATAATTTTTGCATAGATGGCTTGGAACACATGAACAAAAGTTCAATGGTGAAAGATTCTTTGAAGTGTAGAGAACTTAGAATTTATTTTATTCATAAATTTTAATGTATATTTGATAATTTGTAATACTAAAATATAATAATAAATGAACTTTATATTAGTGGTGAAAATAATAATAAATGAACTAAGAAAATTCTTACTCAATATTTCTTTATTTATACGATAGTCAATGCATCATTGTGTGACCATAGCGATGATTTTATTTATATAACAGTAAAATAGCAAAACAACAATATTAAATCTCCTATAATAACAAAGGAATGTGATATCTGTCTACAGAAGGGTATTGTAATGGAAATTGAGAAACAGATGAGAAGAACTCACTTTAGAAGAAGGGATTAATTATCTTCTGTTCCCTGCAATACTTCAGAACCAGCTACAATCCTTCTCCTCTTTACAATTACACAGTTCAATATAGACAAGTTTTGCTCTCCTCTCATTGTGAGACTATGAAACAATAGAAGCTTGAGCTAAACTGATAGAAACTAAAAGAGAGAAAGAAGTTCAAACTTTGGATACTTCAGCTGGAGTTGCAGATTTCTCTGTAATAATCTGCTCAAACAAATCTCTTATCTTTAATCCGACGATTGTTTGAAATAAACCTGTACCATTGTTACTACCTGGGAAGTCTGCATGCTTCAGCATTTGCTGTGTTACCTCTCCGTAAAACTTAGTTGATAAACTGCTGAGATGACTTTCAACATAAATGAGCTCATCCAGTCTATCAAACTGGCCATCCATTTCAAGTACTGAAACCTGAAGGAGAAAATAAAGAAGCTGAATTAGCAACAGAAGCTAAATCTAACTCCTTACAGTACATTACATTCTGCATAAAACAAATTGCTTCAGATATTCAAATTATGAATCTGCAACCTCATGATCGAAGTAACTGTCAGGTCCATAGAAGAACTTGATGCCAGGGTATGAGCAAGTGAGTTTTCTTCCACAAGGTATCCATGAGATGGTGGAACCTTCATCAAAGAGGTAGACTGGAGTGAAGTACTTAACACCTTCTTTCATCACCAACTTCACCCTTAAAACCGTTCCTTCGTTATCATCAGGGATCAGTTGTGTTGGCAAGACTTCGATTACACAGTCCGCATATTGCTTTTGTGGATCTGATAATGTCAAGAGATTCTTTGTTTGAGTTGGAACTTGTTTGTTGTTTTAGCGACTCAAATGCAGTACAAACTATTTACAAAGCTTTCTTCATTGATTACATTAGTGAAATGCTCTAAATTTGTAAGGTACCAAATATTCTTTTTTATTTTAAATCAAAGTATAAACAGGATGAACAAAAGTAATCTCAAATGGCCCCTAACGAAAAAGTTCGATATTTTGTTTATAAGAAACATACCAATATAAGCATCAAAGTCTGGTTTTCGTGCTTCAATGCTTGCTTTAATGCTTTCAAGGCTATGTCCACGCTCTGCCATGTCTCTCTGCAGCTCAATTTAAAGAGGATCAATGCATAAAAAATTTTAAAAAAATCAAAATGGTATAGAAGATTACTATATTGAAATGGGACATATTAGAGCTTCTCACTAACCTGAATTTTCCATGCAAATTTAACCTCATTGCTGATGTCCAAGTAAATACTGAAATCCAACAGATCCCTCACACGACCATCATACCTAAATACCAAATTATATGATAAAAATTTTGAAATATTGCGGAACTCCTTATGGCTGGATATTACATAAATGTCCATAGGTGCTAAGACTAGCCAATGGCATCCATCAATTCAAACCTTAATTAATGATTAATGAAAAAGAAAAAAAAATACAAGAGGTTAGCTCAAACTTAGCTCGTCAACTGATCAGCTTCAGCTCACTAATAAGTTTAACTTAGTTAAACCCCTAATGCAGTTTTTTTTTTTTTTTTGAACATTTAGGCCAATTAAAGCAGACTCACACACACATCTCATACACAAGACTCGAACCCAAGACCTCTTGGATGGTAGCCTAAACTTCCAACCAACAAACCAAGGTGAGTTGTGTCCTAATGCAGTGTTAGTTGGCATATTTATGAAAATAACCACATAGAAGTCCTCATTTCATCTAGCAAGGAACATGCAAATCAAATTTATATCACTATATGGCCTTAGTTTGCATGTCTATAAAAATAGCTTCAACAATCAGGAAAATAGCACAAGATGATGCATGCATTAATGTTTTATGCTTCCTTAACTAAGAAAGAAAAATGGAAATCATCAATGGATATAATTCCCATATAAACATAACCACCATGTACAAACTTTCCTCTGAAAAAAGAGAAAAAAGCCTCAAATTCCTCCTTTTTTTCTCCTTCTATCTCTTCTTCATCCCCACCACACACACAAAGACAAACAATCTTAGATGGAATGTCCTAGCTGGGAAAATCCGATTTTTCAGCAAGATATGATTGGATGTCATGAATTTGAGTGAATGAAAATGAAAATACTGAATAAATAAATGCAGATTGATAATCAATCCATAAATTATCGAAATTTAACTTCATTTCTTCCACTTTTCTTTGCTCGGAACAAATCCTAAGACATTAGTAACGAAAGAAGTGAAAGAAAGAACTCACATTGGATGCAAACCTTCAATAACTAAAATCTTTGGTGGCTTAATAAGCTCGGGAGGATCAAGCAACCCACTGACATGATTATATATAGGTTTCTCCACAGATTTTCCTTCCTTCAAAGCCTTAACTTGCTGAAACATAAGATCAAAATCATTTGCTCTTGGATCCAAAGCAGTCACTCCTTTCTCCTTCCTTCCTGTTCTATCCAAAGAATGGTAGTCATCAAGGCAAATTACAGTGGTAGTGTCGCTTATCAGAGTGTTAGAATCTGGATTCCCTCCCTTTGGCGGCTCAGCTGCTCCTCCAAAGACACTTGTCAGTCTCCTCATGAAAGTACTTTTTCCACATCCTGAGTCGGCTGCAAGGCCAATAACTACTGTGTTAGTTTCTGAAGAGCATGAGATTTCTCCTCTAACTCTTCTTCTGTTGGATCTGCAACTAGTGGAGAGGATGAAGTGATGATGGCTTTTTGAGGAGTTTGAGATTGGATATGGAGAGTGGAGGGAAGGAGAGGTGTAGGCTGTGCAAACTGCCATTTTTAATGGCTGTTATGGAGGAAGAAGAGAAAGAGAGAGCTGATTTGGGTTTGCTTTTGCTCTCTCCTTCTTGTTTTGTCTCTGGTATCTGAAATACAGAAGCAGAGGATAGAATTGAGAGAGGGTGCACTGCTCTCTAGCTATCTTTTCGATGCTTTCTAAGGAACAAGATCTTCTTTTTCTTTTTACTATTATTTTTATTAAGAAAAGTTAATTATAATCTCTATAGATTAATAACTATTGTGCTCGAAATTAGTTTAAATTTTATTGTCGAGTAGAGATATTAAGCTTGATTCATTAAAATAACCTTATGGTGATACTGATACAGATGTAAGCTTCGTGATTAAATAGCATCGCTCTTTTTCATTAAATTAGAAGTCATGGAAATAATATATCTATAATATAAGGATAAGAACTGTATACAATAGTCTCTTTGAGGCTTCGTTTGGGACGGTTTTCTTACCTTTTTTCAAGCCGCTTTTTAGTACATGCAATTTTTTTATTGCTTTTTAAAATAGCTTTTTCATACAAAAATTTTTATACAAAAATTTTAATTTTTTTACTAAAATATTATTTTAAGAAACAATGAATAAATAATCCCAAATAAAGTCTAAATTATATAAATTAAAAAAAATAGTAGTATTATGTGGCTTTTAAATACAAATAAAAGAGAGTTGGTGACCATTAATTTTGAACAAGATTATGATGATTAGAGGAATATGAGAGATTATTACATGTGAAGTCCGAACGTGTCCAGAGGTCAATTAGAACATGTCACATCATGCAATGCACTTTATATTTGATGATGTGGTGCGTCTGCATTGATCTTCGGATGCGTTCGGACACAGCAAATAATAATTTTTAAAGGAATAGAGAGTTGTAGAGGTGAGCTTGTGGGTTTATAGCCTTTTTGCTACAATCCTCTGACTTATTAAATATTTAGTGAGTTGGAATCATTAATATATAAATAAAAAATAATTTTATGGGTTGAGATTATTGAGGGTGGAATTGTAATTATGGTGATGGAAAAGCTAAGGAAATGGGATAAAGGAGAAAAGAAAAGCTTGGTTGCAATGCCACTATTCAAGATATGGTGAGGACACGTGCCAGGCTGAGAATGATTGGTTGGAGATGAGGGAATGAAAGGCTGTGAGACAAGGAAAATAGATAGGGTGATTAATATTATGTGATAGCTGATGAGAGATAAAACTAAAGAGAACCATGCTCGCTTCGTGTTTCTGTGAACCTGCTGACATTAGAAGAGTGTAAGTAGGGGTGTCAATTTTTGACACGACCCGAACTCGATTCGAAAAAATTTTGATTAGAGTCAATCCGGACCCGAACGTGTCGGGTTCGAGTTCAACAAATCAACCCGTTTTAAAAATCGGTTCGGGTTCGGGCGAAATTGACACGAAAACTCTTATTTGACTCGAAAACCCGAGATTGACCATTTTTTACCCTATTTTGACCCGAAAATCGAAGATTGACCCGATTTTTTACCTGAAAACTAGCAATTTTAGGTCAACTTCGGGTCATTCATGTCGAGTCGGGTTGACCCGGACCCGAATCGGGTCGGGTTCGGGTCCGGAAACCTAACCCGATTTTAAAAATGGGTCGGGTTCGGGTTGACCCGAACAGTGCCGAGTCAATTCCAAGTTTGACCCGAACCCGACCCATTGACCCGAATTGACACCCCTAGGTGTAATTAAGCTCTCCTCAAAGGCTTAAAATTTGCAGGATAAATAAATAAAATAAAATAAAATTATTTTTATAGTAACCTTACAAAGAAGATTCCTAAAAATAATTATATTATATTCAATTTCAGCCTAACTTAATTAGATTTAGAATTGGAACAGATTAAATTCTAATAGAGCAGATTAGGCTGTTAATTAGTGATATCAGTTCAATAGGAGAGAAGCCTAACTAAGAAAATACTTTAAATTTCAAGTGATATTTAATATTTGAGTAACATTAAATGTTTTGACGGATATTCGAATATGCTAATGGCTTGGCTCAACCAAGCTCAATTGGCCTTGAGGTGAGAACGGTTGAAGGTGCCCTTATTAAGAACTTTTATTAGGTCCGGTGTAAGGACGTAGAGGAACGTCCGGTCGGAGGCAAAATCCCGCCAAAAAACTCGGTATTTGCTCGGTATTGCTAGCTATTATTTGATAATAACGAGGAATACCTCTCTGTGAAGACCAATACCGAGTTATACCGAGCTATACCGAGGAATACCGAGTTGTACCGAGTTTTTTCTAGGAAAAACTCGGTACAACTTTTGTATAACTCGGTATTGCTCGGTATAGCTCGGTATTGGGTCTTCACGTGATGGTATTCCTCGTTATTGTTTGGTATTGCTCGGTATTTGCTCAGTATTTCTCGTTTTTTGGCGCGATTTGGCCTCCGACCGGACATTCCTCTACGTCCGGTCGGAGGACGTAATAATTGTTCCCTTATTAAAAGCCTAGGTACGCTCGACAAGGATCAAGGATAACTCATCAAGGTCTACTAGTCACTTGACGGGCCTACTCACCACTTGTCACTCAATGGATCTACACATCACAAGGGATGTAAGTGAGCTGCGAGCCGGCCTGAGATTGAATTGTTGATGAGCTCACGAGTCGAGCTTATCAATCTATGAGTTTGAGCTTGAGCCTATACTTGAGCTCGTATATTAAACGAGCTCAAGTTCGAGCAGCCTGGCTCGACTCGAAAGCTCGGTGATAAGTTAAAATATATTTAAAAATTAATTTAAATTAGCATTATATAACATATTTTAACATTTTTAAATTAATTATATATTGAGTCAAGTTCGAGCTTTCCAATCGAGCTCGACCCTATAAATTTTTTAACGAGTCTAGCTTGAGCTTAGTAAAAGAGCTCGAGTCAAGCTCAAGCTCAATAAAAACTAAGCAAGCTTAGCTCGATTAGACATATACTCGGCTCGACTTATTTATACCCCTACACGTCACTTGCCAATGTGAGCCTTGAAAGTTATGGTTGAAGTAATTTTTGGATATCATCAACAGATTAATTTGAATCCAACACTAGGCTTGCTAAATCAAGAGCTTAAGCATTATTTTATCAAACATTGATAACCTAGATCAAGTCAAAACTAAGCAACCTTAACTTAATTATGCAAATACTCGACTCGACTCGTTCACACCCCTACACGTCGCTTTCCACTGTGCGCCTTGTAAGTCGTCAAAGTAAGATCCAAATATCATCGGCAGATTAATTTGAATCTAACACTTGGCTTGTTGAGATCAAGAGTAAACTTTATTTTATCTATCATTGATAACTTAGTTCGAGCAATACTTTACTTTAATTGGGTTTAAATGCAACTTTTCCAAATGAAATATGAATAGCATTAAGATCATTATAGTCTGATTAAAACTGTATAGCACAACAACAAGCCTTTATCCCATTAAGGGGTCGGCTACATGATTTGTTATGAATATGAAGTTTTCCCTTGGGAGCACTGCAACACTGGGATAAGAGGTGCTGCGATGCTAAGTTCTCGGGTTCAAGTAATGTTATTATATACAGTGTCGATGTAGTGACACCGCTATTTGGAGTGCTGTGATGCCAGGCCATTCTTTATAAATATCAATTTCCACTTAAATTTCATTTAAATTTCTCCCCCCTTAGGCTACTAGATTGAGAGAGAGAATATAACTTTTAAAGAGAGAAAACCCATTCCAAGCTGCTTTAGTCCATTTTCTGGCTTCTACTATCTGCCCAGTTCAAAAAATTCCCAGGATCAAGTTAGTTTACATTCTGCCCATCTTAGTTTTTAATAAAACGAGAATTGAGATTTTTTTGATAAAAATTATAATTTCTAACTTAAAAACATGAATAAATTTAGATCTGTTAAAATTTTACCCAGTAACTTTTGGTATATTATATGTAAGAATATTCTGAACATTTTCAAATTTCATTTGAAAATTTTTGTGAGATAGTTTAAAAAACCAGCTATCTTTAGTGATTTAAAAAATAATTCCTCAAAAAATAATATTGATGCATATCAAAAGCTTTAAAATAGTGTTCTAAACAAATTCCTGATAATTTGGTACAATTTGAAAAAATCTAAATTTCTACCCAATATTTTAAACATTTTGGCTTTTAGTATAGTATTTTGCACTATTTTGTATTGTGCCAATTTTCATTATTTCATCTCAATTGCAGTTATATATGTGTTTATTTGCCTCAAGTTTATGATTTTTTAGGAGTTCTTATATTAGGAGGAAATTATGTTGTGTTGAATGCATTTGTGACTTATAAGGACTTAAATAACAAGTATATGATGTGCTAAGCAATTGAGAGCTATAAGAGCTTATTTTATGATATGCTAGCACAGGAGAGAGGTATAAGGTCTTGAATCCTTATATCTATTTATGTTGGGAGACATAAAGGCATGAAGGAAATCTTTTAATTTCTATTTTATATAATAAGTGCTAGTTTATTTATATTTTGAGCAAAGTCTGTTTAAATTCTATTATATGGAAGCACTATTCTGTTCAGTAGAATAACTCATTTATAACTTCTCTTTTATTCAATTTTAAATAATCGTTGGGTCAAGTATTAAAAATTTAGATCAATGGGTGTGACTTATTGGGTTATGTTGGCTCATAGCTATTACATACTTTATTTAGGTTATGGCAAGGTTAAAAGCTTGTTAAGTAGCTAAGGTTGTAGGATCTGATAGCTTAAGTCTGTATTAGGTTTTTTTTTTCCTGATTTTGTACAACAATGACTATTTTTTGTTATGTTTTGCCTTTGTCAGTTGCTGTGTGCTATATTTAAGAGATTTTATTGTATATGCATATTGAAGACAAATGAAAGAAAATTTGTGGATATATATATTTTTCATTTATGGGAATTAAATAGTACCTATGGTGTCTGTTAATAATTAAAAAAATCTGAAAAGTCGCTTCAAATTAGACCATGGGCTTGATCTATCACCATCCAACACAATATGATTTTTTTTTAGTTGGAATAAACACGATATGATATATTCAATATGTGGGTAATATTATGTTTACTAAGGTTTCTCAGTTTTAATTTACTCGTCTACTGCTCATGATACACCATCCATTTTTTTGCATATGTCCACACTCACCACAACTTCTAAGTATGTTATATCCAAAATTGTCTGTGGGTATACGAGAACTATATTGATGTACTTGACAAGAGAAAAATCAAAGATAAAAAAGAAAAAAAAAGGAGAATTTATAATGAGAAGCTACCCTTGAGATTTTCTTAAAATAAGAACTGCAAAAAATGTGCATCCTTAGCTTCCCCTATCCCCTTATAAGTTTATATTAGGATTTAACATTACAAGAAAGACAATATATTAAAATATATAAATAAAAACAATGCATAGTAAGGCTTAATTGTTGCTTATTGTGAAATACATGTGTTTTGTAGCCATATTTAAATATCCATTAACTATTTGAATTTAAAAGTCCTTAATGAAGTGAGTCACTATCTTCTTTCTTCCAACTCTTTAAGTCGTCAACAAATTATAAAATCCGGATTTTCCATGTTTACTCAGGTTTCTCAATCTCGCTCTTCAAGTACTCAAGATACATCTCTAGCTTTGAGAATGTTAGATCCCAAACTATCTGTGGGTAGATCAGAACCATATTAATATGCTTGATGAGAGGAAAATCTAAGATAATAGGGAGAAAAGGAGAATCTATAATAAGAAGTTTTGAGAGTTCTGTTAAGTAAGGAGTGCATAAAATGTGTATCTTTAGCTTTCCCCCTTACCTTTTGTTTGTAAGTCTAGGTGAGAATTTATCATTACATGAAGGCTACTTATTAAAAAATATAAATAAAAACAATGCATAGTAAGGCTTAGGCTTCATTTGGGACGGTTTTCTTATTGCTTCTAAAAACAACTTTTTAGTACTAAAAAGCTGCTTTATGAAGCAGTAAGAAAGCCATCCCAAATGAAGCCTTAATTGTTGCTTGCTATGAAATAAGTGCGTCTTCTAGCCTAATTGTTAGATATCTATTGATTGACTACTTGAATTAAAAGTCTCTTAACAAAGTGAGCCATTGGCTTTTGATTGAAGTGGTTGACTTGATAGAGAAAATTCCAACGTGTTCGAATGAAGTTGATGATTTTACTTATTGAACTTTGATGTTGAGCTTATAATGCTTGAATAAATCTTGGAATGTGTTGGCGAGTTTGTCATGATCTTTACGGATCCACAACAATCTTGACGAGTATATTATAAACTTGGTGAGTTCATGTTAATCTTGGCGAGTTCAAGATGGCATTGGCAAATTCATCATCTTTATTGGTCCGCCTTGATTGAGTTATCTTGAATCAAGTTGATTTAGCTTGAACGAAGTACTTGAAATACTTGAATGTACCATGAGTTAAAACATATATACATTACAAATATAAGATATTTTCCTCATAAAATGATACATTTCAATATGTTTGTAAGCTAACCAATAAATATATTTAACTTATAAAATATAGTTATTAACTTACAAAATAAAAAACCCATAACTTTTAAATAACAATACGTCAGGAACTAATACAATTTTGAATGTTATTCTACAAACAATCATAAACAAAATGTAAATTTTGGCAAATTTCTCACATGTTATATTCCTTTTTTATCTCATACATAACATGTCTCACATAAAATATATTAAAAATATGTTAATTTTTAAGGTGTGCAAAACATTACTTGTTATATATAGTAGAGAGAAATAATGGTTGATGTTTGCTTTCAATATGATTCTTGATACTGGAAATCAATATTCATATCGACTATCATCATTGACAACAACGTCGATACATATCATCATTGATAAGACTATTGCCTATCATCGACAGCAAAGCCAAAGCTAGTCATTGATATTAACACTGTTGCTCATTGTCAACACAAGCACTTACGCTTGCTGGTGACACCAACGTGTAGGTCCACTTATGATTTCAACGCCAATGCTCCCACCATCGACGTCAACATCTACACACCAACATAAACATGAAAGTCGAAGCCCTTTATTGCCACCATCATAGTAACATATATTCTCTATTAAGGCCAAATCCTACTTTTTTTTCATCACTAACCTCTCCACTTATACAGAGAATGGTCGAGAAGATCTCCAACAATCTCTTGATGATATCTTTCTACACTTCGAATCATAATCCTATTTATAACATGAAATACATATTCAACCGTTCATATCTATTATATATTATATAAATGAATTATCCAATTACGAGGGAGAGCAATCTTCTTAATCTAAGACTCACACTAGTATAGTCATTTAAGTTAAAATAGAGGCATATTTTTCCCTTTGCTTACTTTTCATTAAAAAAACACATTTCTCTAATGAGTTGCTCTCAACTTAAGATGTATGTGCATAGGCTAAGACAATAAACTCTTGTTTGCTATGGAAAAAGTTTATAAAGAAGTTAAAAATATTATCATTTGAATATTAGGTTCATTTATTATTAAAAAAAAAAACATTTTTAAAAGGAGTTGATTCAATTATGAGAGTTTTGAAAGAATTTTATGAAATTTAAAATAAATAGTTTAGTCAACATTTTGTTTTGGATAAATTATATATATATATCGGCTTCTTCCCTTCAATGGACTCCACTACAGAATCAACCGATCCGATGAGCTTCGATGTGGACGAATGGGACGAGAACTTCATTAACGAAGTTTTTCAGGTCGAGCTCGGGTTATGCTCCAAAAATGCCGTCGTTAATCCTATCGCTCCTCCGCCTCCACCGAACCCTAGCTCCTCTTATCTGCTGGAGCAAGAGGCATTTGACCACTGGGAACTGCCCCCACCTTTTCGTTCGGAACGCGCGGGTTTGTCTTCTTCTGGGGTCCATGCGGGTGGCAGCGATATATGCTTCTCTCCGCCGCGGGAGTTATCGCAGAGGTTTAAAGAAGTGTCTGAAGATGCTCCGGTTGGGGATGGTTGCGTGATGGTTGAGAGTAGGATTTCTAGGAATGGCGGTTTCAGTCGCGCAGGTGGTGGCAGGAGAAATAAAGAGCTGGAGCGGTTGAAGGCGAGTTCTCTAGTGTTTGTGTTTTATATTTACGTTGATTTTTGTAGAACACCGTCCGTCCGGAATTTAGGGTACCTTCGCTGCTTCAGCAGGGAATGCGTGGTCTATATTGACGTGTAGTAGGTTTTAATAGTTCGTTAAAGCACTTTGAATATCTTGTTAGGCTCTGATTTGCAAGAGAATGCTGGGATGTTAGGCAGAGGGTTTTTATTCTTTAAGCAGTCTTCTCTCACCAGTGAGATTTAATCATCGATTGCAGCGATCAGGAGCTGGTTTAGGGGCTACATCTATAAGCGTTTATCAGGTAGTGTTGGGACTCTGTCTTTGATTGCATTGTTTTGGGCGTTTCAGCTTGGCATTCTGGGTGGCTTGGTGGCTCTAGTTTGCTTGTGATCTAAGATACTTTGGCGTTTGTTCCAGTTCGGAGACTTTTCTTTTAGGGCTAGGTTTTAGAATTTAATCTGCTTTTACTTGGAGAAATTGTTTTCTTTTGTCTTTACTATATTAATCTTCATCTATATAGATAGTTTTTTAAATTTCTACTATTATTGACCTTGGCCTATAATATTCATAAAACAAAAAAAATTTATAGTTTGTATTATTTGTTAGAGTTAGAGAATTCACGAATTTTGGATTTGAGGTAGCCAACAGAGCTTATAGTTGTGCATATTGTCTTCTGTAGAAATAGCGTTGATATGTGAATGCTCTCTTTACTGCATGGTTTATGATGTGCTATTTACTTTTCTTCTGCTTTTTGTTCATATCTTTTTCTTGAGGTGTAAAGGAGTTAAACATCTAGGTGTCGTTTGGGACAGCTTTTAAGTACAAAGATTTTAATTTTTTACTAAAAATCTATGTTGAGAAGCAATAAGAAAGTCGTCCCAAACGAAGCCTTGGTGTTGTTAGTGTCTTATTGGTGGATAGTTTTCAGTCCACTCTAAATTTATTTGGCTTTTTGCATGAGCAAACTGCAAATTGTATGGGATTCCGCCTTGGCATATGAATATTGGTGGATAGTTTTCAGCCTTGGCATATGAATATTCACATTCTAGCTCCACTTTTAGTGTGTGATATTACTAGGATTGGATTGGGTTGCTCCCACAATATCTGTGTGTGTTTTGGGGGTGGGGGGTGTATGGTTGTTGAGGGTATGGTTTGTAATAAGCTGTATTGCAAGCCTTTGTCATGGTCATTGGGGTATGGTGACACCTGAATCATAACGGGCATGATTTGCTGGTTTCGTCCTCAGCTTTGACTTTGATGGGGTTTCAAGTGGTTGCAATTAAGTATGATACACATGCTGATGATAGCCCTTCTCTGCTTTGTCCTTGTCTTGAAGAGACTTTTCTCTTTTTTTTTTTTTTGGTCTAATGTTCTTCATATATACCTCATTGTTCTTCATATCTAATAGCTTTTTTAAAATGATATTTGTCTTTTCCATTTGCTTTAATGCTTAATACTGTCTGGTAACATTTGTACACGGTACTAAGTATTAAGAAATTTGTAGAACTGTACCATCAGCCATAATATGAAGTGTTTTTATTCAGTGTGCTTATTAAATAGAACTTACTCTTCTTGTTTATATTGCAGAAGGAGCTGGAGCATCTCTCCAAGAAGTTCACTCACATGGTACTATTTTCTATGATAAGTGAAAGTAGTTATCTGTTTATTATTTACTTATGATATTTCAGGCTTTCAGCTGTTCCCTTGCACAGGAAATGTCATCATTCCTTGAATAAAAAAATTCTTTTGTGAAATATCTTTTTTTAAAGGGACCATTTGGTTGGATATATTTTGAGTATAAATAAAAGGTTTGTAGGGGTTTAGAAATTTTGGGTGTTTGGTGTATAGTAAACGAGTGAAAAGTAAAATTTTCAGGCATTTGGTCTACCATAGGCTTTATTTCTCATGCATTTCAAATTTAGACAAAGTTGGCATATTTTGTTTTTGCTTTTATCTCTCACTAGTGTTTCGCACACAAGCTCTCTCTTTTGTTTACGTTATTACCGCCTCTTGCTCCCAATTCATCTCTTGCCCATCCGTCGGCTTTGTCTTCCATTCGAGATGCTTTGCCTCACCATTCAAAAATGCATTTCCAAAACCGCACTACTTCTCCCACTGTCTCCCGTGCACATTTCTTTTATTACAAACCACTTGACGAATAGGATGTGGCCCAAAGAGGTTGACCTTTAAGGGTGTTGTTGGCAGTGTACACCGAAGTAACTTATGGGGGATAAATGGTGATGACATGGAGTGTTGGGGAGAAGGAGAATACAAAAACTAAAAAAAACAATTTTGTGTTCACTTTAGATACAAACAAACAGCTTGATGAAAATTAATACACTTTATTTTCTTAACATTGCATTCTTAAAATATATGTATTTTTAGTGCATGCAACCAAACAACTCCTAAGAAACATAATATTGCAAAACCATTATGGTCAGACACCAAACTTACGTTACTGTTTTACTTTTCAGGAACAAGATTGCATCACCCTTAAGAAAGATAGAGATCAGAAAAATGAGCAGCTGAAATGTGTTATTTCACAACTTGAAGCTAAAGATGCTGAGATCTGCACTCTGAAGAGGGAAAACTTGTGAGTGTAGTATGTTGCCATTTTTATCAATAATATTATGTCAAAACGTTTTGAAAATAAAAGAAAAAAAAAAACTTTGTTCCCCAAAGTGATAAATCCTGTATTGACTAAAGCTTTGGCCATTAAGATGTAATAATAATGTTGTACAAAGTAGATTCAAATGTGCATTCCTGCATGACATGTACACACTGAGGGGTACAACCAATGCGCGTATTCACTCATGGAACTCCCACATATCACACATGCAGATTTGCAGACACAATTGAATGTTTGGCCCTATTAACATCCTTCCAAGAATTTTTTATTGGCATTTTAAATTAGCTTGTGTGGTTGCAGGGGCGCTTGTGAACAAAATCAACCTCATGCTTCCATTTCTTTTGAAAACAAAATAGTACCCATCAAATCTGGAACATACAATTCTAAATTGAAAGTTCATCAAGCAAATGGATCAGCAGTCTCTGAACTGAAGCGGCGTATAATGATTGATGATCGTAAGATATTGTTTTTATACTGTAAACTCTGACTCATACCACAATTTTAAGTTTTCAGTTGTTGACTAAACTTAGTTTGTTCATTTGATGGGTTTAGAAGCAACTACCTCCTGTGAAGCTCAGGTGCTTTTGTCAATTCTCCTTAAATACCATTTCATCTATGGTCTTACTATAATGACCAGTCCATCTAAGCCATGATTTTTTCGCACTTGCACAGGAATGTTCCTTTATGGAGAAGAGCACTAAAACTAAGCATAGTAAGAGTACAGGAATCCAAACTGATGTTGGTCAAGATGCCATTGATATTGTCCAACAGAAGAGAACGTTAAATGATCAAGGAATTGTAAGCAACTTGCATGCAATCTGGGGCTTATATGACAAAAGATCAGGAAGCAACCTGGTGTTGAAGCTTCTTAGATCTTGTTCAGCGGAATTTTTTACACTTTTCAGGTGCATCAAATTGTCTTCAAAATGTAATCTCGATGGACTGGCAAATGAAAGCTTTTCAGAGATACCTTTGCATGACAGTATACATTCTATTCATTCAAGTGATTCTGCTAAAGCTTCTCGGTTTTATCAATTACTAATGAAGGTGCAAAAGCCTAATAAATTGTCTCTCATATGAACTGCACAACATCAACATAATTGATCTTTTACCTGGAATGCTTTGTTCAAGTACTTTGTGAGAATCTGCTCCTTTGATTATAAAAGTTTTAGAGAATTTTTCTAGTGGAGTCAAACCATCCAGTGATCAAAATCAGCATGCATGTCACCTGATAAAATTATATACTGGTTACATGACATTATAAGCTAATGGCATCTTTAGAAGAAATCACACCATTGAACACATAAGTCTGTTCAGTCGGAGTTGCCCTTTTTCATGCGTGAATTGTTAAACGAAAGTATTTGGGGCTTAATGACGTCAAGTCAGAATTTGATGACTGAATGCATTCCATGTTCTAGAGCACATCAAACACTTGTTAGGCAGAGAGCATATTGTTAATAATCATAGAATGCTTAATAATTGTGCATTTGGTTAGTGGGCATGACATCAAAACTGATGAGTGGGCATTTGCAGAATTAGGTAATTGGAGCTTATTTTCCATGATCATTAACGGGTTTCTAATTTGTTATTGCAGATGCGTCATGAGATTGTACCTTTGCAGGATTTTATTGATGCATTACTAGAGCTATGCAACCTTGATAACGTAAGTGATAGAATTCTTAATCCCTATTAAGATTCTTTGAATTAACTGCTGGGCAGATTTTTCTGAATCTTAGCATGTGATGCAAGCCACCTTTAACTTGTTTTCAAACTCAGAATGTCATCTCTTGTATACGCTGTGAGTTATAGATTGCTTATCCTAGAGCATAGCTATCTTCACGCTCTTTGATTTCCTTTATGAGGTTATCTTATTATTATTTTTCAGCGCCTTAGCATTTGTTCACAAATAATCGATATTCACGTTGAAACTTATTTAGTGGCATTCAGAGATGCTTAAACTGACCTTTTTTACCAAACTATTCTTGATATCACAGATGGATAGGAAACACAATTTATACTTCCTGCATAATGTATCTTTAGTTTTTTGAGAAATTTAATTGCATCAAATCTTGTTCTAAATAGGAAACATAATGTATACTTCCTGCAAAGCATCTTTAGTTTTATATACTTCCTGCATAGGAAACACAATTTATACTTATGATAATTAATGTTTTGAATTACAAGTAAACAACCTCTTTTGAATCGTGGGGTAGGGTCACATGCATCAACTCCTCTCCAAATTCTGCATTGGTTGATGTTCTATGCGGTGGGTACACCCTTCAAAATATTGTTTAATTTCAATGCTTTTTTTAATTCCAAGTGATTATTTGCACATTGCGTCGCCATTATTCTTCTCCTACAATATTTATTTTCTGCTGTTTTTGCATGTGTTTTCTGTTATCATTGTTATCATTGTTAACTTTTCTTAATGGGACATTGCCTGAAGAAAATGATTAATCTACATAAATGGTCTGATTCTTCTAACCATTCTTGACCTTTTCTAAGCTGACTAGATGTTTGTGGACAATAAATATGATTTTGAAAAGGTCCTTATCAGCTTTGTTCGGTTCCTGGCATGCTTAGCATTTATGAACCGGCTTTTGTTCACTGCCAATATTTTCAATTTTTCTTCTTTTGTTACAGGCTGTCGCCCATGTGTCTATGCGCATACTGCATGCTACCTTGCAACATTTAGTCTTTGATTCTGGTTTTCAGGTAAAGGTGTATGACGTCTGATGAATTTATTATTGTCACAATTTTAGTATGCAAATCTTGTTCTTTTCCTTTATTGACTTTTTTATATATTATCAGTTTTTGTTCATCTCTATTTCATTGAAATACCCTCAGGTTTGGATAATGACCTTGGTAGACTCATCATAATTATTAATGGTTTATCTGCTTCATGTATCATCTTATTTATCGAACTAAAGAACTTATTTTTCTATTTTTTTTTTTAATTGTTATTTTCTCTTTTCTTTTGATTCAATGCTATACATATTTATTTCTGCTAATTAGTTTCAAAGATAGTTTTCCCTACACCCAAATATCTATTAGGCCTTAATATTTACAACCATATATCGGAGAATGCTTTTGACTTGCTAACAACAACAATTAACTCAGTTGATCTTGGCCTAGCATGAATAAGGATTAAAGTGACCATGCTAAAAAGTGCCATCTATGTTAAATCAAGGAGACATTTTACATTGCTCGCCCATAACCTACTACATTATGCAATATTATCATGGCTATTTGAAGTTCGGGGCAAGAACACAAAGCCCTTTGAATCTTCCACTATGCATAATGTTATTCTCGTTGCCAGAAAGTATTGCTAAAAGTGGGTTGAAGCAATTCCTTTGAGATGAGCTAAGGTAGACAATGTGAAGTTCTTTTGAGACTACTTTGTCTACTAAGTTGTGGTGCCATGCTAAATCATATATGACAAGTGCTTCGAATTATTGTTTCTTCAAATGACAAAAGATGGATTGGCATTACTTTTCAATATGTCACTTAATGAATAATTATTTAATCGAGTCATTAAACAAGTTGATAAAACTATTAAAGAAATGAGTGACATAAAAAACTAACGAGAGTTTTGTAAAGCATATCACTCCACTTATGAAAAATACAACGAAGGCCACTCCATTAGTGTTCTTGTTTGGAGCAAAGGTGATATTCCCTCTCGAGGCTACCTTCACTATGTACACCAGTCATTGTGGTCACACACAAGAAGGGAATGCTCGTCTATGACTCAAGGAACTTGAAGCCTTAGATTAAGTTTGATTCTATGCCATACATCAAGGAATTCTTTTTAGATTGCTCTTTCTTACACCTCATCCCAACAAAGAACTCTATTTCAAAACCAACATCTTCTATACAAACTAAGCTTACACTAAATCAATCTTCTATAGCTGTTATTAAATTAATCTAGGAGAAAGGCATTTCAATCTATCAAGCTGAACTGTCAAATCAATCCTGCCATTAAACCTGCTAACAAAATCATTGAGCCTGCAAATAATGGTACGATAATTTTTACTAGACATTTCTTACACTTATTCTTATCATACAAAAATATTTATCATAGTAATCACTCAATCCTTATTAACCTTCATTCTATTTCTATTTCTAAAATTGTCTCCAGGGTTTTAAATAATGCGAATTGGACTAACAGTTCAAGGGATGAAATGAAAGCCCTTCAAAAGATCAAAACATGGGGATTGTTGACATTAGTGAAAAGAAACCAATGTGATGTAGATATGTTATGAGTTGAATCGAGAGCTGGAATACCAAGGCAAAAATAATCAGTTGAATGTTAGTTTAGTTCTTTTTTGCTAACATTTTTTTTCAAAAGTAATATGTTTCAAAATCAAAGACCTAATAAACCATACAACTTTTTTCATTTCAAATCATGATATAAATCATTTCTATCTTATAAATTTGCAAAATAATGCAAATCAAGCATGATTTAAACTAGTGCATATTTTCTAACAAACCTATCCTCCGATGCTTGTCTTCTGCTATAGATAAATTCTATTCATTCACCCATTTACATGATATATTTATGAGCTTTTTGGTGCATTCACATAATCCACCTGCAAGTTCTTTATTATATTTGCACAGCGCATTTATGTGATGCATTTACATGCTGTTGGTGCATGCGCTATATGCTTGCATATTCTTTATTATTTTGCACACTTTTCAATGTGTTTACATGATGCATCTGGATTTTTTCTTGGGTATTTTGTTTGATTTCAAAGTAGTATCATGTTGCATGTGCTTGTTTTGAAAATATCTAGATTTTGTTTGGTTTGCGTGAATATTGTCATTTAAAACACGTACTATTTCATTTTGAGGTTTTAAAGAATGCCTTTTGTCTGCTTTTATATGCATTTTGTGGATATGGGGGTATGCTGTTGGTTTGTTAGAATCTTTTAAGTACATTAAGATGCGACTTTTGTCTTAAATTTATATTTTGATGCTATGGAATCAAATTTTCTCATATAGATAGGAGACCCTTTATTTCACTTTACCATTCAAGCTTGCTTGATCTCATGTGTGTGAGGTTTGAGCATTCTAAAAGTGGCATGGAGGTTCTAACTCTTCCCATAGGCAAGTTGTTGTGTTTTCTGCAAGTTCCCTATCCGTCCATTTGGATGTTTAGTTCTTGTTCTATTTTAATAAATTTGTTCTTATTTTTTATCATTTGTTAATTTTCTTTAATTTTAGTTTCATTTCATTTGAATGTTTTGTTTATGTCCCAAAGTCCTCTTCATCCTGTTCTTTTAAGTTCTATGCAAGTTTGGTTCACTGAAAATATTGATAGCATCCTAACGGAAAGTGTGCATGAAAAAGCTTGCCAGATGGAGTACAAAATGGGAAAGGGAGACATGGTGAGCTAGCTAGGAGGTGCGCATCCAAGCGCGTGAGGTTTCTTATTTGATTTATTTAGTATAATGAGGTCTTATTGAGTGGGCGCTACTCGTGCGCTGCTACAGCACGACACTGCAGTAATTGGGGGATGGGGTGGTAGAGGGAACCCTCTTTTAAATAGTTTGCATTACGCTAGCCATTTGCAATCACATTGGTCTAATTTACTAAAATTCATTCACACAATTTTGCTTATGTGTCTAAGTTTTTACGCTACAATTTTTAGGACGCTGTTTTCATTCACATTTCTATTTATCAATCTCCTTGGACATTTTATTCAAATGCATATGCTTATGAACTTAAATATGATTTTCCCAGTGTACTCTGCGCAGGAGCAATGTCTTTGTGGGTAAATCTAATGATGAAAGCTTTACAGGCGAAGGAGCCATTGCACAGGAGAATCAGGTTATGAAATTTCATGATCTTCAAATGACTGATAATGCAAGTGAAGCTTCGCCTGTTTCTTCTATGGGGAATTTATGCATGGGTGACGATCAGGCTTCTAACACCGCTATGTTTTTGTCTTTTGGAAGTTTGCTTAAAATCTTCGAAATGATGGAGAAAATTGTTGTGAGGAATGTTGATGAGTATATTCGTCTTGAGGGGTTGTTGATCATGAGTTTAATCATGATGGAGTGCAAACCTAACATAGATAGGGAGAAGTAAGTTGCTTTGTTCGTTCCATTCAATCCACCACGTAGAGTTGTGTTCCTTTTGCATCATTGTTGATAATTTAATGATTTATACAGGTTTGGGTCAGTACATTTATTGCAAACTTTGTCAACTCTAATGAGCACGGAAGCTGGGGTGCATGTAAGGAAACAAGCAGTGCGTCTTATGTTTTTGCTGTTGAATAGTAGGTTCTACACCTTAGATAGCTTTTTGAAATTTTTAGCTTCCTAGCCTTGCCATATCAAAATTGGTTGTGTTTTTTTTATAATCAGTCTTCTAAGATTCGAGATTTTATGAAATATATATTTTAATCTTCATCTTCATGCTTGCCTTAAGTTTTCAAACATTTAATTTTGGCCAAAAGTAAACATATGCTGTTACCTAGGGGAGTGGCGGGGGAATCATGGATTAACTTTCTCTTGAACTCTAGCACAGACAGCCTATCTTAATGACAGAAACATACATACCAAGTAGCTGCCCTTCCTCTGTAATACCCAATACAAATTTGACTACTCGGATAGACTTGCATGGAAGTTTATGTTTGCTAGCTGCTTTTGTTTATTTAGTGCCTTAATATATTTTATAGCATAGTAATTGAATAATATCCTTGCTGAGTAGTCACATGGCCATTGCTTGCAATTATTAAAAAAAATAATTCATGAATATTTCTTGGAAAGTCCCACATAATTCACAGCATATGAACTTTTATCTTGGTAACATTGGCTTAAAGAAGCAAGAGTGACAAAAAGGAAAGTCCTGCGAGGCAATTCACAGAGAAGAAGAATCTGAAGAAATAGCATTGAAATTGGGAGAGAAAAGGCGACTATCCAAAACAGACCTTTTAAGAAAGAGTGGGTGATCTAATTAAGTGGAGTGTGATATGCAACAGCAGATGATTAACATAATTATATCATTGAGCAGCTCAAATGTCAGTGTGGATGGGCTTTGGTTTTGAGCTTTGTTTTACTGTACTTTTTTGTTTTAAATTGACATTATCATGTGTATGTTGTTGTCCATCAATTGAGTTAAGAGAATGGTGATTAAATCCCTGGTACAGGAAGGATAATGGTAAAGATTTTGATGTGCATAAGTTGGTGATACCGTACTCTTTTCTATCTTTACCGAAGTGTTTAGGTCATGAAGGTGGTGATGATTTAGTTACTTTTGTTGACCCTCTTCTTGTCAACATATTTTATAATCACACCAGCTTATTTAGAGTGAATAGTACCAAATATATAGCAAGAAGGTGGAAAGCCTAAAAAATTGATGTATTTATTTGAAGCTTTTGAATTCTTGAAAACAACCTTATCTGTATTATTTTTTTTTATCTTTCTTTCTTGCTTTGTGTTCATCTTTCTTCTCCATTTTCCCTGATGTTCAGTATTTCTCATTCCTCATGCACAAATTTAATGCAGCCAGCACCCACCTGACAGCAATTTCCAAATTTTTTACCAACTAAGATAGCTAGCACCCACCTATATTTTTACCTTTCTACATGATATATTGATACTTTGTTGTATGCTTATAGCCATTAATTCTTTGGCCTATGTTTTGCATCTGATCCTTTCTTTGCAAAAATGCAAGGCCCAAAGATGCTGGTGATGCTTTGTAGTGGACAAGCAGATTGTGCTGACCATGCAAAAGCTGATGATACCCATAAGTCTACTACAACATGGAAAGGAGCAATTAAATCTATGCTTGAAAATATCGCAGAGTGCTTAAACTTTAACAAAAGCTGTGCTGAGGTAAACTTTAAAATTATTCAGCATTTAAAAGCTTTTGCTAATTTACCTATGACACAAGTTCTTTGCTTGTAATTTTTCTTGAACAGGATTGTTTATTTCTAGAAATTGAAGTACTCAGCCTAGTTCCAATTGTTCTATTTTTAAGTTTTTTTTATTGGTCCCTCTTAGTCTCTACCCATTCTACCTTCACCCCCTACTCTCTTGGCTCAGTCATCTGAGAATATCATGCTCTCCCTCAAATAGAAAAAAAAACCATCATATTGTAATTCCTTTCTCTATTTTTTTTTACCATACAAATCCTTTTGGCCCTTCGTCTTTCCTTTTCACTTTTTTTTTTCTGACATAGATGGGCTCAATCAAGAGACTTTTTCACCTGCCCCCACATGCTTGCACTTGACATCAACTTTGCTAAATTTTGTTTAGTCTGAACAAGTTCAGCCAGTGGCTTTTTTTAAATTACATTGCACCACTTAAAAAGATAATGTCCTTTAAAATATTAACTAAAATCAAGGTAAAGGTATCTTCATAAACTAATGTGCTTCCGGAATGACACTTATTTTGAAGTCAATCACAGCATAAATTTTCCCCAACTTATTCATATATGTGGAGAGCTTTGTGGAAGTTCCAATTGGGGCAGCACTAAGTTCACTAGAATGTGACTTTAGCTTACAATGATACACAACATTCAACCTCTTATGGTTTCAACCATTTTATCGTACTTGGTAAATGGTAATTACTTAATTACTATAAAACCTAGTATTGAGCCCATTTTTTGCAATAGCAGTTCTCTGTTTCGCCTCTACAATTGAATCATTCAATTGACATAAAAAGGTTGCTATACCACCAAAGTCTTTCCAATCGTGATCCTTTTTATTTGAGGTCTTACTGTGGTGCCACCTGAAAATCTTTTTTTTTTTAAATGTTCTTATGAACAACAATATTGGTAGAGGTATCATTTTGGCATCATCGTTAATCAACATGCATCATTGACTTTAGCCCCACTGGTTTTGGGTTCAGCTCATGGTTGAATCATTATTCTTTTTTCATCATTTTTAAATTCTAATCAAATTTTCTTATATGTTGGATATTCTTTTTTTCACTACATTTTAAGACGCGTCTCTTTTTCATCGACATCAAAGCTTTTGATCTTTTCTAAAATTCCTTAATTATTAATTTTACGAACCAATATCTACATTTTAAAAATTTATTCCCCTTTTAAATTCTTGCCTGTCCAAGGTCTGCCATGGTTACATACTTACATTTTTTTTATGGTGTATGGTATTCAAATCTCGTCACTCCTTTTCATTATTGATATATATCATTGTGTTTATTGGGAGCATATTCAGACCAAGCAAGCCTGTTTATTCTTGCCATTGTTTGCCAGAGTTATAGTTCGAGGTTAAATATGCTTGCCCACTACAGTGTTCAGATCATGCTTCCAATCCTAAAGTGTTTGGCTTAAACATTATCTCTCCACTAGTATAAAACATGAGCTATTATTCTGCACGGACACCGGACGGGAGAACCGTCCGGTTAAGCGCCAGGTACCCAGCAGTACCGAGGGATACCTAGTGTGGTTATCGAGCTGGGTACCCAATAATGGAGTGATGTGGCACATTTTATTGATCTCCGGACGCCCTCTAGACTCCGCACAGAATAAAAAACTGCATAATTTTTTTTTTTGCCACACCTAAAAAACAACGATTCAATCTGTTGTTTATAAAAGTATGTGAGAATATTTTATTATTAGTTTTTTTAAATTTTTTGTTAAACATATGAAACTTATAGGAGCTCAAATTTCGGAGGCGAGTGATAATTTTGTTGGCATTTATAGCATCATCTGGGAAACCTGGCTTTGAAGTTCTTTTACGTTCAGTAACCCCTCAGCAAATCAATTTCCTGGAGCTGATCATACAATTATTAGCATACGAGATGGATGCTGAAATACCAAATAATTGTGCTACCCAGGACTTGTGTAAGGAAAGGTAAATGTCCATAAGAATGATATTGCTATATTTCCTTTATCTTATTGCATCGTTCATTCTCAGGTACTTTGATGATGAGAAAATTGCGTTCATTCCAGAAATAAAAAGATATGGCTATCTTTCCTTTATATTGATGCTTTGATATTACTTTGCAGGATATCTCTTATTAGAGAAGCTCTGATTCTACTAAATCGTTTAGCATCGCATCCTTCCTATGCTGAGAGCACGCTGCGAGTGTTAACTGGCAATAAGGCAACCGCAAGTTTGACCATTGAGGTTGCTAATAGGCTGTCGAGGAGAATCCAAGCTTACTTGAAGCATTATGGGGCTAAGAAAACACAGGTTTTGGTTGAGATCAATGATCTTGCACGGTTATTTCGGGTGAGAGTATTTACCTTCCTTGGAGTTCCCATTTCTTGATCTCTCTCTCTACATGGTTAGAAAATCTTTTTTCTTGGAAAATTTTGGTGATTTTGTTTTGTGTAATCATAGTTCGGCTATATTGTATATAATATTTTGCTTATATCTGAGGTTGCAAATTCTGTATATGATAAGCAAATTCTATTGATACTGTAGGTTTTGGTAGTTTTCAAACTTCTTTTTGACTTTTAAGGAAATCTGTCAAATTGTCTCTCTTTACATTGATAATGGCTTTATTATTATTTTAAGATTTGTCAAAGCATTTGCAACTTAATGCTCTTATGTAACAATTTAACAAATTAAGTCGGGTTTTGTTTGGTTTTTTGGTATTTTGTAAAAGACAGTTTTAAGAAATATTGATTCAGAAAATGGAGTTTTTTATCGGAGAAAAATATATAAAAAGTTTTCTCAAAACAACAGAAAAATAAAACAAATGCAGTTGTCGGGAACTTGATTAGATGAACTAAATAGTAAAAAAGAAATGAATTTATTGTTTTTAAATGGAATAAACATAAAAAACTTCTGATCAAACGAAGCTTTAGCAGAATTTTTTTGCCTTTGATGCGAATCCCGGATGGCGTTCGAAGATAAATCAGAATGCGCTATATCACTTGTTTGCTCGATGCTGGTGTTTGGTACCATTGTATGCTAGGTGACATCGTGCATTTTAATTAGTATCCGGACTGTCCAGTGTCGGCACTTTACTTGATACTGATCGGAAAGAGATTGATTCAACAAAGCATTTATGCATTACGAATCGATTCCTTATTAACTTGATATGTGTAATAGAGCTTCAATCAGCAAAATGAAAGTGATTGTTCTCCTGATTACTGATGCCACTCTTTTATTTGATTTGACTGATGTTAAAGTTAAAAGATTAATGATGCTAAATAATTTTCAAAGTTTTGCAAAGATCTTTAAATTGAATTACAACGTATCAATTTTATGCTGCGACGCATATTTTTGAAAATACAAATAAAATTAATGTGCGCTCTGGACAATCATACACACCTTTAAAAGCCATTATGTAACTTCTGTGAAATTTATTTGATATAACTTTAATATGTAGATTTATTTACAGAAATATGGCTTTATTTAGGGGTGTAAGTGAGTTGAGCCGGCTCAAACTCGACTCGTTAACGAGCTCACGAGCTGAACTTATTGAGCTTCGAGCTCGAGCCTACAATCAAGCTCGTATGATAAACGAACTCGAGTTCGAGCTCAACCCAACTCGACTCGAAAGCTTATCAAGCTACTTGATATATATATATTATATTATATTATATTATTATTTTTTTATAATATTTGAAGGCTTATTTTATAAAAAAAAAACCTATTTTATGGATGAGAAACAAATTTTACTCTGAAGAACAGGAGTCAGGAGATTAAGTTGTATTACGATACAAAGCAAGCTGATGGATTCTGTTAATGATGGTGATTATGCTGAACAAAGCGGAGGCCGCAGTACTTGCATATAGCTGGATCTTTTTTATCTAGGCATATAAATTCAATTGGATGGCCAAGGGCAGGGTTCGAATCTGCACAGCAACAACAAAGAGTAAGCATACGCATGTTCTATTTGTATTTCAATCCTCTCCAATTCATAAGAAAATTTATTCTGACGAATCAGAAAGCGCCACGTCACCCGGTATACAGCGGTACACAACAAAAAAGTGACATGCCACGTTTTGATTCGCCTCCGGACGGTCTGGTATCCGCACATAACAATTTATCCTAATTCAAGTCCTTATTCCAATGGTGAATTTGATTTGATGCTTCATTTGTGACAGCGATTCTTTTGTGTTTAAAAAAATTAACTTAAAAAATTCCAAAGAGCCAAAACACAGGAGCATAAGCAACCTCATATGACATGTCAGACTGATCTGCTACACAGGGTTTTGTTTTAAATGAGAAGAATCAATCGCAAGCAATCAAAACATGGAATTGATAGCTTGGATGAGTTTAAGAGAATTAATACCTCCTTCACAGGCTACGATTCTGCCTTCAACTTTAATTGGTGGTACTTCATTAATCAACTGCATGGGAGATTTCCTGCTGCTATCCTGCAATAATCAATTGCCGCAGAAACACACACTGCTTTACAAATTTCCATAGACAAATAGAAACTTTTTAAGTAAGATGATTCTCAACTTACGAGCTTCAAACATGGGAAAGATAGTATGCTAATATTGTTGATCTTATAGGAATTCCTAAATTATTGATTAAGCATGTGTTCTTGCAAACTATAAAGTGAAAACAAAATGTTAAAAGTGAATGGGCAATAAAGTTGAATGTGTGGCTTGGCTCAATGATTGATGCTACACATTTCTCATGGTTGAGAAAATTTCGGGAGCGATGGAGTAAGCTCTTTCTGTCCACTAGCTACGCTTGCATAAAAGAAAAATAAAAAATCCAAGTAAGAGGAGGATGGGGGAGTGATGGCTACTGTAGAGTACTCTCATGTGAGAAGATTTTATAAGACTTAAGAAAGTATTGAATAATGAAAAGTTGAAAATAAAAATGAATGTTCATAAACTGTTAGTTGGCCTACACATAAGTTAAAGATTTTGGGTTGAATAGTGTAATTGTACTAATTTATCAGGCTCAACTTGAATTAAGCAATCCATAACCCTAACAAATAATGAGATGAGTATAAAAAGATCAAATAGAAAAGGGAGAAGGGAAGCTCTATTGATAAAGTGAAGAATGCAGAGTATTATTCCCCCATCTAAGGCTGTTTATATGTAGGTTACAATGAGCTGATATAAATCCTTCTCTTCAAGTCTCCTTCATGTGAGCTGACATGGCTTCCGCCTTATCAACCTAACAATTGAACTACTGAGTAATATGAAAATGTCATAGCTAGAAAAAATGAAGGAGATGAAACAGACAAGGTTGAAGAAACAGCATTGGCACGATCAACTAAAGAGTCGAGTTGGCAAGCTAGTGAAACAATTACTTAATAGTCTATGTGTAGGCTGGATTTCAAACTTTATTAAGACCACTTGTAAGAAGAGGAGAGCACAATCAATCCCGAGACCTAATGATAAATAGACAGAATAGGTCTAAATGATGTTCCAAACCTTGTTGTACCATGAGAGAAGTAAGGAGGAAATACCCAAACTACGAAAAACATCTAGGCCTGTCATTCTTGACAGCTCAATCTTGGAGCTCAACAAAAGAACGAGTGACCTAATGACTGTAATAGTTTGATGCTTGGATAGAGTTTTCAATCTATGTGATACAAGTTTAAAAGAAAATTAGTAGTAAAGGGATTCAGCGAGGCTTAACATTTTGTAATTGAATATTGAAGCATTTTTTGTTCGGGAGGCGAGGTGTAAGCCTCAAAGTATTTTGAGGTGTAAGAAGTCTCAAAATTCAAAATTTCTTAAAGTGAAAATAAAAGTTAAAAGTAATTTTTTGTATAATACTCAAGTAATATATTAAAGGAATACATATTAAATTTTTATTGAACTATGAAGTGATAAATTGACATACATATGAAACAAAAAACTGCAAAATACGTGAAGTGAAAAGTGATAAATTATGTGAAATATAATTGATATCCAAATACTATAAGAGCATAATAACATAAAATATGTGAATTGCATAAAAGTATCCTATAATATCAAGTTAAACTTCAAATTCCTTATTTTTCAATTCCCTACTCATCCAGATTTAATTTATAAAGAAAGCTAAAAAAGTTATCAACAATTCAAAAATCATCCACATTGTTATCACTGAGGGAGGCTTTATTTGAGTCATCGTCATAACAAATTTATCCCTCCCTTGCCTCATCCTGTGGAGTCTAATACCTCCCAATTTGCTTCCTTCTTCATTTATTTAAGTCATATTTCTCTTTCATAAATATGTTGTCAACATAAAGATGAGATTAATACTCCAAAATTTTTAGAGCAAAAGGTGGTGGTGTTGTACGGCTTTCAAGTGATCCTCGGCAGTGGCTATGACGGTGGTGGCTTTGGTGAAGGAAGCAGTCTAGATTTCAAGGCAGTCGAGAGCAAGTTGTGGCTCGAGGATGCATGAAGGCACGATTTTTAATTTATGATTTTGATAAGTTTTAATAAAATATATATATATATATAAAGTGAGGCATACGCCTCACACTAGTGAGGCGAGGCGTTCCGCAAGGCGAACCACATAAAAAAAGCTTAAGGCATAAACCTTGAGGCATTTTTCACTGGAATTACATTGAGGTGAGCCTCATATTGTGCAATTTTAAACAATGGTATTTAGGAGAATATATTAAGACAAATAGATAGACCATGTCAAAATTATGTTCCAAACCTAGTTGTACAATGAGAAGCAAGGAGGGAATACCCACACTACAAAAAGTCTAGGTTTGTCGTTCTTGCCTGCTCCATCTTGCAGGTCAACCAAAGCACTGGTGACCTCATGACTTTAATAGTTCAATGTTTGTATAACATTTTCAAATTGTGGCACAAATATAAAGAAAAGTAAGTACGAGTGGGATTCAAAAGACAATATATTTTAAGGAAACATATAAACAAGTAGATTGAAAATTATAATGAAGCTTCTTTGAAAATAAATAGGCTAATAGATAAAGTAATATGTTGATGGAACATCTTTTTTGTTATAAATAAGAGCACTATTCCAAGCACCAATTTTAGCCACAACAACAAAGGTAAAAGAAGAAAAAGAACATTGTTCGACGCATCATTTTTCAACTTTATGATTAAAGATATCATACTGGTTAGAAATATACAAGCAGCAGACATCATAACGCATGTTATGAAAGATGCCATAATGCCCACTAGAAACATGGCAATGCATGGAATATAATGATAGTGCACTGGCAATACCCACACAAACACCTCTTTCCATGCCCACATTATTTCATAAAAAGCACAACAACATTGGAACAATAATTAAAAATACTAGATATCTACGAAGGATATACTCATTGAAAATTCAAAACTCAAAATTACAGCATACGAATCCAACAATTACAACACTGAGTAGAGACTACGAGAGTTGAAAGCTTGTAATAAAATATAGTAGCCAATGATCCTGACAATTAGTGGCCATTGGTGGTTAAGGCCCATCTGCTTATTTCTTAATCTCAGCTGTGCTAAAAAAAAAAAGAATGGGACGTAATTTCAAAAAGGAAAGAATAGAAAATAGCATAAAAGCAAGATCTTCTTGGACCACTTTGCAATATAAGTGTAGGTTCTACCTAATCTATCTCTTTAACAATAATTGGGTCAAAATCTTCAGAATCCAAGGAACAGTTTGATACTAAAATTTGAACAATCAAGGTGGAGGAGGCAAACTGCATATCTATTGTTTATATGAGCATGATAGGATTTTTTAATGGGTTATATGGATTTTGTAGGACTAGTATAGACTTCTGAGTCGTTATCCTTGTATTCAATAAAAAATAATTATTTGGTTTGGTGAAAATGTTATGCAATGCATTTACATGCAAAATAAGTTTCCATTGTTTGTTTTAAAATAATTTTAATGAAGGTTATTTCTTCACAAATTTGTTGCATGCTAGACACATCCAAATTAGCCATGATTCCTGAGTCGTATACAACATTCTATTTTTAGCAAATCACTAGCCAAAGAAGGTGAGAAACTATTAGGAGTGAATAATATACGAAAATAGGTGTGGACAACAATACTAAATAGTTGTGTACTCTCGTAATCTGCACCTACCTCTATGTGCATTGTTTGGACTAATAATTTCTCATGTAAGCCAAAACATTTTGCATCTAGATGGAAAATTATGAGATACTTCCATAGTTAATCAATAACTTCTATAAAAAAAATGTAACTAGGCAAGAGCAACAAACAAGTCAATCTTGAATATTCACAAAATTTAAAATCCTAAAGAATGAAATCAACCATTAAACTAAAGCCCTATATGTTTGCCTGAATTTAGAAATCATGTTTTGAAAATCGAACAAGTAACTATATTCCCTTATTTGTTTTGATGTAGTTAGAAACCAATGACATGTTGAAACACTATAAACATCTCCGAACCCTCGCCCAATGCGATTATTTGGATTTCAATTACAGAAATGAGTGAAAAACTAAACCATGACTTTCAAACCGTTATATCTATCTACTACCAACCACAAATAGGAAAGTGAGCACTACACTACAACGCGCCTCATAGATCTCTGCGAAACCCTAGATTTCCCCGGCGACACGGGTTGTCTTGACCAAACCCTAAGCAACCAGCTGCTCGTTCATAAGAACCATTAAATATTAAATTTAATAAGGAAATGAATGCAGGTTATCTAAGTTAGAAGAAAACCCCATCCCCGTGTATGAGGATTGAAGAAAGAAGCTGTTTATGAGTAATACCTGCATCCATTTGGCAGTGTGCTCACTAACGAGAGTATTGATTGCTCTGGAACTCCATTTCCCAGGGTAGATTATCCGATCAAGAGATTTGAAGAAGCCGGCAGGTCTCCCGGCGGCCATGGTTCCGCTCCGACTACGATCAAGCTGTTCTCTTCTGCGTGTGAAAACTGAAAACCGGTTCTTACTATCTTTATTCCTCCCTCGTCGGGTTTTCCCTAATTTTTTTATTATAAAAAGCTTCTTAGAGTTTTTTAATTTATTAAAACTCACAAAGTTTAAGCGTTAATAAATAAATAAGAATAATATTTTATACTATTTTACACATAAAAATAATTAAATAACATGGTATTAAAGTTAGAATTTGTTCTAAACTATAATATTAATTTATTTGTCATAATTTCATAGCAAATTAAATTTATTTTTTGTAAATTTTGTTTACGCTTTGCGTAACATTTATTCAAATTATTATTAATTTTTTATCTTCATAACCCTTTAGCTTGTTTATAGGAAAATCTATTTCTTTGCACTCTGCCCCCTTTTTTATATTTTATGTGGTTTTTTTAATTAAGCCTTTTCATTTTTTTAATACTATTCTTGCTGTTTAAAATGAATAATATTTTTATCTTTTAATCCTTTGTTTTTAACATCACGTGTATTGAAAATGAATGCTTATTAATTAGCTATAAATTAGTTTTTTTTTTTTTTAATACAGTATGATCAACCTTGATTTGAATTTTATTTACAAATATATCATGGTGCGAACACAAGCCCAGGAGATAATTAGGGTTAGATAATTAACTAATAAAATGAGAAATTATTCTGCGAGAAGACCAGACATAAAACGCCGTTCGGAGACTGACTAGAATGCACCGCATCATCGATATCGAGCTGCGGTACGAAACACAAGGATGATGTGGCGCATTCTGATTGATCTTGTGACGGAATTAAGCATCTGCACAGAATAATTAATCCCATAAAAAGGAATGTTATACGTGTAACACAACCATGCCAATTGAATTTCCAGTCAGGTTACATATCTTGTGCAAGCAACAGGCCTATAAATAACTTCACATACATGACAAAATTATGTTTAAATAGGAAGTCTTATAGACCAAATTGAATAAAAATATACATACAAAACCAAAACAAAAATGATAAAAACACATCAACAGACCCCCATATCAACTATTGCATGTGTAAGTAATCCATGTGGCTAAATGGAATGAGATCCCAGTGGAGATCTGTGAGGGAAGGAGGAACCAGCTGTTAGAAAAATGCACAGTCCCTTTGATAAATCGTACAGAAGGTCGCAGTTGGATAGGAGAGATTTAACAATCAATCTTCTTCATCAGAGTTTGAAAAGGTTATTTTTGTGGCCTTAGGAGCATCAGCTGTGATCTCTTTGAAGTGTGATCCATAGAGCTTCGACTCCTACAAAACAAGACAGAATAGAATTATTGCAAAAGCAATTAGAATAAACAAGTAGTTCAACATCAGATTGCTGATTTGTGCTCAAAATGAAATGAGTTTAGCTTTGGAGGAGTTCATAATCATTCAAAACCAAGGATCGATCCTCTAAATATAAGTTTTTAGTAAAGCCTGAGCTTCCATCTATAAGAAGAGAATGAAGTGAAAGGATTTTAGATGTGCAACCTGAGGAAAATTATTACGTGCGGCATCCGGTTCGTCCGCCACATCACCCGGAGCCTAGTACTTCCGGGTGACGTGGCGCGTCCGGATTCACCTCCAGAAGGTCCAGACACTGCACGTAATAATCTCTTGCAACCTGAAAGCCTCGTATCCCCACGTCTAAATTCAAATTTACCGAAATGAACAAGAACTTGGAAAACAAAACGGATGAACAGATCGAAAAGTAAATGGTGCTAAAAGATAATCTTCTGTTCTAGGAAAAAAATTCGGACAAGATATTCAGATATTTTTTTTTTTACAAGGATGGCTTTCAAGTATATAGAATTTACTTTGAGATAAGTGCAACATAAATTTAATTGATTACTAAACGTAAAGCCAATGGCACAATAGCTTTGAGAGCAATTCTGATCAAGTTTTGGTCATGATACAATACATTCAGTCAATTTTTTTTTCCTTTATTCTAATACCAAGAAACTTTAGCATGAGTGACCAATGACCAAACACAAATTCAAAGCTCTGCAGCCATTTGCACTGTACACCTACATCCCAGCCATGCAATCTAGTTTGGGAGGCTGGTTCCCAAGTACAATATACTTCACTAAAAACATTGATGTTGTAATAATGCATATCCCAGCTTTCCAAACTGAACTGCCGCAACCACTACTGAAACCATAAGTTTTATCATACAATTTATAAAAACAGTTGGGGTGGAAATGCAACTTCTAAGGGAAAAAATATTCTATGCGGAAGCCAAATTCCATCCAGATACCTAATAAGCCCGCAGCTCGATATCGCTGACGTGGCTCATTCTGGTTGGTATCCAGATGTAGAGCTGCGTTCAACGTCCGCATAGAATAATCTCTCAAGCAGATGAAAAAACAAAAGGATACCTAACAAATGGCCTGGGAAATTCATGAACACATTTTGTATAGAACATATTCTAACAAAAACGCTAATTGAACAATTTGTGCCACCATTGATGAGAATATTAAAAAAAAAAAAAAGAACACGTACCTTTTTCTTTACATGAGTTCCAAATTTGGTAAGATTTGTGGGAATAATTTGCCCAGCTTCTCTAAGAACATTCACAAGTTCCCCAGCAAGGCCCTACGAATGATTAGGAAACATTTACATATAATGTAAATGTTATATTGAATGCATAATAACTCTCTCACAAAAGATGGAGATTTATTGAAAATGGTCGGTACCTTATTTTCCTTTGTGAAGAAGGTATGTGCAACTCCCTTCTTGCCGGCACGTCCTGTCCGCCCTATTCTATGGACATAATCTTCGGTCGTCAAAGGGAAGCTATAATTAATCACCACTTCAACATCAGGAATATCCAAACCTCGTGAGGCAACATCAGTGGCAATCTGCAGCATATTGGATAATGTAACATAATTCAAGCTTATTCCTTGGCATTTAGGTTTTGTTTGAGATAGCTTGAGATCACTGTTTTTTTCTCTTATTCTAAGATATTTTTGTACTAAAAAACAACTTTACAAAGCAGTTAAAAAGCCATCCCAAATAAAGCCTTTAATCATTATGTTACAAGCTGATTCATCATTCATGCAACAAAATCATAAGATGTTAAATTATGTAATTGTTTTGAACCATGATGAGATAAATGTGGAAATATTTTTGAATGAAATGGAACAAATCTCACTCGAATATCACATGATAAAACGACAGCAAAAGATTCAAAGTTTCTGTGATGCAGCAATATCTTCAGTTCATATTACAAAAACAACACCAAATTTTTGGGCAAATTTTCAAATTAAGCAATCTAAAACCACATAGTGATTTTCAATTTATGAAAGCAAAAAAAGAATTTCAGAAAATGTGAAAAAAGGCATTTAACATCTTTTTTTATATGTAGCTTACCATTAAAGGGCATTTCCCCTCCTTGAATAGAGAAAGAGCCTTCGTTCTATCATGTTGAGCCTTATCTCCATGCACAGAGACAACCTTCCACCCTCTAGAAACCAATATTGATTGTATTAGTTGCATATCCAAGAACTAATGGCTCAAAAAGCAAACATTAAGTCATAAAAAACCTGTAAAAACAACTTTGTTAATATAGCACTAGCACTTTGTTTTCTAGGCCAATTAATAAAAACACAAAGTAGAAAACAAAAACTAAAAGAAAAATACCTCTGTTGAAGCATGTTCTCCACACGAACAGCTTCCTTCTTGTACAATACAAAAACTAAAACTCTATTTCTGTAAAAAGAACTCAATAGTTAAATTAACATCAACAGAAACCTAAAGAAACATATTAAATTGAAACACAATTATAAGTCAATCATACATAGAAAGAGGAAGAACGAGACAAAATGGATTCATGAGCGCTTATAGCACTCTAACATTGAAATCCAATTTAGGCAAGTACCAAATGGAAAATATAGAATATAAGGTTAAGTAGAAAAAAAATGTTAAAAAAAAAATCCATGGCTTAGCTCTTAAATACTGCTTTATTCACAAAGAGTAGATATAAAGTGTAAATTGACAGTAACAGATAGCCAAACTTGGCATTTTTTAATGCAATTTAACATTTTAAAGAGACCAAATGAACAATTGCAAGCGTGTTAATCCTGATATTACTTGACCACATCCATATTCATAGGAGATAGATTTTAAGATAATTATTGTAAGCAAAACTGCACAATAAGATTAAGTTTAGAAGGGGAAAAAAAGGCCTTGGCATTCTTAAGTCATTGAACCACCAAAAAAATCATTCAGAAAAAAATAGTAGGATTACAAAATTACATAGTGATGCAGCATTAATAAACCAATACTACAACAACAACAACATCAAGCCTTTGTCCCACTATGTGGGGTCGGCTACATGAATCCTTTTTCGTCATTGTGTCCAGTTAAAAGTCAAATTCTCATTTAAATCTAATAAATAAATATCATTTCTAATATTTTCTAACCATGTCTTTTTAGGTCTACCTCTACCTTCCTTAACATAAATTGAATCTAATATCTCAACTTTCCTAATCGGGTCATCAGAAGGCCTCCGTTTAATGTGACCAAACCATCTAAGGTAACTCTCTCTAATCTTATCTTCCACCGGAGCTACTCCAACCTTTCATGTATATGCTCATTTCGTATCCTATCTCTAAGGGTCAAGCCACTCAAATTAACTAGCTGATTCACAAAAGAAAAAAAAAAGTTGTTACCATACCTATGTGATTGATGATACTTCTCTAGCAAGGCAACCAATCGAGAATCCCGATCTCTGTCTTCCAACACCTACACTCAAGAAATAAAGTTCAGAAAACACAGCGTACATTTACTGCCACAGCCTGAGATAAAATATAAAATGATAGAAGTTGACCGTACCTCTACTATCTGCATCACATCATGATTGGCTGCTAAATCTTCTGATCCAACAACAACCTTCATAAAGTGAAAGCAGTTAGAGGTCATGTGTAAAGTAATCATATAATCTACACTCAACAGATGAAGCAAAAAGCACAAAGAATACCTTAACAGGGTTTGGATCCATAAATTCTTGGGATAACTGGTGGACAACAGGAGGCCATGTGGCACTAAACATGACCATCTGGCGTACTGTATAGGAAGACAATACAAGAAAAATGCTCAGCCATAAATGTTTGAGTTGAAAGTTCAACGTGCTAAGTCAGATTATTAGTTACATTGCCAAAAACACTATGGATCGGAACAGTGAACCCCACTTGTAAATTGCTATCATAGGCTTTGTTTGGGACGGCTTTCATACTGTTTCTTAAAACAACTTTTTAGTACAAAAGTTAAAATTTTTGTACTTAAAAGCTGCTTTAAGAAGTAGTAAAAAAGTTGTCCCAAACAAAGTCTTAATCATAGGAGAGTACTAGACTAATAAGATATGTTATTATTGATGTATTATATCCACATAATTGAGAATATTCTCGTTATTTTCTTCCTTTTATATTCTTCTTTGCATATAAATAAGAAAAAGGATTCAATTGATAACATAACAACAAATAGTTTTCCTCTAAGAAAAGCCCAAAATGATCCATGGGATTTTTATGGGGCCCATTTTAGGCCTAGACTATTGACTATGCCATTTTGCTGCTTTTAACTCTTCAAAATTGATCCAAACAAGTCTCGCCATTAGAATTACTATGTAAATAGACATAAAGTTTACACTGAGGGTAGGATTAGAGGGTATAGCCATCTTTTGCATTTTTCTATATCTTCTTGCTTTTTTTTCTTATCACAATCCCTAACTTACTCGAGCTTTTTTGCAAATTAATAACAACTAAAGGAGAAGGGAGATTGGAGATCAAAGATTGTCAACAAGCAGTACACAAAAAATAAAATCAAGATCAAGATGAGAAGTAGATAGAGAATGGAGATTGAGATGAGCAGCGGACAAAGAACGACACCACTGAGGTTGATTATTATTAAAACGGCACCTCACAGAAAAAATATGACAATGGGTCGTGCTTGAAAAAAAATAAGCTTCTCAACTTAATCTCCATCGCAGGAGAATTAATGTTCGTATCTATCGCCCTCCACAGTAATCCTCCTCAATCAAGATGTGGGCTCCTCAAGCAAGGTGTGGGAAAAACATGAAACTTGTCCTCGGGTCAACGTCCAATCAAGATACACCTTCAGTAGCTCGACAACCTTTTTGGTGAAAGCCATTCAACTATTTCAACTTAGCTAGTGGGCAACCTCACGCTAATGAATATTCGAATTTAATAATAGTAAAAAAATCTAGAACGTTATATTAAGCAGTAGAAAATTGTTTGACATATTTATCCTCTAAGAAATCTCTCTCACATGAGCTTTCCACCCAATTCAACAACAGTTCTGACAATGAGAGACTAATTTGGAACAATTTTGAAGAGTTAAAGAACTAAATTGGGCACCTTCAATAGTTTGAGGCTAAAATGGATCTCCCAAAAGAAGTAGACACTACTTGAATTTTTTCTCATTTTTCTCTCAATATGGTAGTAAAGCACCATAATCATTAACCTAATTGTCAGCCCACCACTATCCCTCTCTCCCTCCCTGCATAATAATCCCCACACTCACACTCCTCATAAGCATGCAATGCCCACTCATGCAACCACCTCTTGGACATTGTCAAGCTCTCGCTCCAGTTTCAGCTTAGTCACTCTAGAACTAGCATTACCTTAGCTAGGACCTTACCCTTTTATGAATTCGCTATCACCAAAGTTAATTATGTGAACCTAACCTCCTTAGCAAACTAGGAAGATATCCTTGGCTCTGGCCTAAAGCCAAATTTAATACTAGTTGCCTAAAAGCTTTAATATAGTCCCCCTTATGCTCTAGCAAGAGACAAATTCTCCCAGGCGCAAAGGAATCGATGTAGCACATGAAATTAGGTTTAGAATTTATTTTAATTATTTCATTTAAATTAGAATTTTTTGATTTATTTTAATTGAAATAATATTTTTTAATCCTTTTTGGATAATTTTAAACTTTAAATACAAATTAGAACTAGAATTTCTTTCAATATTAACTTTGCAATCCTATTTCTACAAATAGGGTTTATTGGTTTCTGTTTTGACAAAATTGTAGAATGAATTCAATCAAAAATATTTCTCATAATCTCCTCTTCAAACGAACTTCAGCTACTTCCTCCTAATGCTATTCTTCTATCTCGCTTCCCACATTTACATGAAGGAACCTCTCTAATCATAGTGATTTGAAAGGGAATAAAAATAGTGTGCATAAGATTTAACATAAAATGCATAAAAATACAGCAATTTCGTGTAACAAGAAATGCCATTGTTGAACTATCCATGCATGTGCCACCTTTCAAAAAAAAAACAATTATTTGGAATCCACGACCAGATTAACAAAATAAAGTCATTAATTCATAATCACTAGCAACATTTGCCTAGCAAAATAAACTGCAAATGGTCAGGTCAAACGCCATTAGATCATCTACATTAAAAAATATATATTTATTCACCAAGCTTTTAAAGAATTGCATAGCATGAAAACAAGCCACAAATGAAAGCAAGCATAATTGTTGCAAACCTAAGGATGTTTGGTTTAATATGGATCGAACCTCTGGTTCAAATCCCATGTCAAGCATTCGATCAGCTTCATCAAGAACCTGCGAAGGATAGAACCACAATAAGTAATGAAAAATGAACCAGCTCGACTCTAACCAAAAATAAATAAATGAATAAATTCTATGAGATTCAATGGAAAAGAAATACAAATGAACGAACAAGAGACCTAGAGTAAGGAGCAGGCTATATCTTGACAAAATTATTATCACTTAAATAAAAGACTAAATTAGTTGATAGAATAGGAATTCCTTCGCCTGGATTTGTTAAACTGCAATCAATGTGTTGCAAAAAGGCATTTAGAATAAAAGAACAACCCCCTATCAAAATTTTTTGAGGAAGTTTTGCTCTTATAAAGCCTCGAGCAATGCAAGAATTTAACTTGAACACTATTTTCATTCAATGAACAATGCTACACCCTAGTGGCAACATTAAGCTTCATAAAAGAGAAAGTCAGATAGTTGTCAATCCTTCAAATTTATGTTGACAAGCCACAATTAGGGGTATAAATGAGCTGAGCTTAAGTGAGCCTGTTGTGTCATTTTCAACTCGTTCTAATTCTAGTTTATTTTAAATTAGCTCAGGTTTAAAATTGTTCATAAAGTTCATAAACATTGTATTCATGTTAGAGTCATTATAATTCGAGCTAAACACTAAAGAATTTTGCATGAATAAATAAATAACAAGCCAAACATGATAAAATCATTATATTTATAATTTATCAACTAACCAATTGATAAATATGAAAAATAAAATAAAATTAATCAAACATGAGCTCTATTTAATTGATAAAATAAAATTAATCGTTAAGCAAATGAGCACCAAATAATTATTCAATTTCAGCTCTCTTAATGAATGAATAGAACACAAACTTTTTAGTGATTCAAACACAAGATATTCATAAATGATGAGCTTTTTTTATAGCTCTATCCACAATTCAAATTAAAAAGTTATGCTGATAACATCATAATGAAGTGCTCTTGCACCAAACTTAGTACGCTAATGATAACTCTTTTTTTCAAATAAACAAGCAAGGGTTAAAATGGAGAAGAGGAAGGGACCAAGAGGCTATTTGGTTTGAAGAAAAAGAGGCATAAAGCATTCCAAATACATGGGTTTGAAAAATATTGATTTTTTGGTCTGAAATAAAAGAAATGTAGAGTCAATTTTTGAAGAGTGGAATGTACCCTCGAGTTTAATTTTGGTGTATTTGAAAAATCATTATATTTGGTTCTAGCAGTTTATATTACAAATGCAGAGGCTGTTCACTGCTAGCTCATATTGCAAACACAAAAAACTGGAATTAGGTTGTTCTTTACTTGTAGATTTAAGTATTAGTAGCTATCCAAAGGTTAACAGATGCCTATTTTAATGGTGATAGAGGACAAGGAATAAATTGATCTTACTTTTTAGACTCTCAAGTCTCAAATGCTTTGATCAAAAAGCATAGCAACAATACTAATTGAATGTTGATAACATACTTAGAGATCATATGTCATTTTAAAAAAAGGAAAATGGATAGAATGTTAGAATCTTACCACAAAAGAAACCTCTTTCAGGCAGCAAATACCCATCTCAATGAGATCCCTCAGACGGCCAGGGGTCCCAATAACAATGTCCTGAAAGATGAAAAAAAACACACCAACTTTTATAGGAAACCAAGTGTTGCTATTACTAAAAATTCCAGAAATACGAAATTCTGGGCATAAGCATGTATACACAAAGATTTGCACATGATGATCAGTGAGAAGACCGTGCTTAAAATGGCAAAGAAATTGGCAAGAGAAAATGGAAGCATGCACTTCCTATTGAATAAATTGAAATGATCCATAAATCTAGAATGGGGACTGAAAACAAATAAAGCAAAGATCAATGAGCAACTTACAACTCCAGCTTTAAGAGAAGATATCTGTGGCCCTTTGGAAGTCCCACCATACAAACAAACTGAAGTTATACCACAAGGAGAGCCAGCATCACGTAAAACATCAGCAATCTATAATAAAAAAAACTCAAATTAGGAAAATGCTTCATGGTTAATCTGTATATGGATGATATTTTCATAATATTCGGTGATGAAGAAACGATCCTTTGTTTAACAAGGACACCAAAAAGCATGAGTAACTATACGAAGATATAAAAGATACAACAATAAGATCAAACAATCAAACAAACATGAAGCTTGAAGACAATCATAATCATGAAAAAAAAAAACCGAATCAACCTTCTTAATTCATGTTCATGTTTAATTCCATTGTTATAGTTGAAACAAAGCTAATGATAATGATAATTAGACGCAACATGATCTCAAAGATAAAACTGGAAAAACAAAACTAAAGAGATAGTACTGACTACTGATTAGTCCAAAATGTTGCTCTATAGTTGATAGCACATTGACATCACTAGTATCAACCTTGCACCAACTAAAAATTTGGATTGTTATTCTCTGATATAATAGTAGCTGCCTTTGCCATTATCTATAATTCATAATGTTTGTCACGTGTGGACAGCCAATTCAATGCAAAAAAATATTGTATCCCTTGTTGAGATTTGAAAATTGGTAATGTTTCTCTTGGGGCAATAACTCAATAAATATTTGAATGCAACAACAAATGTTGATCAAGCATATGAGTTTTCCATACGCAAGAATGATAAATTCCATCATCAAATGCAAATCATTAAACTATTTATTTAAGGCCCATATTCAAAATATTATAACAAATAGCAAGATATTTTACCAAATTTTTTAGAGGCACATAGATCAATTATTCATGTCACGAAAAGAATGAGACAGCATAAAGGCTTTCTGCATCCATCTTTCCCCTAAAATAAACTAAACAGAGCAAATGAATCCTTTGCAAGGTTTATACAAGAAGAAACCAAGAATTGTAATTCATGCAAGGACATATAAATCCAACAACTCAAGCTCCTTCGCCTGTGAAGAAGAGTTGAAGGAGCTTGTTGCACCCAAAAAGCTGAGCAATACGATCATTGACTATTTTGAATGCTAGAATAAAGGACTGCATTTTCTAAAGAATTTTTCAAAAGGAAACCACAATCATATCCCCTATGATGCAATTATGAAGATTCTTCGGTTTTCTAAGGACGTCAAGTCAAAAAAAAATCATTGAGTCGGTCTAAATTTATACACTAAATGGAGTGAAATGCTTTGTTTTCTTGTCTATCCAATTAAAAAATTTCAAAAGTAATGGCCAACTGCAAAACACAAAAAACTTGATTTGTTGCAGCACGTATCCAAATATTTATAATTAAGCTCCCGTCTACTCATATCAACTGCAAAATGTGCAGCATTCTCACCATATGGCTTATCAAATTTGCAATTTGCAATTTGCAATTTGCAATTTTGTAAAATGGCGGGATGCACTAAAATATTAAGCATAGACCAATGAGATAGATACAAGACATAATAAAATTTTAAATGAGATGATTATTAATTGTTTCTCTTTCAATATAATTGCATGTTATATGCCCAATTAGCTATGAAATATGTTATACAATTGTATGAGTAGAGAACTTTTTCTTTCATTTTCCTTTTTTTTTAAATTGTGTTTGAGGCACCCCGTATAGATAGGTTGAATATGTGCATCAATGTACATAAAAATGTATGCAAAAACCACACAAGCACAATTTTAAAAGTAATAGGTGTATATATCTGTATGCAAATGCAAATACATGCATATAGGTATAAAATCTGGCATTTTCATCTGACAAATCTGTGAGGGTGTTAAGACCTGTATCTTTGGAGACCAGTATCAAGCCAATGTTTCAGAATTGTGATCTAAGATGTTAACTTGCATGGGAAAAACAGAGCTCATACTGTACCAGAATGTACATTAAGGACATCAATAGCCCTAGGTTTTGTATGCTAAACTCATTTGTTTTCCAATGCAAGTACCTATAATCAGTATAACTCAAACAACTAGGCCAGAATGGATGAAATCTTGTGTAAGAAACTTTTTAGCATATAGTTCCATCAAAACGTCTAGACAGCCTTTGTGTGTTCTATTGCAGTTTTGGATAAATTAATAATTACTGTATCAGGCGTAGGGAGAATAGGAAATAAAGTTTAGTAAATTGAAATACATCAATTAAAAAAATATATAATAGATGCACAAATACACATACTTGCTGAGCTAATTCCCTTGTAGGGGAGAGTACAAGACAGCGAGGAACAGCTTTCTTCGATTGCTTCTTATTGTCCTTCTGTAAAATATGCATAAGCGCTGGAACACCATATGCCAGGGTTTTTCCTACCAAAAAAAAAAAAAAAATCACCACTAAATGTCTCAAAAAAAGAAAATAGATTCTAGTTATAATTAAAAAGGAGAAAGATGGGCATCAAGAAAGTACCTGAACCAGTAGCCGCAATACCAATGAAGTCCCGGCCAGCCAAGAGAAATGGCCAAGCGTGCGCTTGAATCGGAGAGGGATTACTAAAAGTTTTGCAGCAGTCTAGGACCTCGCCAGGAAGCCCAGAATCTGAAAACGCACCCAAAGCCCTGTACTTCGACTCCTTCACGCCGTTCCCGGACACCACCACACCCTTTACCCCTTCGATTTCGTCTATAGCTCCCACCCCTTCCTCTATGACTTCGTCCGCATGCAAATTGGATGCCTTTTCTGTCTTATCCTTTTTCTTTGTCTTCTTCTCCCTCTTCTCACCATTCACCAGGTGCTTTCCATTGATTTCTGAAACCACGCCGCCAAGCTCGATCTCAGTGTGCTTCCTCTTTTTTTTTCCCTCCTTGACGGATTTATCAAGAGCTTGAAACTCTTCAATGAAGAGGCCTTCGTTTTCATCAAGTTCCTTGCTCTGGCCTTCCTTCTCCCTTCTCTTCTTGTCCTTATTCTTCTTCTTCTTCTTCTCAGAGAGATCGATACGGTTGTTCGCTGGGGTTTCAAGGGCTTCCTCTGTCTCGAGCTTTCGGCCCATTGCGCAAGCCGAACCAGTGTATCCCGGCGAAGAAGCGAAAGGAGTAGGCAGCGGCAGGCTAAATTTTAGGGTTTTTGAACATATTTATGGCTGCTTGGATAAAATTATGATTGGTTAGATAGTTGTTCAATCAAAGTAAAATCATATGAACTGTTTCTTACTATTTGAATATCTTGTTAGATTTATTTTCTATTAATCTTAATTAAAATATATTTAAATTAATTAAACATAACATTTCATAATTAATTAATGATTAATAAGCTAATTAAAAATTTCACTCGACTACTCTTGTTACCAAAATTATTGTTGCTTTGTTGTAGAAGTTTCACTCGACTACTCTTATTACCAATATTGTTGTTAACGCGGCAATGCTAATGTCACCTCGAAATGTTCTTATCTACCCCAAAGAACTTCAATTGAATAGTTAATTTCTCTTACTCAATGATTTTACTATGTGTGAAAGAGGTCTAAAAAAATCCACCTAAGATCATTGACCTATTTGAGGTTAATCATTAAAGTATTATTTGATTATGTTAACTTATATGAAAGAGATCGAATTGAATCAACATGTGATCAATTGTACCCCGATTATGATGGGATGAATGCCATATTTATCATGAAGCAAATGTAAAACTGAACTGCCCTTGGATTGTTATCACCATTTTAAGATAATGGTTGTGACCTTGCGCAATGAGCAAAATTCCAATTGGAGACTGTGTCAAATTTAAAACTCACTTAGACAATTTTTAATATAATTTCTCATATTTATATGAAGCTCTCGGAAAGATAATTCTTAGAAAGGTTGTTTTAGATGCATGGAAAAATGATGATGGAAGGATTTGCACACCTACATGCATGCTTGGCGTGTTAACATGAATGACTCTTTGAAGCTATAGCTAAGGTTGCCCCACAATCTTGACATCTTTCCGTAAAATTGAATGAACAAGGTAAAACATAACAAAAGAGTTCTCTAATTATAACCGCTCCTAGGATATCATCCTTTTGAGGTTATAATGATGTTGCCCCTATTTTGACTCGCTTCTTTTATAATTGACGCAATAAGAAATAATAGAAAATAGGAGTCTTCTTATTACAACTATGCCTATGATGTTATCCCTTCGATCTTGTAATCAAAGTTGTCCCCTAATTTTGACTTATTTCTTTCGAAACTAAAAAATCAATAGATGGTGAAGGAATTATCCTATTACAATTGAGCTTAGATCATCGATGTGAACAACCCTTCAAGGTTATAGCAAGGATTGCCCAAACCTACACTCAATTTTCAAAGGTGATGCTAAACTTTGTGTGCTAAATATTTATATGGATATATATAAAAAAATTAACTTCTTAGTTTTATATGAAGATCTAACACACATAGATCAATGAAAAGTTATAAGAGCCATTAACAATTTACGTGAAATACGTAGAAAAAAAATATGGGACGTGATCTATTTGAAATGATTGTAATAGTATATATCGTAGGTTACATATAACTTATCTTCCCATAATTAGATAAGTAATTAGTGCAACATGATATACATAAATTATATAAAAAAAATTAATACCATGCTAGAATTTATAAGAATCTTATGTCATTGAACTTGTGATGAAGGTATTATGTATGATATGTTCAGTTGTTCTCCTTTAACAAGAGAACATCAAAAAATCAAAATCTAGTATAAATATTGGCTTTGATGTTGTAAATCAGGTTAATGTTGATAATGTGCATCATCTTTATACGCAATGGTGTGCTTTGGTAGAGGTGGCCGTAATAATTTGGTAGAGCCCTATTCTCATTCTCTCCTTTTTATATGAAAATTTGTGTGAATATATAGTTTTGAAAAATGGCATTTTCATTATTTTAGCATATTTCTAAAAAAAATTCTCAATATATTGGTATATATTGATTTCCTTGATCATATATAGTTCTTTCAACATTTAGGTGCCTTGCTAACGTTGGAATTGAGTTATTTTTAGCTTGTTAAATTCCTCTCATCGAGACGCTCAATTTGCCATAAGCATGCAATATTCAAGGCTCGCTTGATCATTCAATTAATATAGCGAAATTTAAAGTATGCCTCAAACACTTAACCTAGGCTTATTTGTACTTGGATCATGTCACTTTTAATATCACTCGGTTCGTCTCATTGACACATTCAATTCAACTATAACTGTGCTAAAATTGAACTTCGTATAATTCTAAATTTTATTTTAATTTTTTTTTTAATTATAATATGTTTCAGGATTCACACTTGATCAAATTAATTTGGTGACTCATCAATATGCACATGTATATATAATATTCATGAAGTACTCTCTCAAATATTTATGTATTCATGAATATAGAAACATTTTATTATTGTTAATATGATGTGAGCAATCATTGAAAAATATTAGGAATCTTTTACAAACTTTCAAGAACCTAACAAACACCCAACAAATATTGATATTTTTTCCTCCAATATTTGTAATACACCTCTCATAAACTTCCAAAAAACGCTGATATCAACCATGCATGAGGTCCCACAACTGTTCAATATTTTAGTAAGAATTGGTATTGTATCTTGAACCTTACATCAAGACTTGTTTGCTTTCTATTAAATTAAGACCTTTTTTTTTTCTCAAATATAGTTAAAAAGCTAACATTGAATGTTGGCTTCCAATTCAATTTGGATTCACATAAATGATTTGAATTATGTCACATTAATAATATGATCATCCAAATAAAAATGGCCTTTATCTAAGGCTCAATCCCATGTAGAGTATCAATATCTTCATACCATATCTCTCTTTTTAGTTGCAAATTTAGTGTTTTCATCACTAGGTTTTGTGTTCTCAAACATCTTATTGTATGCACTCAAGTCCTTGATGTGAGTTTCTCGTAGTTTAAGCATTCGTGCCGATTGTCACTTCCCTCATCATTGTCTTTTTTGTTGCTTACAAACTTCTAACTCAAGTTGGGATATGCCAGCTTGAGTTTGACAGGAAATATTACAATATATATGTTCTCACATGCATAAAATATTTATTATAGTGCCTTGATGTCATTGATTGAGCAAAATGCTCTGACAGTGGTACTTGGAAGCTCTGAGAATCTTCAAGCCTTTGAGTTTTCTTAAATCTAAGCCCCATTCATGCAAAATTTTAGAACATTGCGTCAGTCAATGAGCGATGATAGTTAGAGGATTATAGTCGAGCAACGATTATATGAGTATAAAAAATTTGTGCCCTAGCCTCTCTACATGATAGGCTTTATAAATTCTTTTGGTTCAAAATTTCATAAGGCATGTTAGATTTAAGATAGTACACTACCCAAAAAAATTTCAACTTTATTTCATGAGAACTTGATAGCATGGTTCCAAATTTCTCATAAGCATAAGCCCCTGTTATTAATTACTAGTTTGAGTAATAAGAGAGAACCCCCGTTGCATGTTAATTATTAGATAACCACTAAATATTGTCTGTATTATAACCATAAATTTAGTGTTGAAATTTAAAATTTATTATTTTACACTTAAAGAGGATTGCGAAAGGAATAATGATGAACCTGATAAAGATCTCATATTTATGTAGTCCTCAATTGTCATGTTTTTTAGTCTACTTAGTCATGGAGAGATAGTCTACCCAACCTAGCTAATGATTATTATCGATAGCCATACGTTACTTTGTCCAATGCATATTATAGAGTGTGGTTGAATGTTGATCTAAAAAAAATAAATTTGTGTTAACCTTAGCTAACATATGGCTTCGTGCCTTACCAAGTATAACTTATAATTAATTTATTACTCAAAGGATTTTTATCCCTTAAGAAATATATGAGTTTTTGGCCATTCATGATAGTAATTTGGTGGTGTCTAGACAGTACATACCATATTACCATGTTCTTTATTGAGAGAAATCAGTTGAGAATGAATCATAATAATATATTTGACAAAACATTTGTTCTTGATGAGTTAAGGTTACTTTTAAACTTGTTATCCTTAGCAAATGTTTGTGGAGAGTGGATGAATTTGCTTCAAATTTTGAATGATAAATTTTGCTTGAATAATTTTAATTTAGTGAAAAATTTTACTTAATATTTTTATCAAACTTCATATGTGTTGTAATTCACATTGAAATTTGAGGTCATTTCGAAAATAAGTTTTTTTTTTCGGTTGAGATTTTCTATCAATGCAACCATTACGAAACATGCAGACTTTAGCCATGATCATAATCCAATTGTTTTATTTTTTAATGTAAAATCACCTAGTTAGATGATACATCACATATTCTTAATGGAGATAAATTATTTTAGAATGAATTATTGAGATACACTCAACATGAGATTTGCTCCTTATAAGTTGATTTTATTCTTAAACCTTTCATCTTTCACACATACTTGCAAAATGATGGATGAATTATCCTTACTAGCAAAAAATCATTTGAGAATGAATTAAATAATATATGACAAGATATTTGTTCTTCCTAAATTGAGGTGTTCTAAACATGTTATCGTTTATGAATATTTGTGAATGGTATATGAAATTTGCTTCAAATTTTGAATGATAATTTTTTCTTGAAAGACATAAATTTATGAAAATATTGAGTTATTATATTCTTATCAGAATTTAAATCCAAAATAATTCACTTTGAAATTTGAGAGGATTTTGAAAATATCATGCCCTTTAAGTGAGTTTTTATATCATCACGACTATCATTGATTATTTGGAATATTTTTTTAATCATCTTAAGCTTTTCAAAAGTGCCAACTTGCCTTCAAAGGAATAACAACTTTCTCACACTTTAGATTTAAGAGTTCACATATTTGTCGGAGCACATAATGGGACTTAACTTTCTTTTTAAATTGTGATCATGCTTTCAATGTGCCTGTCAAATGTACTTATATTCTTTCTAATGCACTTCCATAGCATATTTACCTAATTTTTTATGTACTTTATTTATTATATTATTCTTTTTTTAAAATAGTTTTATGCTTCTTAGTGTAACTACATGTTTTTAAGGCGACTATATGTTTTTTGAGGAAATGACAAGCTTCTCAATGCGGTTGTATGCTTTTTGAGGCAATGTTAACTCCTTGAGATGATTGCATGTTTTTTAAGATAATGACATGCTTCTCAAGATGGCCGCACATTTTTCAAGCATGTTGCTTGATCTCAATATAGTGGCACACTTGTCAAGTTAATGAGCTTAAATATTACAATTAGACTATAGTTAATTGATGGTGGTCAAATAATCATAGTATGATGATGGTAGTGAGAGACTATTGTTTGGTCTTGGTGTTTGAATAATCAAAATAAAACAATGATGGTCAAAGGATTATTAGTTATGCGATGGTGGTTAGAAGATTATAATGGCATGACAGTGGTTTGAGAAATGTAGTCAGATGACAATGGTTAGAATATTATAATTGGGTGATAGAGTTGATCACGTGGTATTCTATTAGCGATAGTTCAACTATGACCCGATACCATTTATTAGTCAATGATCTGATGATGGTACTTAGGTAGAGCACCAAGATTCTTTATGCTTTTGAGTTCACTCGAATACCAAGTTATGATCAAAGACTCTTCCATACACAGATCAGGTTTATTTGTAGATTTTTAAGAGAGGCATATCATGTAAATACACTAAAAATTCATAACACTCCAAACATCCTTTTGTCGATTCCCTTGATTATATGTCATCTTTTGCATTTAAATATCTTAGTGATGTCAGGACTATATGATTTTAATTTCGTTGGATTTGCCTGTTTGAGTCATTGTATTTGATAATAAATGTAAGATTTAGAGTTCATTTGATCTTTCAATTAATGTCCCAAAAATTTTAATTATGCTTTAGACACTTGATTTAGGCTTCATTTGGGACGACTTTTTTACTGTTTATTAAAGCAACTTTTTAGTGCAAAAATTAATTATTTTATATTAAAAAACTGCTATAAGAAACAGTAAGAAATCCATCCCAAAAGGAAGCCTTAGGCCCATTTAGAATAGGATCAACCTATTTAGGGTGCCAAAGGATTTATCTCATTGAGCCGTTCAATTTCACTATAAGATTATTGAAATCAAATATTTGACAATCCTAAATTTAATTATAAAAAGTTTCCAATTTAAATATGCATCTAAATTTGTATCCGATCAAATAGATTTTTGAAGAGATATCCAAAGTAATAAAAAAATTAATTGAGATAAAATATAGAAGAATAAATTTTAAAGATTTTAATAATGCTATATTTAAGTAATTTAAATAAAGTTTAAATATATATTATATATTATTAACTAATAAATCGGCTCAATATCTGAGATGAGCAACTCCTCGCCTCAGAGTACGGCCAGTTATGAACTAAGCCAGCATTAGCTTTCGCTCTCTTACTCCCCTTGTATGCCTGCCTCTACCTACCCATGACCCGAAATTCAACCATTTTTTTTTTAATTTGTTGAATGTGAGAAAGCGGAGAGGGGAAGAAATCGTTCCTTTGAGCGAAGACTACTCGGAGGAAAGTTCCGTTCCATCTTCTCCACCCTTTTTCTTATAAATAATTCCATTAAAGGAAGAAGAGAAAACATAAAAAGGTAACATTTTTTTGCGAATCCCAATCGGTGAAAGGTCCAAAATCGTCTCAAAGGTTTGGGCTTCATCTCTTCTTCATCTCTTTTCCCGGTTTGTTTACTTTCCCGATTCTTGGATTTTAGGAATATTTCTTTTTTGGGTTATGAATTTGTTCAGAAAGTCGTATAATCTGCGCCACTAGGTGAATCTTTTTTGCACGAGATCTATGGATGGGTTCGTAAAGATTTTTTTTTTCAAGTCCTCTTATAGCCGATACTTTTTCTTCTATTCCCTCTCTTCAACAGATTTCTGGCTTAGGCTTTTATTAAAAGGATTCCTTGGAGTAGGACTGCGGATCTATTATCATATAGTCTTATTTTGTTGCCTCTGATCTGTTGATGCTTCTGTTGCTTAATTATTTTTATTTTCTTGACAAAGTGAAAAAGAGGAAGATCCAACGCAATAGTTTCCTGTTCTTTTTGTATGACCTTTTTTTTTTTCTTTTAGTCGTATTTATATCGGATGGCAGACTTGAAACAATGATTAGTAGTTGCCTTTCGTTCAACTTGATCTCCTTGGATCAAACATCTTCAATTTTCTTTTCTTCTTTTTGAAGTCTAATTGCTAAAGCTTTTAATTATCTTTTATAAGTTATCTACTGTATCCTTTTTATTGATTTTTATGTAGTTTAACGATCTTCTGTGTCACCATTTACTGGATTCCGATGTGTTCTATCCAGCTAGTTGATCGCAGAAGGATTTATAATATTTTATTTTTCTTATAGCCTATTTTCTCTCCAAAAAATATGATCAATCGTTTTTAGTTGTCATGAGTCTCATGACTTCATTACTAAGGGGCGGTTTGGTTGCAAGATTTAGCCAGAATTTAGGCTAAATCTTACGAAAACACTTTTTAAGCCATATAAAATTTATTACCTTAATCTTATTTCTCCCGTTTTAGGCTAAATCCCTGATTTAGTAAGTCTTGGGTGGGAATAGAATTTAGAAGATTTTTTTTTTATCCACAGCTCACTTTGATATGTTGGGAGCTTTGACCGTCAACCAAGAGGTCTTGGGTTAATTTGCCTTCATTGGCCTAATGTCCCAAAAAATGTTTTTTTCTCCTTTAAATTCCATAATATGTAGTTTGCCTCATTTGATTAGGCTTCCGCTTTATGTTTTTTCAGTCAGAATTTAACTAAAGCTGTTTGATAGGCCACATAATCTTATTAAAGGAAGCAATTTCTTAAGAACAATTTACGGGAATAGATGTCAATCCCCTTTTATTCCTAGTAACACTAGATTTAAGCCCTTTTTTCCAAAGTTTTCCTCTATTATTGTAATTTCTCATTTAGCAAGGGATGACATTTCAAAGTTTTATTGAAAGCACTACTACAACTCATCTAAAGTAAACAGGTTTAATGTTCCTTGATGCAACCTTGTTATAGATGACAATATGTTTGGATTAATCTAATATGATTTTAGCTGATTTAATATGATTTTAGCTGGTTTGGACCGAGTGAAATGGCTTTAGATGGCTATAGGATTTTTTTTTTCTCTTCCCCAATACATTAATATAGCTTTTTGACTTCCTTAAAGTTAATAAATTTGTATTATATGTAATATCTGCAACATTTTATGAACTAAATATGACAATTGTGTTCCTTATTTTAGTCCAAATTTTTTATTAACTCGTTTGAAAATCCTTTTTTGTTTTTGCTAATAATATATATAGATAGAAGTTTTCAAACTTGCATCATATAGTTTTCTCATATTATATCTCCTAAGATGGGCTTACCAAACATGGTTATGGGTGCACTGGATAATTATGGTTAAGGATTGGAAAAAAAAATATGGTTCACATTTGAATCAGTTATATATTATTTTTGAATTCAATGGAAATTATATAAATATCATTTCTTTTGCCTGACATTTTCATTAATTGTTTTAACATATACATGACCGCCATTGTTGATCTTTTGGGAAGAAAAACAATTTGATTCTCTAATCGAAATTTAATGATTCTCCTTGGTGCAAGATGAATATGTCATCAATGCATGAATAGACCTTCATAGTTGCTATTTAAAGAACTTGTGATGGATTAATTTAGGCACCTATTTTATATTGATCACATCAAAATTCTCAGAGAAATTTAAGAGGAAAGAATGTTTAAGTTTGTTTGAAATTTTAAACAAAGACTAAGGACACTTACACAATCTCAAAGAAAATGAACTCTCAAAAGCATAAGATTCTAGATCTAACTTAAATGTGAACAAAGCGAACAATTACCTTAGCTTGCAATCTTACCAAATTGTAGATGTAAATGAATTATAAGAGTACCGATAACTTGAAGAATCAGTTCCACAAGCAATAATTTCACCATGAAATTGAACTCCAAAGCATAAGGAAAGCATTTTCCTTGCACATAGCAATAATCACACATAACGAACCATTAAAACATGTTTGAAGATGTACAAATGAACTCATCTATTTGGCCTATGGGATACACATTAAAATTTAAAAAATGAAGTTAAAAAGTTGGTTAAAAAAAAGGTGTTTGGGAAGTGAAAAGGTGATGAAGTCAAAAAAGTGATGTTGAAGTTAAAGAAATTGTGGTAGAGACGTTAAAATGTTTTTTGAAAAGGAAAGCACTACTACCAACTAATTGTATTCAAAACATGGTGTGTTGTTAAAAACTTAGTAAATTAACCTATTACTCATTAATATTAATATGACTTATCATATTGCAAGACTCAAAAGTGACATTAACATAAAAGCACTTATAGTACATTAATTCTCATAATGTATGAAAATAGTTCTTAAATATATGATGAAGAGTCCTAGGTATAATTAATCTAGACTCAAAACTCTAATAACTAATATGTAGACTCAATACTCAATAAGAAGATGATGAAGATGATCATGCTGCCTTGCATCACTCTTCGACTTTGAAGAATTTAACTCTGATGATTCAAAGTCCTGGTACTCATGAAGCATTTTGGAATGTAACAGTTGTAGCTCTTTCAAAGTCACCTATACATTCCAAAGAGTTGAATGATTTTTCGATTGAATAAAGGTATATCTGAACTACACCATTAGTAGTGGAGAGGATCTTTTTGTCTAAGATTTGATATGCTACATATAATCTTCAACATTAACTCGATAATAGTGGTGATGTGTAAGTATTATTATGCTCATTGCTCATCAATATCCCTAAAGTGGGAGAAGAAGATGGAGATAAAATACATCAAGGGAAAAGAGACTAATTTAGGAGTGGACTTTTGATAACAAGTCAGGTTTGGTATGGTAGATCTAGCTTGTATGTGTCACCGTTTATCTTCCTGATGATTGTGTAAGGTTTTGAGCTCTAAAAGAATGTACCCTCTAAAAATTTAATAAGTTGCCTTGTGAGTTGCCATTGATTGTTCTTGTCATAATTTATTGCAATTTTTTTTGCTGAAGTTTAGCATAAATATCATGCATGTGTTGTACAAATGTAGTTGCAAACTCACTAGTCCTATATGAAATAGGGAGATTGATCAAACCAATCGTTTTTAAAGATTCATATCCAATAACAATATGAAATTGACTCGTAATGGTAAACATATTGATGAAATTATTGGTGGCAAATTCAACATATGGTAAAATCAAGTCCTTGTCAAAAGCATATTTATTAATTGGGCATCTATGTTGATCATCCAAGTGTATTACATTTTCATCTTTTGTCAAGAACTTTTGAGATACCAATAAGAACTGAGTATGAAAATACCTACACATCGTCGTCATTATCAATTTGATGCATAAGATTGCTTGTATTGGATATATCTATAATGATCACATCATCTCCACTATTGATGGTGGATTTTAGAGATATATCGTTCGACGATGGAGAGGACTCTTACCCCTCAAATATTACAACAATTGTGTCTCTTGATGGTTCTGCAGTATTAGGCATTTAATTTGTTAGAATTCAATTGTTTGAAGTTGGAGTACTGATGTAGGCTATCAAGATTGTCATTTTCATCGTGTAATTATATTGATTATACTTTAGATTTTTCATTATGTATTTGAGAGTTTTTTTTTTTCATGGTGAGGATTGTGTATTTTGGCTGCTTTTGTGTTATTGTCACTTCTTGGTCTTGTATAATAAAGAGTTGGATTAGGTCATTTGTATTATCGAGTTGGTGGGCGATTTAATAGATTTTAACTAATCCACCATACCTTGAATGTTGTTGGTTGGTACTTGTGTTTGACTTGTCCATTACTTTTTTGACTTCTCTATCACTTTTTGCTAAACCATCTTTTGACTTCTTGGCTATTCTTTTAATTTCTCCGCTATCTTTTATGACTAATCTATTTAATTTTGAGAGGTGTTAGTTGATAGTTGATGTTCTCTAGGCTTTATAGATATATATGTATGGGAGTTCATTTGTGCCACTTTAAATATGTTGGAATAAAATGAGATTTATATAGAAATCCTCTGCTTTATTTGTCATTTGTTTTTGGAGGACTTCACAATGTTGATTGTTGCTTTAGCGCAAGAAGAGCTTGATGATTTTGTAAGACCCCAAGTTCTTTCCTGACAATTCATTGAGAGTTTTCAGTAGAAAACTCTCAGGATGAAATTGAACTTAAATAGTTCGCCCCTCGCCCTCTAAAAATTCAATAACTGTCAAGTTTTTGTTAAATTTTGGCATGTGATCATCCATGTGTTATGTAAAGTGGATGCAAACTCGCTAGTTCTATGTGAAATAGGGAGATCGATCATATCAATGGATTTTTAAGGTTCATATCAGATTAAAAGGACTCATGTGGTAATCTATTGATGGAACTATTGCAGGCAAATATAGTAGTTAATAAAATCAAGTCTCAATTAGAGATTTAGAGGTGTGGTCACTAACCAAACATCTACGTAGATTACCCAAATTTCTATTTGCTACCTCAGTTTGGTTTGGCATGAGGGTGACATGTGGTGAAAATTAGAAGCTTGGTTGCCATTTTTTTCTAGGCCCTCCAAAAATAGATTATGAATTAAAAGTATCTGTCAGGAATATTATCTTTGGATAAATCATGCAATCACACAATTTCTTTGAACAAAATAGATGCCATATGAGATGCATTAGAGGTCTTGTGACATTTAATAAAACGTGCCATTTTCAAAAACATGTCCAATACCACAAAAGATAGAGCCATAACTTTGTATGTTATGAGGTAATCGGTAATCCAAGGATAAAGTCTATGCTTAGATCTATTAGTGTGCTTCTTGCCTTTTTCCATCTAGTTTAGATGACATTAACAGCAATATGAGCCACATCTTGCTTGAGACTAGCTAAAATAATCAACCCTTGACCATGGATATGGTCTTGTCATGATTGACTTGTAACAACCCAAACTCTTAACTATTAAGATATTGTTCGCTTTGGCGTAAGAGCCTCACGATTTTGTTATGTTGGTGTAACTTCTCAGTAGGTCACCCATCACAGAATTGCTCTAGGATGAGCATGCTTAACTATGGAGTTTCTTATGAAAATTCCATCCATTACACCCAAAGGCACCTTTTAAGAGTTTAGCTTCTTTTACGTAAGAGGTTTCACATGACGTGTGTGGATGCCCCTCTGAAATGAAACACCTTGATATGTAAATCTCATAGTGAAGCATTGGGGATACAATATGCGTACATCAGAAGAGGCAGTCATCTTGGATTTCTAAGTTTGGGATGACTTCATTCTTGGTCAATGAGTTATAGATTTGATCAAAGTCACAGCATGAAGGATAGTTAGACTTTATCTTCTCAAATGCCATCACTCTCACACTCATGATTTGTGAGTGTTTAAGTAAATCTTGTTCTTAATATCTACCACGTGTTTAAGAACAAAGATATATTATTGTACAAATTCCACCTTCTTGGCATGCCTTTTAAATATTTTAGAGTTTTTCTGATGCGGACATCGGTACAAAGATTTGGCGCATCTATCACAGGCGGCGTCGTAAATCGACGGCCATTATTTAAATTTTCAAATATGAGTTATTTTCTTCATTTTAGTTCTTAATTAATGTATTTACTGTTTTACCCCTAGGATAGTTTATGTAAGTGTTATGGCCCAAGGGGCATTTTTGTAATTTTTGATTTTCTCATGTTGTGGCCTATATATAGGGCCTTAAGCTATTGTAATAGGGGATGAATGATTGAGATGAAAAATTATTTTCCACACTTGTGTTCTTCTTGTGAGAGAGCGTTAGTGGGATTCCTATGAGAGGAATCGAAGCCTTCACCAGCCGCAGGATGGGTCCGGGCTCGTGATTTGAAGTCCCTTGGAGAGGGCAAACGGATCACCCGTCAGTCTTCGGAAAAGTCCAAGGCTCGCGGTTTTATGTTCTCTCTTTCATTTTTATCTTCTATCTTTGTTTTTGTTCCTTTTTATTGTTCCAAGTTTTCATCTTCATCCTCTACCTACGTCCACCTTCATCTTCTCCATCTCCAAGCCGTCGTCTCCTTTTTCCACCATGCCGCCGGCTCCACCTCATTAGTCGCCGGCCGAACTCCTCCCACCCTCTTTGGGATTTCATAATTTGATTGGGTTAATTTAGGGATTAATTTGAATTTGAAATTATTCAAATTCAAATTTCAAATTATTTCCTAATTTGGTTCATCTATTTTTGGAAAGTGCTTAATTGAAATCGATTTTGAAATTTGAATTCAAAATCTAATTTTTTTGTCTCACTTTCATAACTCCTAAATTTGAATCTAAGAGCTTTAAAACACCAAATTACTATTTGAATTTCAAACCCCTATTACAGATTTCCATTTTTTATTCCCTAGCATTAATTAAATCCCAAGCCGTTAATCCCTCACAGCTCC
>NW_021319682.1:11157731-11158021 GCF_001605985.2 Dendrobium catenatum | reverse complement strand
AAGGCCCACACGCCACCCTCTGCTGAAGATTTTATCAGGTTTTGAATATGAAAACCTGAAGAAATTCTCTCCATTACAGCCGGCTCCCTCCCCAAATTAATTGGCTTTTGAATTCTCTCCATAAGTGCAGATTTACCCCTTTAAAAAGATTTCCAAAAGCTGAATCTGCTGGCCGAATTTTCCAAGACCATCCCATGGGAATTCCTCCACTAGAAGCTCTCCAAATTCATACAATATCAAGCCCTCTTCCTCCCAAAGCTGCAGCAAATTTCTGAAAGAAATCTGAATAT
>NW_021319682.1:11135392-11156922 GCF_001605985.2 Dendrobium catenatum | reverse complement strand
ATATTATAATAATAATAATAATAATAATAAAGACTCCTCTCTTACAATGATTAAATATCTTTTTAATCATACACACATCAGCATCTCGCAGAATACTAAATACTACAATTCTATAGTATCTCATCTTGCCTAAAATCTTTGATTAATGCTTGCTTTTTTAACGCCATCTACCCTTGTTTAAGTCAAGCAGTTAGCATAATATGATCTATCTTTTGATAGAATCTGATTCATCATGCTTTTTATAATAATAATAATAAAGACTCCTCTCTTACAATGATTAAATATCTTTTTAATCATACACATCAGCATCTCGCAGAATACTAAATACTACAATTCTATAGTATCTCATCTTTTCTAAAATCTTTGATTAATGCTTGCTTTTTTAACGCTATCTACCCTTGTTTAAGTCAAGCAGTTAGCATAATATGATCTATCTTTTGATAGAATCTGATTCATCATGCTTTTTTGAAGCTTATGATGCCTGACATGTTAAACAGGTTGAGGATGGCGGCCCTCACAAGGATTGGTCTTGCTGGTCTTGCTGTCATGGGCCAGAACCTTGCTCTCAACATTGCTGAGAAAGGTTTCCCCATCTCTGTATACAACAGAACCACCTCCAAGGTTGATGAGACTATCGAACGTGCTAAGCTTGAAGGAAACCTCCCAGTTTACGGCTTTCATGATCCTCGATCCTTTGTCAACTCAATTCAGAAACCCCGAGTTATCATAATGCTAGTGAAAGCCGGTGCACCTGTCGATCAAACAATTGCGACACTTACTACACACTTGGAGGCTGGTGATTGTATAATAGATGGAGGCAATGAATGGTATGAAAACACGGAGAGAAGAGAGAAAGCCATGAACGAGCTTGGTCTACTTTATTTAGGAATGGGAGTTTCCGGCGGAGAAGAGGGTGCTCGTCACGGGCCTTCACTTATGCCCGGAGGTTCATTTGAGGCATACAAAAATATAGAAGACATTCTTCTCAAGGTGGCTGCTCAAGTTCCAGATAGTGGCCCTTGTGTTACTTACATTGGCACAGGAGGCTCAGGCAATTTTGTGAAGATGGTTCATAATGGGATAGAATATGGTGACATGCAACTGATTGCTGAAGCTTATGATGTGCTGAAGTCTGTAGGCAAGCTCTCGAATGAAGAGTTGCAACATGCTTTCACTGAATGGAACAAAGGAGAGCTTCTTAGTTTCTTGATTGAAATTACAGCTGACATATTTGGAATCAAAGACGACAAGGGCGACGGCTACTTGGTCGACAAAGTCCTGGACAAGACTGGAATGAAAGGTACTGGCAAATGGACCGTACAACAGGCAGCAGATTTATCAGTTGCTGCTCCAACCATTGAGGCATCCTTGGATTCAAGGTTCTTAAGTGGACTTAAGGAAGAAAGAGTTGAGGCTTCCAAAGTGTTCAAGTCAGGTGGTTTTGATGACATTTTAAGCAACCAGCCTGTAGACAAGGCAAGGCTGATTGATGATGTCAGGCAGGCACTTTATGCCTCAAAGATTTGTAGCTATGCACAGGGGATGAACTTGCTTAGAGCAAAGAGTATTGAGAAGGGATGGGATCTCAAGCTTGGTGAGCTTGCAAGGATTTGGAAAGGTGGGTGCATCATTCGCGCTATTTTCTTGGATCGGATCAAGAAGGCTTATGACAGGAATTCTAATCTGTCAAATCTTCTTGTCGACCCTGAGTTCGCCAAGGAGATAATAGATCGGCAGGCAGCGTGGCGCCGGGTTATCTGTCTTGCTATCAATGCCGGCATCAGCACTCCTGGCATGTCAGCAAGCTTGGCCTATTTTGACACTTACAGGAGGGAAAGGCTTCCTGCTAATTTAGTTCAGGCTCAGAGGGACTACTTTGGAGCTCACACATATGAGAGGACTGACATAACTGGATCATTCCACACTGAGTGGTTCAAGATTGCAAGGAAATCGAAGATTTGATGCCATCGGTGCGTCGTTCTACCTTACCTTTGAATGATTATGATTTTTTTTTTTTTGGGACATACAGTAGAGACTCATTTGCTTCCTGAATAGAATAATATGTCCCATGGCAGGATTTGAAACCTTCATATAGCTGTAGTTCTTTGTTGCATTTGCGCTTGATGTTTTGATTCTGTACTATGTTGAAGAGTCTATCCATTTGAACTCTTTGGTTTGTATGAGTACCCTGAAGTTTCTTTTCGGGTACAAGCTCATACAGTTGGTGTTATTTTAATTTTGTATTTCCTAATAATGGTCGAGCAGCTAAAACTCTGTTTTCTCAGTAGTTGAAGGGAAACTTTATCAGAAGAATAATGCTAGTTATGTGATAATGCTCTGATTGCTATTATTGGAAGTGCGCAAGATAAAATAAAATTAAAAAAAAGCTTTGGCACAATAGGAGAGATCTATGTGATCGAAGTATCTGATTTTGGGGTCTGTTCTAACTCTCTTTATATTTTGATGTCTACTATGGCCATATTTGACTTTTAGAAGAAGCAATGATAGTTTGTAATGTTTAATGCAGCTCATTTTAGTCTGTTGGTTGGGAGCTTTGACTATCAACTAAGAGATTTTGGGTTCAAATATTGCGTTTGTGATGTATGTATGAATTTGTCTTAATTAGCTTAAATGTCTTTCAAAAACAAGTTGGTATGCCTATAAGGATGTAGGCTGTTCCATGGGTGGTTTTTGATTTTTGGATATTTAGGCCAATTAAGGCAAGAATCGAACCAAAGACCTTTTGGTTGGTAGCCAAAGCTCCTAACCAACAGACCACGAGGAGTTGTGTAAATTTGATAGATTAAGTAGGTGTTATTTTTGTTTTTATTAAAAATTGTATAAGTTGAATTATGCGAAGGACCCAGTGATGATGAGGGATGGGCGGCAATGGATGTGGAGGTTGGATGATTGAGGTAATTCTCATTTTGAAAATAACACAACTTCAAAAATATTTTGAGAATTCTTGAAAAAAAATTGCATTATTTTTTAAAATGCAATATTGTGCTTGAGCAATTCTTTTCCAAGCCGCACTCTTAAGCTTCGTTTGGACGATTTTCTTATTGTTTCTTGAAATAAATTTTTAGTACAACAATTTTAATTTTTGTATTAAAAAGCTGATTTAAGAAGCAGCAAGAAAGCCATAACAAAAGAAACCTTAGGCTTCATTTGTAATGGCTTTCTTACTGTTTTTAAAGCAGCTTTCATGCACAAAAATTAATTTTGTATTTAAAAAGTTATTTTAAGAAGCAGTAAGAAAGACACCCCCCCAAACTCCAAAAACATGTTCGTGAGTCTCACCCATTTTACGACTTTATGATGTCTTATGATCATGCCTTTGTTGCCTCGCACTGCAAATTACAATTTGGGATTCACTCAACTCTCTCCTCACCCTTACATGAAAAATAATTTTGGAAAAAAAAAAAGATTTTTTTCTTTTAGGGAAAAAGAATCCGGTTATTTGTCCTTGGATTGAGAAAATGGGTAGCTTTTGATTCCTTTGTATGTACATACTTCAATTAATTTTAACATTTATTTATGATGCTATTTGTACTCTAATGATTTCTTTTTTCAATTCCAGATGTAACAATTTACCTTACTTTTATCTTAGATTAATTGCTTCAATAACATGTGCTAATTATAGCATAATAGCCTAACATTTGCTTATTTTGATGATAAATGAATTGAATATATGAATTCCTCATGGTAATGAATAATGTTAGTTTTATGTAGAATCTAATTGTGTGATCAATTGAGTGTACTATTGACTCAAATCTCAATTCTATCGGTCGATCTTCATCAGGGGATTGAAAAAAAAAAAATTCGTACAATTGTACGATGCTAAGACATTGTACATTAGAGCATTGCAGCGTTATACAATTGTGCACATTGGTGTCGTAGCATGAAGCACGGAGGTATTGTAGTTTTAACTTGGTGACAAAGAGCAGAGCATTGCAACGCTCTAGCACTGTGATGTTGCGAGTTGGGATTGAGATAGGGAGTAGAGCGTCATGTCGTTTCAAACCTTGATGCCACACCACTGTTAGTCTTGCTGGATAATTTTCTTTTTGTTTTCATGTTTAACTTGAAGAATTGCACCGGTTCATATTGTAAAAGTGTCTCTTTTTATTAGTTTTGAGATAGAACGATGTGAAGAGAGAAGTGAAGTAAGATAAGGAGTGAATGAAAGAGAGAGTGATATGTGTAATTTCTTCTATTTTCATAGTAAAATTCTTAGTGCTATATGACTCTTTGATTTTTTTTCCAGTTTTCAGTTTTTCATTTACATTTCTGTTGTTTTCCTTTTTTTATTTGTTTCGATTTTGTGATTTTACTTACCTACAAATAGCTTATAAAATATCTAAATATGTTGTATGTTTTATGAAGTAATTGGGTTGATATTCTATAGTATTATAGTCTTGATTAACGGCTCATAACTTTAAAAAAAATATTTTATGGCTTAAAAAATCTAAACTTTCTTAATTAAATTAATTAAAATATATTCTGAGCTTATTTTTCAAATGCCAGTTCTAAATTAGAATGAAAAAGATTTATGTTAATTTTAAATATATTATTTTATACTTTCAATAAGAAAAATATAAATACTCTATAAAAAATAATCAATACATATCCATATATAAGTGAGTTGGGCAAACCGTTATAATCTTTACTGATTACAAGAGAAGGGGTGATGTGGCAATTATTGGGGCCCACGCAATCTTATCTATCCACTATAGCCCAATCTAAACAAGCCAAGCAAATGCCATAGCAAATAAGGTGGGTCCCTTTCCACCTTGCAAGCTATCTTTATTTATTTCAATTTCCAAATGGTTCATGAAGGTGTGTGGACCCCTTTTCTATCTCCTTGCTCCACCCTTATCCCATAGAACGATCCTCCTCACAAACAAGGAAATCTCCGCACAGATCTCCAACCATTACATCACTTCCATCTTCTTCTTCCTCTTCCTTCTTCTTCACATCATATAGGCAATGGAATCATGGTAGGAAGTTTAGGTCTCCACCAACACCTCGCATCGCCATACCATCACAATTATCTCAAAGACCAGAATCCATTAATACAACCACCATGCCTTGTTCCCCTTCACCAAGTCAAAACCATGGAAGACTTCAGAAAAGCTCATGCACAGTTCTTAAAGCTCGGCCTTGACTGCATTCCTCCATACGCCGGAGAGCTCCTCTCAGCTTGTGCTCTGTCCGCTTGGGGCAGCCTTGACTATGCTCTTGCAATCTTCCTCAACCTTGAAGAACCCTGTACATTTGACTACAATGTCATAATCAGAGCTAAAGTCAACCATGATCAATCAAAGTCAGCTCTGCAACTGTACAAAGAGATGATAGAAAGATCTATCAATCCAGATAACTTTACTTTTCCATTTGTTCTCAAGGCTTGCGCTTTACTCTCTGACATCAGAGGAGGAATTCAGTTGCATGGTCATGCAATCAAGCTTGGATTTGATGAAGATGTGTTCATACATAACAGTTTGATTAATTTGTATGGAAAATGCAGGAAGATTGAGCTCAGTTACAAAATTTTTGAGTTAATGGGATCAAACAGGACTATTGCTTCCTGGAGCTCCCTTCTTTCAGCTTACAATAGAATGAATTTCTGCGTTGATTGCCTTCATCTATTTGCTAAAATAAGCTGTGAGAAACTGAAGCCTGATGAAACCTCCATGGTTGCAGCTCTGTCCTCATGCTCAAATTTGGGCTTGCTCGGTCTCGGCCGAAGCTTACATTGCTCATTGCTTAGGAATTACCCAACTTTGAACATAATCATACAGACTTCACTGATCGATATGTATATGAAATGTGGACAATTAGATAAAGGAATGTTGATTTTTGATAAATTGCATGAGAAGAACTTATGGACTTACAGTGCTGTAATCTCAGGCTTGGCAATGCATAATAATTGCAGAAAGGCCTTGCAGGTGTTCTCAGACATGTTAAAAGAAGACCTTAAACCTGATGAAGCTATATATGTTAATGTGCTCAGTGCATGTAGTCATGCTATGATGGTGGAGGAAGGCCTCAAATGTTTCAATCAAATGAGATTTGATCATCAAATAAAGCCTAATGCCCAGCATTATGGATGCCTGGTGGACCTCATGATCGGCGCCGGGAGATTGGATGAGGCCTATGAACAGATCCAAAACATGCCGATCGAGCCTACCGATGCGGCCTGGAGAAGCATTCTGAGTGCTTCTAAGATCAATGGAGATATTGAACTAGCAGAAAGTGCTTACAGAAAGTTGAAGAAGATGGAAGCTGTTAATGCCGGGGACTGTGTGATTTTATCAAACATGTATGCAGAGTTGCAGAGATGGGAAGATGCAGCTGAAGCTCGAAAGGAAATAGTGAACCGAGGTCTGGTACAGGCTCCGGGATTCAGCCAGGTGGAGGTGAAAGGGAAGATCTTTACATTTGTTTCACAAGATAAATCATTTCCTCAGAGTGATGAAGTGCAGGAGATGCTTTATCAGATGGATTGGCAGCTTAGATTTGAGGGATATAAAGCTGATAACTTGAGAAGTTCTGAAGGTCAGAGTCAGAAAATTGCCATTGCTTTTGCTATGATGAACACAAGCTCAGTCTCCACTATAAGAATCTTTACAAACCTCAGAATGTGCAGTGAGTGCCATGAATATACTGAATGGATATCGAAGGTTTTTGAGAGGGACATTATTGTCAGGGATAGACGCCGGTTTCATCATTTTAGACTGGGATTTTGTTCTTGTGATAATTGCTGGTGAATTATGGGTAAGGATATTCTAACATATTGTGATGAGGATGAATTTTTTGTCTTTGAGTTAGCTTTGAAATTAATGAAATTCAAGTTAAAATCAAAATTTGAATTTCACTTATTTTAAAGTTAATTTAATGACTATTGTTATGTGCTCTAAGATTGGAGAGATTATTTTGTGCGGAGATCGGAATGCTCCATGTCAGTAGTACTGAGCCGCGATGCCGAGCAGTACTGAGCCGTGGTATTGAGCCAATGGGTGACATGGCGCATTCTGATTGGTCTCCGGACGGCGTTCGACGTCCATACAGAATAATTAATCCTAAAATTGACGGCGATACAGTGTATGTTAATATCTTCGTTTTAGATAAAAATTTAACATCCATAGAAAACAAAAATTTTAAAAGACCAGAGTTTTTATGTGAAATATAGTATAATTCAACTTTCTGATTCCCGTTATTAAGATTATATAAATTAGGTGTTTGAAAGAGAATAAATAAACCTATAAAATTCATTTTTACTAAATTTGTGTCAAGGTATCCTAAATAATATTTTTTTTCTTCAAAAGTGGCTTAGGTGCTTCTCTACATTTTGTATTTTTAAGGAATCGACAAATAAGCTAATATACATAGAATTCTAGCTTAAGTTTTCTTTTTTAATGAACATAATTTTTTTTATTTGATATTATATTCATCTCAAAATAAATTTAATGATTATAAAATTAATTTCAAGCAATTTCAAATCAATAATTTCTTCCCTAAAATTTTTCCTATTTGAAGTGCTTCAACTTTCCACAAACTTATGCAAGGGAAAAAAAAACATTGATCATGTTTTTAGATAAAATAGCTTATTTAGATTTTGTTTGAGACAACTTTCTTATTGCTTATAAATTAATTTTTTAGCACAAAAATTTTAGTTATAGAAATTTTTGTTCTAAAAAATTGTTTTAGAAACTAATAAGAAAGCTGTCTTAAACAAACCAGGTAGCAAGAAAAAGGAAAACCTCTTTTCCCAAAACAAAAAATTACTTTTTTATTTGTTTCTAAAATAACTTTTTAGTGAAAAAAATTCTTGAAACGGCAAAAAAAACAGTAGTCACAAGCTGTCCCAAACGAAGCCCGTTAAAAAAATAGCTTTTTTTTGTTTTGTTGATGATAAATTAAGTTCTTATTTCTATTTTTACCCAACAAAAACCACACCTATCAACAGGATTTATTAAATTTGGAATCTCGAAATTTTTATATGAAAGTGATTAAAGCTGATGAAATCTAATAAAATTATTTATTTAATTGTTATAAGATTTAAATTTTTAGTTTAAATATAAATTTAATAAAATTATTAATAATAAATTTGAAACATATAATCATGTTATTTGTGAGTATAATTAGTTTCCGTAATATTTACTTAATAATTAATTAATAAAATTAAACTAATTTAATATGATAATTAAGAATTAAATTAATTCATAATCAAGCTATAAATAGTATTATTTAATTAATTATTAAAAATTATTAAGATTAATTTAATTGTAATCAACATATTGATATCTAATTTATTTAATAAATTATAAAATATTTGCAATTAATTAAAAAAGTAATATCTAATTCTAAGAAATCATTTATTTATGAATTTTAATATAAAATTCAATGGGTTTCCTTACGCATTCATTTCTTTTTAGGTTCTGGAATTTACCTCAGGGAATAAATCCTTAGCCCTAACGGATCTCCCCTTCCCTCGCTTCGACGGCAAACCGCCGATACCTTGCCAGTGCTCGCCTTGTAAAGCCCTAGCCTCCTCTGCCTCGCCGAAGCGGTCGTCGTATCGGAAGTCAGGACGGAAGCTCGTGACGAAGAAGGTACCTCTCTATCTTTCTCCCCTTCGCGCGTTTCATCGGGTAAGACATGTAAATACGCAGAACTCTCTGATTAACTAAATCCGGAATATAAGGCAAAATGGAGAAGAAACAGGATTTAGACTAAATCCGGCGTAATACCAAACAGTCCATAAAGATTATCTTGATAGGCATCAATCGATCGAGTCATTTTTCAATTACATGGAAATTCCTCTGGCGAAACAAGCCCGATATGTCGTCTATAAGTTGAAATATGGAGCGGGGGCATTGATGGCTGCAATCGACACAATCCCGATGGAAGTAAGAGAAATGAAACAGGAGGAATTAGGTAAGGTTGAAACAACTACTATGCAGGCCGTTTCTTCCATCTGACTTCGAACAGTTTGTTCTACCTATAGTATCAACGTTATTCCCAAGTAACTAGGATAGCGAACAGCTATAATGAAGAATTCTTTCGACTTAGCGCCTGAAACATTTTGAACGAATCTGCCCAACAACTGGTCGCTCAATACGTTGGTGGGATTAAGGAATGATAGATTGAACAATATTTTGTAAGAAATGTATTGAGAGTATAATTTGTTTAAGATAAGATAGTGAAATCAGACTTCAATGGTTTGGACATGATATATTGAACAATATTTTGTAAGAAATGTATTGAGAGTATAATTTGTTTAAGATAAGATAGTGAAATCAGACTTCAATGGTTTGGACATGCATAGTACAGGATAGCAAATACCACAACAACAACAACATCAAGCCTTTATCGCACTTTTTCTCTATCATAAAATTGATAGGTGAAATTATTGTCAAAGGTTTATGAAGAAAACAAAGGGTTAGGCCAAATGTAATATGGATAGAAGTTAATTTGAGCAGAATAATTTTAACTCCTCATGTGAATCATAATGGGAACAAATTTTAGACTAAGAAACTATGAGACTATCCCCAAATAGTTTGATAAATATAATGATTATGAACTTTAACAAATAAATTGATATTTCGGAAGCTAATGCCTTGAAATTCAAAGTGTATCTCCAAGGAATTTAGAATACCTCAAATAACTCATTTTTTATGAATTTGGAATTTGCTTAAATTGGGAGGATTCATAATTGATTATTCGTGTGCCCACATGACCTCCAGCTTTATGCGACCTTCTCCTCACAAGCTCGCCTAAGCCATCTTGTGACATCGTCGACCATGTCGTGCTTGCCTTGTGACACCATCGATGCATCCTTTGGTTCTCCTTGTGACCTCTATCTCTCCTCGCGATCTCTTGTTCTAGCTCTCCTTGTATGCCCTAAGTTGAATTCATTCCAAGAGATGAAGCTATTCCTGTGACTTTCGGATCCGGCTTCATCCTCATCCTTTAGCGCTCTTCCCTGTGACCCCTATCTCTTCCCACGTGATGCCATCCCCACGTTATCGTCATCCTTGCATGCTATAGAATTGTTTAAAAATAATTTTTTTTTTGGGACATTTAGGCCAATTAAGTCAAACTCACACACACATCACATACGCAAGTCTCAAACTTAAGAGCTCTTGGTTGATAGCAAAGCTCTCAACCAACAGACCAATGTGAGCTGCGGAAATAAATTCAGTTTCATTTTACTTCAGTTCAGATGCCAAAAAAAAAAAAATCTTCTCAATTTATTTTACAATTAACCAAATAAATGCATTTTTATTACTTAACACTGCAATTAATATACAAATGTATTCTAGATACTTGCAGCAAACAACCACTTAATATTTAAGAATTTAGCATTTTTTATTGACAATCTCAATAAGGTTCCTGATCTAGAGGTTATGTTTTTTGTTTAATTAGTGTGATATGTTTCCTTATTGTATGGCGTTTCCTCAACTTCCTCATGGTAAGGTGGTCTATTAATCTCTTGATCTATATGTTATGCATTTAACTTTCTGCTTTTCTTCTTTGTGATTATAATTTTCTTAAATTATTGCTGACGCTAGGTAGCTTCTATTTCTAATGATGTTTGGAATGTAGAAACATGTAGACAGTGGTGATGTGTGAGTGAGTTTGTTTTCTTCGTATGCCAATTGGTTTGTCATTCTTGTTGCCACGGAGTTTTTTTGGTTGAAATTTTTTTACTAAATCATTATCTTTCCTTTCTCCAGGAATTATTTATCAAATTTGCAAAAGAAAACAGAGATTCCACCCTCAGGTTCTTTTGCTGAGTAATAAAGAATGCCTAGGGAATTGATTAACGCCAATCCTGTTGTGCATGGAAAGAAAGAAAGGCGTGTTAGGAATGATTCGCCAAATATTGATGAGTATGCGGAAGAGTCCATTGATCAACAAGAAATTTTTGATATCCTTATAATGCAGAATCATATCATACCATATTATGCACTTTCGTTTGTCTCTAATTGATTGTATTTTCTTTCAACTAAAAAGAATTGTTAACAATTTCGAAATATTTGTTGTCTGAACAGCATAAGTTATTCCATTGTAATTTCATTGCTCATGCCCTCCCCAACTTCTTCATGGTAGTTTAATTAACATTTTTATTTGATAATTAAATAGGGAAATCTCTCCTAAACCAGAAAAACCTTGGTCAGCATTTTCAGTTCATTAATGCGGAAGTTTATGATTTTATATTCTCATGTTTCCCCAAGTTCTTCCATTTGCAATATTATAAATTTTTTGTGCGTGAATATAAATGGCATTGCTTGCTCTATGTCAACATCATACTTGGTATTTGCTACTAGCTGTGTTGCTCTTATTTGCGATCTGTCTTCGAGCTTTTACTTTGATGAGTTTAATCAGACTATTTTTGGGAGAGAGGAAAAAAGAAAAGTTTTTCAATTTTATTTTTATACAAGAAGAAGAAAATAATTCCATGCTGGATAAATGCATGGGTGTTTCATTATAAGACCGTGCTTGCTTGTGGTTTCAAAATATAATTTTTAGAGATTGCATTTTCCATCTGAAGATCATGCCATTTTTGGTTTGCTGGTTTGACAAGGGCCATTTTCTTGTTAGATCTGATCCAATACTATTCATTTGGTGGCCTGAAGTTTATAATATATTTATTTTGGTGCAAGCTTGGGGAAACCTACAATTCTAAAGATTCAAGAACATTAAATCATTGAATTTCAGATTGGCTAATAGTACTTGTTGATGCTGTGAACGCACAGCAAAAGTTCTTGGTTGATTGATTGATTCAAAATGTGTAGGAAATTTCTGTTCTTACCTCAAAATAATTTTTCATTGTATGCATGGTAAGCTTTCCATATTATGCATTAGTTTTGTCCAATTTTGTTTCTAAGCATAGTTTGTTATTGAATAGTTTTAGGATGTTGGCAAAGTGCTACTTCTTAAATTTCCCATTTGCGTTACTTTGCCAATATTAGCTTTTTCATGAATTAGCAAGGATCTAGTTTTGCAATATTGGACAAACTACTACGAGTTACTGTTCTCCTTAATCTTCTCAAATCATATTAGGGATATAAAAGACCCTGAACACCCGTACTCATTGGAAGAATTGAATGTTGTTTCAGAAGACTCAATTGAAGTCAATGACAAGCTAAACCATGTCAGGCAAGATTTTCAAGCGCTTTTAAATTTGAAATGTTCTTTCGTTGCATGACAGATTTGTATGTGTTGTAGCTATTGCCAAACCAAGTTACCATTTCTTATATAGGGTCACTTTTACTCCTACTGTTGAGCATTGTAGTATGGCTACCATTATTGGACTTTGCATACGTGTGAAACTTATGCGCAGTCTACCTTCGCGTTACAAGGTATGTCACAATGTTTAGCATGAAAGTATAGAATAATAGAATTTTAACATGGTGAGGCAATTCCTTTTAAGAAAAAAAAATGTTCATGATCATTTATATTGTGACTGCTTCGTTTTCTCTATGCTTCTTGTGTTTGTTGGAACATGTCATTTTTTTTTAAAAACTCCTGACAACTTGCTTTTGTACACTGGTCAAACTGGAATTGATCTTTATTTTGTTTTTGTTATGCTATGTGATCTTTTTTAATAATTCCTGTAGGGTTTTTTATTAACATGAATGATAAGCAGTTTTTCAGAAAATTTTGGGATGTAAGTACCCCTGAGTTGGCTATCTAATGGTGGAGCAATGACACAGTAGGAGACTAAAATTGAGATTGGAGGCATAGTTGTAAAGATTAGGTAATTGGCTGGCTGGTGGTGGTGGGTTAAATGGGAGATGTTGGCCACATCAATGTGGAATAAGGGGCTCTGATAGGGCTATTGTTGGTATGCAGCTTGTGTAAAAAGACAAATGAATTGGCATTTCTGCAGGAAGAATATTCCATTTCATTGGATGGTGACTATGGAGCTGAAAGGAGGGAATTGGTGGATTGTGACTATGATGTTAATGAGGATGGCAGTGATAACGTTTGAAGAGTGGTCAAGAGGGTAGTGTCACTTGGCAGAGGATTTTTTATTTGTATTTGTAGAGAGCAAAGGATTTAAAATATATGTTTTTGTTGCATAGCCTTTTCTAACGTGAAGCGTGGAATCTTCTAATTGGTGGTGCCATGTGTGCATCAAATTCTTTTTTGGACATGGGAATGGTCCATGATTATATCTATTTTGCTCCGCTTGCAAATATAAAGGAACAATTGGACAACATATCATGTACATTTGTCCTTCGAAAATAACAAAAATAAATAGTATGTTTTAAATCCAAACAACTAAAAGGTAATGGTTTATGATATACTGGTTAATCTTTTGTGTGATGATATTAATGTTTATGCTTAATGATTTTCTTTGATACATAGGATGATACATTGATAGGAAGTGGTTGTACTTTTCAGCAAAATCAGTGGACGAAACACAAAAATTAGGAAGAAGAATGCCCAAAAAATAATTTTTATTGAAAGAACTACGAAGATAAATACAACATATAATTTGATCTTAAATTGGAGAGGAACATGTGGTCCTAGGTCTTCAATCTTCATTTAGTTATCATAGTTCAGGTGCATATTTTAGGGATGGTTACCAGGCTTGAATAAACTTTGCCACATCCTTTTGGTGCATTTTTCCAACTCCGTTGCCGTACTAACACCAAGTGTTGAAAGCCCCACTTAAAATTGAGGCCAAAAGAGGGAGGAAAGGCAAAGTAGCCCATCATGGTATATCCAAAAAGAGTTCAAATGGGGGGTACAACAAACATACCCTGCGGTTTGATTACTCATGAGAAGCCATCTAGAAGACAATGATTGTAGAAATCAATAAAAGATGGGCAGTACAACAAGTTCATCGATTGAACAACCTCTCACAATCTTCCAAATTATTGCTACAACCTGGCCAAACGATGGAACAGCCGAACAATTAATTAACATGCAAAAACATTAAGCAGCACCTCCAAAAAAGCCCATGCAGCACTCCACTCAAGCAAAAACAACAATTATAGCTGGTTGGATGGAAAGATCAGCAGCTGATAAAGCTTGTACAGCAATAAGGATAACCTCAAATGCAGTCCAAATGAAGGGTCAATAGCAGTTACTTCTTGTTGCTTGTGGCTAGTAGCAAGATGAGGCTAAGGAAGATCTTTTTGGGCTAAATATTCATTTTAAGTTGATCATGTTTTTTTTTTTTTCTATATTTGACACAAGATGTTAGCAGAACCTAATTTTAGTATAACTATTCAACAATTTGAAGTTAGAAATCATAGCCCAATACAAATTCTTATTCGTTGACGTGCTTCAAGAGATAATTCAAGTACAAGGTGGATTGAAAGTGCACTTCAAGTTTTCAATAACAGTGATACATCGACGAGGTTAGTTGTGAGGTCATATCTCTTGATATGTGCGACATGACTTTTACAACTTAGACATAGGAGTCATAAAATGCATGCGGTCATGCAATACTTATTTAATGCAAAGAACAAAATGCATTTCGACCCCGTCGTATCTCACAAGTCAAGATGAGATCTTAATATCTTCAATCTTTGATTTAAGTAAAAATAGTATACTTTTTATTGTCTCTAGGACTACTGCTTTCTTTTATCTTGATATGTTATCTCTTAGTCAAGCTAAAAAGACGAGCAGTGCTAATCTTGGCTTCGTTTTGTTTGTTCTACACGAGAAGACAATAAAATTGGATAAGATTTCTTTTGTTTCCTATGTGCTTGACCCTTTCTAGGGCAAACATATTAACTAGCTCTTGTAGGAATTTCCACCCTTTTCCAGGACATGTAGACTTACTGGCTTGTGATGAATGGATTGCCATTGATCGAGGAAGCTCTTATGCTAAATTAATTCTTGCACCAGTATTCTCTAATATTATCTGAGTTGATTAGGTGCTAGGTGGCTAACTAGGCAGAGCAGTTCATCATGTGGATCACCAATGGTATTTGTTTAAAATAGGATGATGGATAGCCAGGGTGCATCAATTATAAGGCACCAAATAAGATCACAAAAAAAAAAAAAAAAAATCCATCCATTATCTCGATGCTTAGTCGATTAAAGAGACCCAAAAAAATTGCCAAAAAGAGAGACTTAAAGGCACTGACCAAATTGTATTCATAGGAAGGAGTTCGACTCTTCCATCATATATTAAAATTCATAAGAGTGAATGAAACCTAAGGGAAGCTATGATTCAAGCTGATTTGAATTTGATGGCTAAATTGGGGCAGGTCAACAATAGTTTGGTCAATTGAAAAAAAAAGCTAATTCCCTTCTGGTTGGGTGATTGGATTCAAAAGCGGGACTGTTGTGTTCAACCCATTTTTTTGATAGAATTTTATTTGAATTTGATGTTTTTATCATCTTAGATATTAGCCTAAAGAATTGGTCAGTTTTTGTATTTAGTAGGATGGTAAGTAGAATTTTAAAAAGTTGGTTTGGCTTTCAAGTTTTATAGAGAAATTATCTCCTTGATTTGGGGGATAAAGTTAGTCTATGCTTCCAAAATTAGGAAGACGCCTCTTCCTGATTCTTCCATTTAGTTAGAATTTTGATTTAATTTTTTTCATAAATGGATTTTCTGATAAATGAAAAATTAGATTTTAAATTTCCAAATTTGAGTTTCATATCTTCCACTTCCCCTACCCTCTCTCTCTCTCTCTCTCTCTCTCTCTCTCTCTCTCTCTCTCTCTATCTAATGCCTTTCTTCACTCTCTATTTTTAGCAAGGACCAAAGACCTAGAAGGCTTGGAAGAAGCCATGAGTAACCAAACTTTATTTTGGATGGTCTCAATTATCTAAAATATTTCACAAAGCAGTAAATTATTGTAAGGACAACAAATTGCTTTTTAATGGAGAGTTACCAAAAAAAAGTGCAAAAGAGAAGGAATGGCATCACTTACAAGTTTGTCTATGAATCTCTTTCACTTTTGTATCTAAGGTTCTTGAATCAATTGATCATCTAGACCAAGCTGAGTCGAGGAGATTCACGAGGATTCTTCCAAAAATCAATTATTCTTGATCAACTCAATTTTTAGACGTGGCTGATGAAGAGGGGCATTGTGCTAGAGCACAAATCTTGCTAGGGTGCAAAAATGCTTTAAAGATTGCGTTGAAGCACAAAACTCCCTAATGGGATGCTATAAATTGCGCTAAGGCTTTTCCTTGCAAAAGAACATTTTCCCTCGTTTAAGCTATGGATTGCTTTGGAAAACATAGAGGGAGTTGAAAGTAAACTTGAATTATGGAGGTCAACATTAGAAACTAAAGGTTTTCGCTTGAGTAGATCTAAAACGGAATATATGGAGTGTAATTTTAGTAGAAATAAAACAAGTGAGAGAATTGTGAATTTGCTATCTAATGGTGGAGCAATGACACAGTAGGAGACTAAAATTGAGATTGGAGGCATAGTTGTAAAGATTAGGTAATTGGCAGGCTGGTGGTGGTGGGTGAAATGGGAGATGTTGGCCACATCAATGTGGAATAAGGGGCTCTGATAGGGCTATTGTTGGTATGCAGCTTGTGTAAAAAGACAAATGAATTGGCATTTCTGCAGGAAGAATATTCCATTTCATTGGATGGTGACTATGGAGCTGAAAGGAGGGAGTTGGTGGATTGTGACTATGATGTTAATGAGGATGGCAGTGATAACGTTTGAAGAGTGGTCAAGAGGGTAGTGTCACTTGGCAGAGGATTTTATATCTGTATTTGTAGAGAGCAAAGGATTTAAAATATATGTTTTCTTTGCATAGCCTTTTCTAACGTGAAGCGTGGAATCTTCTAATGGGTGGTGCCATGTGCGCATCAAATTCTTTTTTGGACATGGGAATGGTCCATGATTATATCTATTTTGCTCCACTTTCAAATATAAAGGAACAATTGGACAACATATCATGTTCATTTATCCTTTGAAAATAACAAAACTAAATAGTATGTTTTAAACCCAAACAACTAAAAAGTAATGGTTTATGATATACTGGTTAATCTTTTGTGTAATGATATTAATGTTTATGCTTAATGGTTTTCTTTGATACATAGGATGATACTTTGATAGGAAGTGGTTGCACTTTTCAGCAAAATCAATGGACGAAACACAAAAATTAGGAAGAAGAATTCCCAAAAAATAATTTTTATTGAAAGAACTAGGAAGAGAAATACAAGATATAATTTGATCTTAAATTGGAGAGGAACATGTGGTCCTAGGTCTTCAATCTTCATTTAGTTATCATAGTTCAGGTGCATATTTTAGGGATGGTTACCAGGCTTGAATAAACCTTGCCACATCCTTTTGGGTATATCCAAAAAGAGTTCAAATGGGGGGTACAACAAACATACCCTGCGGTTTGATTACTCATGAGAAGCCATCTAGAAGACAATGATTGTAGATATCAATAAAAGATGGGCAGTACAACAAGTTCATCGATTGACCAACCTCTCACAATCTTCCAAATTATTGCTACAACCTGGCCAAACGATGGAACAGCCGAACAATTAATTAACATGCAAAAACATTAAGCAGCACCTCCAAAAAAAGCCCATGCAGCACTCCACTCAAGCAAAAACAACAATTATAGCTGGTTGGATGGAAAGATCAGCAGCTGATAAAGCTTGTACAGCAATAAGGATAACCTCAAATGCAGTCCAAATGAAGGGTCAATAGCAGTTACTTCTTGTTGCTTGTGGCTAGTAGCAAGATGAGGCTAAGGAAGAGCTTTTTGGGCTAAATTTTCATTTTAAGTTGATCATGTTTTTTTTTTTTTTCTATATTTGACACAAGATGTTAGCAGAACCTAATTTTAGTATAACTATTCAACAATTTGAAGTTAGAAATCATAGCCCAATACAAATTCTTATTCGTTGACGTGCTTCAAGAGGTAATTAAAGTACAAGGTGGATTGAAAGTGCACTTCAAGCTTTCAATAACAGTGATACATCGACGAGGTTAGTTGTGAGGTCATATCTCTTGATTTGTGCGACATGATTTTTACAACTTAGACATAGGAGTCTGATAGGAAATACTTGAGTTCGCAAGTAACCCTAAGGTAATACTTGAGTTCGCAAGCAATCCTAACCCAAAGTTCGCAAGCAATCCTAACCCAAACCAGTGAAAATTCAACAGCAAAACTGCTGTCCACAGCAGAAAAACAGGGAAAAACTGAGAGAAACGCAATAGAAACTCGTAGGGAAACCAAGCAAACACTTTTATTTCAATAGAAGATGAAAAGCACTTGCAAGATACAACTTTCCTTCAATTCGAGAGAAAGGAAAAACTCTCCAATGATCTCCGGCAAAGCCAAGAGCCCAAGAACACCAAACCCTAGATCTCAAAATAATTCAAATTCAAGATGATCCCCAATTCCCCCCCCCCCCCCCCAAATCTCCTAATTAAATTAATTCCTCATAAAGGACAATACTAAACTTCCTAAAACAGCCTTCTACATTCAAATTTTCCCTCCTAATCGCACTTAAGACAAGTTGGGTCCACCTGGAATTACCGCTCCCCTACCCTGTTTATTCCAGCGTGAATAAACTTGGACCGATCCAGGCTGGACCGGTCCAACCGGCCCCTCCTGGGCCGGCGGCATATCAGAGTCATAAAATGCATGATCTCACAAGTCAAGATGAGATCTTAATATCTTTAATCTTCGATTTAAGGAAAAATAGTATACTTTTTATTGTCTCTAGGACTACTTTCTTTTATCTTGATATGTTATCTCTCAGTCAAGCTAAAAAGATGAGCAGTGCTAATCTTGGCTTTGTTTTGTTTGTTCTACACGAGAAGACAATAAAATTGGATAAGATTTCTTTTGTTTCCTATGTGCTTGACCCTTTCTAGGGCAAACATATTAACTAGCTCTTGTATGAATTTCCACCCTTTTCCAGGAAATGTAGACTTACTGGCCAAGATATTTGTGATGAATGGATTGCCATTGATCGAGGAAGCTCTTATGCTAAATTAATTTTTGCACCAGTATTCTCTATTATTATCTGAGGTGATTAGGTGCTAGGTGGCTGACTAGGCAGAGCAGTTCATCATGTGGATCACCAATGGTATTGTTTAAAAATAGGATGATGGATAGCCGGTGTGCATCAGTTATAAGGCACCAAATAAAATCACCAAAAAAATAAATCCATCCATTATCTCGATGCTTAGTCGATTAAAGAGACCCAAAAAAATTGCCAAAAAGAGATGGACTTAAAGGCACTGACCAAATTGTATTCAGAGGAAGGAGTTCGACTCTTCCATCATATATTAAAATTCATAGGAGTGAATGAAACCTAAGGGAAGCTATGATTCAAGCTGATTTGAATTTGATGGCTAAATTGGGGCAGGTCAACAATAGTTTGGCCAATTGAAAAAAAAAAAAAAGCTAATTCCCTTGGGGTTGGGTGATTGGACTCAAAAGCGGGACTGTTGTGTTCAACCCATTTTTTTGATAGAATTTTATTTGAATTTGATGTTTTTATCATCTTAGATATTAGCCTAAAGAATTGGTCAGTTTTTGTATTTAGTAGGATGGTAAGTAGAATTTTAAAAAGTTGGTTTGGCTTTCAAGTTTTATAGAGAAATTATCTCCTTGATTTGGGGGATAAAGTTAGTCTATGCTTCCAAAATTAGGAAGACTCAGTTATTAAAATAATTCCTTATGATAAAGTTAGTATTTCTTCCAAATTAAATATCTCTCTCTTGATTCTTCCATTTAGTTAGAATTTGATTTAATTTTTTCAAAATATTTTTATAAATAAATTAATTTTAAATTTCAAATTTTAGTTATATCTCATTCCTACCTCTCTCTTTCTCTCTCCCTTCTATTATCTATCTATGTTTTCCTTTCTCCTTCTATTTTTAGGCAAGGTACAAATGCTATGGAAGTGTTGTAATAATGGTCATGAGTAACAATTTATTTTGTATGGTGGTCTAATTATCTAAAATATTTCACAAAAGAGGTAATTATTGTAAGGGACAACAAATTTTAATTGGAGATTACCAAAAAAAGTGCAAAGAGAAGGGAATGATCACTTAACAAGTTTGTCTAATGGAATCTCTTTACTTTTGTATTAAGGGTTTTGGATTTTTTCATTTGTATCTAATTTTAATAATTGGATGGTGGTTTTGGTTATTTGACTCAACAATTTGGGGGATCACAGTCGTGGTTGGAGGACCAAGGTGATAAGGGATTCACGAGGGATTTCCAAAATCATTATTTTGGGGGATCACTCAATTTTTTAGACGTGTGATGAAGAGGGGCAAATTGTGCTAGAGCACAAATTTGCTAAGGGTGAAACTGCTTTTAAAAGATGCTGTTGAAGCAAAGAATCCTATGGGATCTTATAAATTGCGCCCAAAAGGGTTTTATTGCAAAAGAACATTTTCCTCTTTTTAACTATGGATTGCTTTGTAGAATGTCAAGGGAATGACTTGAATGGGAAAATGTAAGTAATCTCCTTACATGATTCAAGACCACAGACAAACAAAATGGACAAGATCTAGGCATTGGTTTGAAGAGCTTTTTTGACTGTTTTTGCAATAAAAAAGTGGTGAGAATAATGTCTTTTGGCGAATGGCTTTTTCAATCTTTTTTTCAAATTTTATCTTTAAGAGCTCTTTTTTGAAGAAATTTTTTTAAATTGCGACTTAGTAAAGGAGCTTTAAAAGAAAAATAGAATACTTAACCCCTACACAAGTAAAATCTTAATCATACATTGATTAAGTAGTTTTTTCAGGCTTGCTGTAAAAATTGTGACAATTTTATAAAATTCAGATGGCGATTAAAATGAGATAATTGATCTTGATTTCTTTGTGGTGTTCTTCTTGATGATTAATTTAACCCCTGTTTACTAAAGAATTTTGTCTGGCATCAAGACTTGAAAAATTCAGAAGATAAGTAACTAATCTGTTGACTAAATCATAGAATCTTATAGTATTGTTCTCATATCTATAGCTATAACATAATGCACAAACTATGGTTTGGAGTACTCTTCTCTGAAGGATAATTAATATAGAATTGCTCATATTGAAAATTTTTTAAAGTTTCATTAAAAAAACTCTCAATTATATGCAACATATGGACTAAATATAGATTTTTACGGGGTCTAAAACTTATTTTGTATTCGATTTTTTGGCCCTCAATATAAACAGAATTTTTTTGGCGCTTGGTTTTGAATCCTTATTCCAATGGTGGCGATGTTGGCATTAAAAGAGAAGCATAATTAAGTGTTGCAGTGAGGGAGTCAGGTGGTTGAGGGGTTTTATCCTAGAGTTTGAGGCTAAATGAATAATACGGAAAAGGTTGGAGTAGCTCAGTGGAGAAAATTAAGAGAGAGTCCGCTTAGATGTGGATCACATAAAACGTGCGGCTTCTGATTTGGCGGTTAGGAAGTAGAGGTATTAGATTTGACTATGTTAAGAAAATGTAAGAGGTAGGACTAAAAAGATTTTGTAGAAAATATTAGAATGATCTTTCTTTATTAGAATTTTAAAACGAGATTAGACTTTAATAAGGGAAATGGAGAAACCA
>NW_021319682.1:11085692-11135292 GCF_001605985.2 Dendrobium catenatum | reverse complement strand
CCCACATAGTGGGACAAAGGCTTGATGTTGTTGCTGTGGTTTTGAATCCTATACCTATGTTGTGACAAGCTAGCCAATTACATATTAAAGGTCAAGCTATGAACCAAGCCATTGCTAAATACATCGCCAAATAACATCTATTTTCACGTTTCCAAGCAGAATACTAGTATTGTGCAGGCTTTCTCCATTTATCTGTGTGTATGTATATATATGGTAATTGAATTTGGTTCTGCCTATTTCCCAACAATTAGTTTGCTTAAAATTTCCTCTTTTTCTTTCCGTTCTTTAGATTGACATAAGGTTGGCACCTGGAAGTCATGCAACAGAAGCTGCAGGTATTACATCCTCATCTGTCTTCAATAGTATCATTTCAGATTGCAGTTACAGTTTGTCTTCCCATACAAAATTGTAGTGAACAAGCAGTTGAATGACAAAGAACGTGTAGCTGCGGCATTGGAAAATCCAAACCTTGCAGAAGTGGTCGCTGAGTGTTTGGCACCTACTTTTGCTTAGATTCAGTAATTTTCCTCTTCAAGAACACATAGTCGACTGTAATTTTATGTAAGAATGTCAAGGGTTGTTTACCGGTGCCATGGTGTTAGTGACCATAGTGATTTACACATATATAGAGATTTAGGCTTCGTTTGGGACGCCTTTTTTACTGCCTTTAAAGTAAATTTTTAGTATAAAAATTTTAATTTTGTACTAGAAAGTTATTTTAAGAAGCAGTAAGAAAGTAGTCCCAAACGAAGCCTTAGATTTACCAAACTCACTGTGCGAGGCATTCTTGATAATAATCATCCATATATGTTATTCTTTGTTGTCAAAATTTTGGCATACACTTGTTTGTTATTTATTTATTTATTTGCTAAACAAACAGTTTTGTTGTAATGTATAAAACTTTTTGTGCACTTCTCTTTATTATATAGCGTAATTATACCCTTTGATTTTAAGGTCTTGTGTTAGTGAAGAGAAAAACTTTATTGCCCCTTTTGGAGTTTGAAATTAGTGTGATGGCTTTGTAATGTTGGAAAACTCTAGTCTTTTATTTATATGCATATTGTGTATTGAAGAGTTCTTGAATAAAATGGGACAAAATAACAAATAGCAAGAAGAAACATGTCCTAAGGTTTCATTTGAGATGGTTTTCTCAATGCTTCTTAAAGCAATTTGTTAAAAAAAATTAATTTTATGCTAAAAAAATGCTTTAAAAATTTTAAAAAAGCTATCCCAAACAAAATCTTAAATCATATTATTTTGCTCAACAACTTATGACTTATAGTTGATTTTAAGCAGTTCCTTACTGTAATATATTTGCAAATAAGGTTCTTGAAATTGAAAAATTATTTTATGTGGACTCCGAACGTCGAAGATCGTCCGGATCCTGCATATGGATTGCGTATAAATTGAGTATGGATTTCATATTTGTAGATATGTAAAAAATGCTCACTAAATATTTTGTAAACACTCACAACTAATGATTGTCTTGATATTTGCTTCATATCTACAAAGTACAAATACAAAATTCATATTTAGTTTATACACAATCCATATGCAGCATATCGATGATCCTCTACGTTTGGAGTTCGCACAGAATAATTTATCTTGAAATCAGCCATTGGGAATTTTCATGAAATTATCCCTATAAGCATCACAACATTCATTTTAGCTGAGAGCAGTTTCACATTTACCAACAAGAATATATATCTCACAAAATATTTAAAAAAAACTACAGTTCCTATCAATCTTTAAGCCAAAAAAACAATGAAAATAATAATAACATAAACATATACTATTAAGTATCAACCAACGCCACTATATTCCTCCTATAATCACAGAAACTTTCCACAAATCTGCTTAGAAATCCACATTCAAATATATAAATATTCATTCCTCTTATCTGATTAGAAGTTGATCAGATCATCCTTCTTATACTGATGCTTCTTCTTTCTCATCTCTTGGTCCTCTGATGAGCTGCCCCCTTTCACTCCAAAAATCATTTCATCAAGGTCATGTAGCAGGTCATCGTCTTCACCTGACCTTGCTCGAAACTCGGCAGGTTTTCTGATGAGATTCTCTTCTCTACTGACTCGTGGAGATTCCTCTGGTTCCACAGCAACTGGAATCATTGCAGGTTCTGGTTCTGAATGAATAACCGAAGGCTTCTTTAAGTCTTCATACTTGGTAAGAACCCTCTGTAGCTCATCATTTACATTCAAAGCTTCACAAAGTATGATTTCATTGTCACCAACTGAATCTATGATTCTTTGTATGGTATACTGAGATTGTTGGCATTGGTGCACCAACGTAATTGTCAGCTCATCCTATATGAAACAAAATAATTTAAGTTCATGGAGCTACACATTTAAAGATGGGAAGATTGTCATAAGAGTATTATGCAAAAAAAATGATTATAATGGATACTTGGGCAAAGTTTATGGATTTGTAATTAGGTCGACGACTCGTATGAATCAAGTATTAAAAAAAAAGTTGATGGATAAGTTGAGAAAGAAGGAAATAATAATGTAAATATAGATGTGTGGTCAACTATGAAAGGATAAATTGAAAAATAATTATGTTAGAGTATGGTTAGGGCATCTCCAACCAAAAAATTCATTTTTCACTCCAAAATATAGTAATACACCAAAATGCAGTAACTTGTCTCTAACCGAACTTCATTTTCTAAAAAAAAAAAAAAAATTCTTAGTATATTCTTTCCCATACTTCATTTTATATAATTTTCGAATTAAAAAAAATGGCGGGTGAACAATGCGACGTCAATATTGACGTCGCATTGTTCACTTGTGATGAAATAGCGTCAAAATTGTCACTCGGTTGGAGCGACGGAAGAACGGCAAACGGTTGTTTGCTATTCCATTGGAGATGCCCTTAGAATGGCATCTATTAGAGATCAGATAATTGAAAATAGACTTGAAGTGATTTGATTATGCACAACAAATGGATAGTTATAATTAGCACGAGGAAGAATAGAAAGAGTTTCACCATAGATATTATGGATAGAAGTTAGTTAAAATGATTTTACTTCGAGCAGAACTCAACAAGAACAAATGCAAAATGAGAATTCATGAAGCCAAATCCAAAATGTTGGGACAAGATTAATGGTAATGATGATGATGAAATAAATGTATCTACATGTGTGTAAAATAATATTATATAATGAATAAAAAATCATTATAGATGTTGCATATCCTTCTTCATCTATTCCAAGATTTTAATCATGATCAGATGTAAGAACTGATCATATTGAAGTATGTGGCTTACAATGGTAGTAAGGCTAAGGTTGTTGGTTCATTCTATATGCAGGGTTCCTACCCTAAATGTAAGAGTTCCTAACATATCCAGGTGAAATGATGGTAATTTAAAAAATGTAAATAAAACGATCAGAATCATGACAAAGTGCATTCAAATGAACATAAGATAAACCATAACCTTACAAACATAAGAGTTAAAAATCAATTTAAGAAGAAAAGAAACTTCTCATTTACAAACCATAGATGTTTGGAAATATCTTTATATCATAAAAAAAAACATCCAAACAGTTAGGAGATTAAATATTATCCAAAAATGGATGTGTATCAGAAACAAATATGTTCTATAATGAAAACGGAAATATGATGTTAATTAAGATAAATAAATTGATTTCTTTTCAAGGAAAACACCTAATTCAACAAAATAGCTCACCTTTAAAGCTTCTTGCTGAGGAGAAGAGGTTAAAACTGTTGAAAGAAGTTCTGTGCTGTTGCGAGCTACATCAAAAGCTTCCTTTGTTTGTTCAGCGGTAAAACTTAGCACAGGAGAATCAGGATAATTTGGTATTGGCAGTGCTTCTGTCTCTGGATCTGAACTTGGAGGGGTAAAGATTGGAACCAAGCTCTCAGCATCACATTCAGGAAACCTTATACCTCTAGATCTTAAGCTCTACAAGAAAAATATATCACAAAACAAGTAAATTAATATATGAATCTAGTATGAGCAACATTATATCACATGCCATTAAGGATATATTTGAGGATTTTTTGCCAAAATTAAGAAGCTGAGAGAACCATGCTGCTGTAGAATTTGCTAGTTCCTACCTAGAAAAATGACAGGATTTTACACTAAAGTTATTATGTTAGGCCGGTTCAGGGTGAACCGGCGCAATCTGTCTGCCTCCCTTGCTCTCGCATGCCCACATGGTGGGTCACACTAGCCTAATGAAATTCAAATTCAAAAGGAGGGGGCGGCTAGTGCTTGAGGAGGGAAATTTGATTAGGAAAGTTTTTATATTAAGAGCATGAGATATTTAGGGAGGGATTATGTTTTGTTTGATTCTCCATTAGGATTTCTTGGCGACTTGTGCCCTAGACTCTCTTGTCTAGAGATTTGGGAGAGACGATCCTCCTCTCGAATTGAGGATCACTTGTATCTTGTTTCCGTGCTTGTTTGGCTTTGATTTTTGTATTACTATCTATCATTGGTGCTATTTTTTTCTCCCAGATTTTGTGCTATACTCGCTGTTTTTCATCAATTCGTGGTAGGTTTGCTTGCGAACTTGAGTATTACCGTTAGGGTTACTTGCGAACTCAAGTATTTCCTATCATATTAATAGCAAAAATAACAATCATAGCAAGTTAGCCACAAAAGCAAATTACCTTAAAATATGTCAAGTAACAATAATATAAATACCCTTGCATAATATAATATATTTAAAACACTACAAAAAAGCGTCCTACAGCTGTTTGGTTTATGAACAGTGAAGCTACTGAAAAGCAAAATTTCTACATCAAAACAGTATATTTTTGAAATTTTGAATGAAGTTGCAAAAACTAAAAGGTCATGCTACCCCTTTAAACCACTTTTAGCCAAAAGATATGGACGAACATTAATTATTCTATAACCAAAGCATCTTAGCTCACAGAGAAACATGCCTAGAGCCCTCATGTATGCTAATTGAAAGTAGTCCTTACAATTGTGCATCTAATAGTAAAACTTCAATACCTTATAGGTTTCTTCATAAACTGGCAAATATCTAAGTTCATCTCCGGACTCTCCCCATGCTTCAATCAGAACAAGGGCCTTGTTCCGATTGTTGGCTACTGTTTGAGGATCATCTATCAGTTTTACCATCTCATCAAGCACCTTTTCTGCTGCGACTTCAGAGAAAGCTTTCTCACAGTTCTTCACGCATGTCTCAAGGAGCACCAATGCAAGATACTGGACCCTTGGATTCTTCACCATAATTCTTTTCTTGATACCACAAATAAACTCAACGCTATTGACCTTCTCACTGTTGATCATGTCACAGATTTCGAGGTTCGCATCCCAGTCAGGTCCCTCCAAATTCTCTGAGGTAGCCTCCTCAACAATTTTGTCAGCTTGGCTTGGGCCTTGAAAGAATTCCTTCATCTTAAAGCTCATGGAGCTCATTCCAGCAGTCACTTTTCTGCCCATTTCAACACCGCTAATCTTGAGACGCTCACCAAAAGAACTGACTTTTTCCATCAGATCGTCACCCATTGTTGCAGGAAATGCAGGAAAGAACTCCTGTAGACAACAAGAAATGGAAAAGATTGTTTGTTTGGGATGTCGCAAGCCATGTCTTAAAAGGGACTAAAAAACATATGATCTTTATAAAAAATGTAAAAAGATATCTTATGAATGGCCAAACATCAAAGAAGAGTAGCTAAACGAAGAAGACTTACATGGCTACAAACTAGAGTCTTCTCTTTTAATGTGCTTATTTAATTTTAGCAAAAGCATTGAATGTAAAACCAAAATGAGGACCCACAAGATGAAATAATTAAAATTCGGGCATTAAGCAAGGAAAACATATACCAAATGAAATCGATTACAACGTTAATAAGCACAACCTAGAAAAAAGGTTCCATTCGTTTAAATGAATAATATTTTCAAAAATATGAGGCCTAAACCGAGTTTCCATGCAAAGTTCCCTACAAAATGCCCTCCAAACCCTAGCAAACGCTAGCAAGAGTATGCATGCCTATCTGAAATACATCACCATCATTAGCCTTATTGATATAGGATTTTACTCAATCACATTTTTATTTTTATTCCATGTAATAGGAGGGGCTAGCCACATAAGGTTGGAGGGAATAATTTTCAAATGACAAAATCATTTTGAAAACTCTCAATCATCCCAAAATTGATGATTCTTAAATCTTAATTATAATAAAAAAAAATATGTTGGATACCTCAAATTTGAAGTGATTAGCATTGTTTCTAGAATTGCAGCTAGCATTTCAAGGAGGGGGGACAACACTTTTGGAAAGTTTTTTATTTAAAGAAAATTTCAATATAATACTATCCCCTTTTTTTGCTGCTCACATTAATTATTTATAACCCATTATTCAATGAAGAAAAGGCCTTTGATTGATAGCAAAGTTGTGAACTTTATGTGTGGCAATGTGCAACTAGCTTTTGGATTCTAACATATTCTCCCCTCCCTCTCTGCTTGTGACCTAACCATTCCCCAAACCCTCAAGGTTTTAAACCCCTTTTCCTCGCATAAAACCAAGCCACACCCACTCCCAAAAGCCAAAACCTGCAGACAACCTTTGACCAAGCCACTTCCAAAAACCCATATCCCTCTCCACACTTGATAAATTCACTTACATTCAACTTCATTAGTTGCCTAACAACTCAAACCTTTGATCTCAAAGCCATCTCCCCTTCTATACAAAGAAAACCTCTCCATACATGACAAGGAAGTTTTAATTCCAAATAAGACAACAAATCCTCACTTAGTCAACCCTTCCCTAATCGTCCATTAGCCTTAATCCTTCCACCACTCTTCTCATGAACCCTAGAAAATTTTCCATCAACTTACCATCACTTATCTTAACTACAAGGAACCACTGCTATTTGAAGCAATATATCAAGATGAATGTGAGTAAAGTCATAAGACCATACATTAAGCGTTAACAAACATTGTAGCTTATAATATGAGCCAATTTAAGTAGTAAACACTTTATTCCAAATAATTTTGATTACAAGTTTACCTAAACTCATATCAAGCTCAACCTACCACCTAGTTCTTAATCATATCTAAAGCGACTTATAACAGGAAAGGCGTCCTCCAACAACTACTCCTATACGACTTGTTTGATCTCGTTGAATTAATCAATTAAGTAAAGAGCAGCACGCCTGGGGTAATTTGTTTGCATGTAAGAACGAACTAGACTAAGATGTAAAAATAGCATAAAACATGGGATCTAGTCAAATCAGATAAGATAAAAAATCTCAACATAACTCAAAATGCTCATATAGATCGATTTTTACATCAATTAGCAAGAAAACATCAAGAGATTACCTTGGGAATAATCCAGGCAGACACTTATGGAACTTTTTGGAGCATATTCTAAGGAGACAACTAAGGCTCCATTTTTGGCAACTTTTCACTACTTCACTTTTCAAATCACTATTACACTTTTGTTTGGTTACTATTTTTTTTTTTTGTTACATTTTAGAAATCTATATGAGAAAAATAGCTTTATAAAATAAGATCTACTAAAATGTGGTATATGTAATAAAGTTGTGATTTGGCTTTTTCAAATATTAAAATAGTCATAACATCTATTAAAAAAATTGATTTCTCCACAATTGTATAGTTACTTTGACCAATAGTTTCAATCACCCCTAACAAATGCCAAGTTGAAATCTACTGACTGAGCATTTGTATGACCTCATTGATCAACACCATTGCCTGAACAACCTTCCAACACAAACTTAAAATGCTAAGCCCGCCTTCGATAAAGATCGAAACAAAAGCATCAAAATTTTGACACGATAAAATATATATAGTGACCCATTAAAAAGTCAATGAAACTTTGATTGCAAACAAGTTAGACATGCGGCCTACATGCAACAATGGATGCTAAAAATGCCATAATGCATCTTAAATGTGAACTCTAAAGGAAAAAAAAAATCACACAAAATATCATAGATCAAGTATTTAGCCTATAAGATTCACACCAATGAGAAGATCTTATAGGAGCTACCAATAGTCTAAATATAAGTGCTAGGAACTTCGATACAATAGACAACATTCCTTTGCAAAGGAACCCATCGCCAATAGAATATAAGCGAGAATTAAACCCCTAAATGGCAAACTAAAAAGGGTTATGTCCCTAGATTTGGGTATGTAGGCAAAAGCATTTGAACTATATGAGTTCAAAAACATATGAAAAAATGCCGGCTTAAACCATAAAATTATCTTCATTGCTTGCTCCTTGACCAAATTTGATCAAAAACCACAATATGACCATCAAAATATCTTCCAATATTTATCATCTCTTAACAATATATTGTAAGGGTTCATCCATCTCTTCTAAAAGTTCAATATTCAATTACCTTATAATCAAACTTGTGGACTATAAACACAAACCAAATTTACAATATCCTCACAGATATTAACATAGTAACAGGCTTAGTTGTATTAACTCATTAATAATCACAACTGTTTACTAGAAATGAAATTCAGTCGCTTTATCAAAAAATTGTTTTTCTTTTTCAATGATCCATAAACTACCCGTGAAGAGAGTTCCATATTTGCATTATAAAAAAAGAACAAAGCATGAAATTTCCAAACTTTAACAGATTAAGTCATCAAGAAGACAAACCAGACATTCAGATCTCCACCTTCAATCATAAAAAGTCATTTCAAAGTCAAAAGAATCCGTTAAATTTACAAGAAATGCATGAAGGGGCAGTTTGGATAAATAATTTAAGCAGAATTTGAGCAGGATTTGAGTTAAATCTTGCCAAACGCGAAAAAACGCCTGCTCACATCTCACCTTAAGTCGCGTTTTCGACCTTTTCCCGTAAATCCCGGAGTCAGCGGATTTAGGGAATTCGGCCGAAGAAGCGCTCAAAAAGGGAGAAAGATCGTTACCTTCGCAACGAGCTCCCGTCGTGACTTCCAATGCGAAAGGAACAAAGTCGTCCAAGGATGCCTAAAAAAGCTTCTTTTTAGCGAAAACTCCACATCCGCACGCGAACCCGCTTCGAAGAAGAAATACGAAGAGGAAATGGCGACGAGGAAAAGCAAAAAACAGAGAAATTATAGAAATAGTCAGCAAAAATGAGAGAAAATTTGTAGAGTGCATCACCGGGAAAGAGAATCAATCAATTAGGTAATAAAATTTTCAATTTTTGGTATAATGATAATTAATTTTTAAATTTAGGGTTTAGAAATTAAGAGTAGCACCCAGGATTTGATTTAAGTAAGATTTCATAAATATGCTAAATTCATATTTCATAAATCCTGAGGAGTCTAAATCCTGAAAACTTTTTGGTAACATTCATTATAAATCCTATTAAATCACGTGTGACTGCTTGGGTATAAAAAGAATTTAACGAGCTAACTCTTCATGTCGAGCCAACAAATTTTGTAAATCCAGCAAAAATAGGATTTGAGAAATTCGGGATTTAGCATGAAAAGATAGAATTTTTCGTCTGCGGCTGCTTTCATTTGCCGTGAGATTTGATTTTGCATTTTAGGCTGTTTGGCTGGATTTTGCTTAAATCCGGCCTAAATCCTGCTACCAAATCGAACCTAAAAGTTAAATATTTTATATGTTTCAATGACGCAATATTTTATTAATTGGTAATTAATTATTATATTAATATATAATTAGTATGATTTTATAAGATTTATTTTTCTCATGAATTAATTATCTTAAATCATTAGTTGCATTGTCAAATAATTTCACATGATTTAACATCTTTTTGGCCAAACAATTTTTCATAATCTAACACCCTCAATATTTAGTAAATTTCTATTTTTTTATTAAATTCTATTTGAGTTAAATCCTTCAAATATCCCCCAAAATTATCTTAAAAGACAAATTTTATCTAAATCTTAAGAATTAGGACTAATTAAATGTAATTTACACATATAACTATAATATTTATAAGTAACTAATGAAAAAAAATATGAGAGTGAATATTTTATCATTGAAAATTTGATAAGGATCTCTTATCGGGGTGGAACTATGAAGAGCTCAGGGTGGACAATTATCACACTGAAAATTTTTTTCTTAGAAAAATAAATATTTTAATTATTTTGCCCACATTTAAATACAGCTACCCAAATTCTAAGAATTTTTTTTATTTCATACATAAGATTATATATTTTATAATCCTATTTTGTCCATACTTAAAAAAGAGGCTAGTTTCTCCCCTGTCTCTTATTATAAATTGTTTATCTATTTTTTTTCTTCACCATACCAATGATATGCATTTTTTATAATTTTTCTTTCAATTTATTTTGTTCTTTGTTGTGCAAAAACAAATAGTCAATTGAGAGAAAGAAGAGAGCTAATCTCTGTTGTCTTAAATTGTTGGCATAGCACTCATAATCACTAAAGAGAATATGAATACACAAAATTTTACATCAAAATTTTGAGTAGAGAATTTTTGTTATCCACTAAAGTATGATGGAATATTCCCTTTAGATGTTGATAATGAATGAAGCCAATTGTGCGCATCTATGATCGAAATATAAATGAATAGTGTAATTATTAAGCTTGCTCAATTGGACTGATTGGGCTAAGGTCAACTCAGAACTAATGGCAGTGGTTTAGTGGTGGTTACCCACAATGATGTCACTAATTAACTTTCTAATTATGAAAACTTGTAGATTTTGCGTCTCATTAAGTTCAACATAGATGACTAATCAAACTATCAAACAATCAGATTGATGAGAATAATTTTTTGGTGATTCATGACTCAATTTTTGGGCTATGAAAAAATGATGACCAAATGAAAACATTATGTACATTTTATGGTTTAATATTTGGCCAAAATTATTAAACTAACTTTTGTCTAAACCACTTTGACATCTCTAATCTAACTTAATCCATTCATTATTATGTGAACCAATTTATCCAAGTAATTTCAAAGTAAGGCTTCGTTTGGGACGACTTTCTTACTGCTTTTAGAAGCAGTAAGAAAGCCGTTCCAAACGAAGACTAAGATTTTGATAGGTTGAGAAGTTGATAGTCAATAAAATGTTGACTAGTTAGTAGTTGGTTGAGTGGAGAGTAATGATTGTGGTCAAGTTAGAGCATGAGTAGTTACTTGGATAGAGACATTTTGGGCATTTAGTGAGTTTGGAGCTTATTTGTGCTTTCCACATTGAGTTTCAATCTTTATAGTAGCCTAGTTATAAAACCAAATATTGAAAAAAAACTCAAATATGTGGGTGTGCTACAAATCCTAACCATTCTAAGACCTTACTTAATGTAGGGAGTAGGTAATTAACACAACAACATGGGAGATCATATTTTCATAACGAAGATAATGGCTTAAGTAGAGATCATTATACTTATTTCTTCTCAGCTAGCTTATAAATAGAAGACGAACTTTAAAGGGTATATAATAACAAGTTCATGATCCTAAAGGCAAAATGTATGTGTTAATTCACTATTAGATGAGTTGAGTGAAACAAGACAAGGAGGAGAGTTTCTTATACTTCATGAGTGTTTGTACAACTTATGATTTAAATGTCTTGATACTTAATAATATGGTCATCTTTATTAGTTCATAACTATTTTTATATTATGTGATATATAATATTTGTGTGTAAGCAAGCGTAACACCGATATGATATGCTTTAGAAGATTTGTGACTTTTAGTATAATGTGACAGGACTCTATAGGTGTCTAAATTTCTATTGTTTTGAAAGATATATGATCATTTGATAGAGTGTGTGTGATGAACTTCAGAGTAAGTGATCGAGGTGAAATTTCTTATTTAAAGTTAAGAATGTAGGAAGACCTTTATAAGTGATATGAAGCAGTTGTTAAATGAATATGTATAAAAATGCATAAAGAAGACCTAACAAAGTTCTTATATGACTAACGAAATACTTTAATAATAATATTTTTAAATCATATGGTGAATTACTAGTTCTCATTAGGGGTGCAAATGAGTCGAGTCGAGCTCGAGTCAGGAGGTGTTAGAGTCGAGCTCAACTGTCAAATACCGAGCTCGAGCTCAAGCTAAAACTCGAGTCGAGCTAAAAATTTGAGCTCAAGCTCGATCGACTCGTTCCATCGTAATTGAGCTCGAGCTCGAGCTCGAGCCATTCATCGAGCCCCAAACATAGTTCGGTTCGCTTCCAACATGCGTGGCGCGATCCTCCAAAAAATTAATTTTGAGGTTTTAATTAGCCTAAAAAATTGCAGCGAGAGAGAGAGAGAGAGAGAGAGAGAGAGAGAGAGAGAGAGAGAGAGAGAGAGAGAGAGGGTATTGAGATTTGAGCCTTTTTTCAGTTTTCCACAAGGGAGAATGAGTGTTAGATGTTAGCATTTATTACACATAAGAGAGGGGCCAAATCAGAGAATAGAGAGAGAGAGACAGAGAGAGCATTTGGCGGTATGAGATTTCAGGCAGTTTTTTAAAAAATATATTTTCAGGCGGGCTTATTATTAATTTTCTAAATATTTAAATTTAATAATTTCGAACTGGCTCGCGAGCTTGCGAGTAGAGCATTGTCAAGCTCAAACTCGAGCTCTTTTAATGAATGAGCTCAAGCTCAAGGTTCAATAAGCTCGGCTCGCGAGCTCATAAACGAGTCGAGCTCAAGCAGGCTCGGATCACTTACACTCCTAGTTCTAATACAAAATAAAAAAAGTTTTGTGCATTTGATGGGCTTTTTTCATGAATTCTATGGTGTCGATAAATGTTAGTATTATTAAAAATCATTATCTTAATTAGACTTATCTAGAATATATATCTTCCCCTTAATTGTCTTAAGAAAATTGTGATATGATATCTAGTTGAAAATTGTCACTTTGAAGATGTTCCAAAGATTCTTCCCTTTTGCTGTCGGTCATAGACAGAGTTGCCCTCTTAGTCTTTATCTGTTATGTATTGCAATGGATGCCCTTTCCTGTTTGTTGGACATCACATCTCCTATTGGGAATTTTGAGACGTTTGACTGAAATGGTTACATGCTTTTCACACATGATGTATGCAATTGATCTTCTCATCTTTGGGAAAACCGAATTTCAAAACTGCGTTGTTTTAAATCAAATGCTTAGCCCATTCTCCAAATCATCTAGTCTCCTAGTAAATTTTGATAAAAGTTCCCTCATCCTCCCCCACAAATGTCAAAATGCTAATCACATATGTTTTGCTCTCAATATCCAGTCTCCCTCATTATCTATTTCTTATCTTGGTAGTCCTATCTCCCCGTACAATCCCAAGCTAGCTGATTTTACCATTTTGATGGAAATAATTACACATAAGTTGTCAGGGTGGAAAGCTAATGTTTTATCCTTTGCGAGTAGATTGCAGCACTTGTGCTTCACTATTTGGAATACCATTGCCTACTGGATAAGGCCCCATTAATGCTTGAATATTTGCAATCTTTAAGGATCATGGGTGGGTTATCCCGGGGAATTTATCAGGATCTATTGCGGAAGCACTACCTCATACTCCCATTGGGAATCCCTCCACCAATTGTTTAGTTTGGACTCATTGTAATGAGGAGAAATTTAATTCTTATAAGGATTTCTTTTACATAGAGGGGGACTCTATCTCGTGGCATCATTTTGTGTGGCATAACCATTTTGCATTGTGTTTCTCTACTTACTGTTAGATGTCTTTAGTTGGAGGTCTTAAGACAACTGATGCCCTTCTTAAAATATGCATGCCCGTGGATTAGTCCTGTTGCCTTTGCCTTGTCTCTTTTGAGAGTGTTCTCATCTATTTTCCAAAATTAATTTTTCATTTCATATGATTGGTAACTTAATTCCGGGCATTAACCACCATTTGCTTAGATCGAACATCCTTCAAGTTTTCCAGCATATTCAAGAACTAAACTCAGCTGCTAAGAATGCAAGAAAATTTTATCACATGATTTCTTGCTGCTCTATTTACTTCTTGTGGCGCAAAAAGAAAGAGGAAATTTGAAAATGCTTTTGCCTCTACAATTATCGTATGTACTAAAAATAGCATTTTTTTGGATAAGTTGTCAAATGGAAAAATGGCACAGAATTAATGGATCTTTTATGAAGTCACATTTTTTGGTGCTAATATGATGTTTTTTTTTGGATAGGATAAATATATTGCATTATCTTCTCCCCTTGGAAGGCATTTTTTTGCAGCATTTCCTTTCATGATGGCATTTTTTTGCAATAAGAGAATTATGGGCCTCGTGAATGTAATCGTAATTTCTAGCACTATTTTTTTGTGGTGTAAATTATATTACACATTTTGTCTAAGCTTTGCCTCCTTTCATTTTTATTTTTATTACAAAATTTTACGATGATTGTATTCTTATAACTTCACACTTGTAATTAAATTTTCTTAATGGAAATGGGGCCCATCCCTTAATTTTTCAAAAAATAAAAATAAAAAACGAGCTCTTTTAATGAACGAGCTCAAGCTCGAGGTTCAATAAGTTCGGTTCGCGAGCTCATAAACGAGTCGAGCTCAAGCCGGCTCGACTCACTTACACTCCTAGTTCTAATACAAAATAAAAAAAGTTTTGTGCATTTGATGGGCTTTTTCATGAATTCTATGGTGTCGATAAATGTTAGTATTATTAAAAATCATTATCTTAATTAGACTTATCTAGAATATATATCTTCCCCTTAATTGTCTTAAGAAAATTGTGATATGATCTCTAGTTGAAAATTGTCACTTTGAAGATGTTCCAAAGATTCTTCCATTTTGCTGTCGGTCATAGACAGAGTTGCCCTCTTAGTCTTTATCTGTTATGTATTGCAATGGATGCCCTCTCCTGTTTGTAGGACATCACATCTCATATTGGGAATTTTGAGACATTTGACTGAAATGGTTACATGCTTTCACACATGATGTATGCAATTGATCTTCTCATCTTTGGGAAAACCGAATTTCAAAACTGCGATGTTTTAAATCAAATGCTTAAGCCCATTCTCCAAATCATCTAGTTTCCTAATAAATTTTGATAAAAGTTCCCTCATCCTCCCCCACAAATGTCAAAATGCTAACCACATATGCTCTGCTCTCAATATCCAGTCTCCCTCATTATCTATTTCTTATCTTGGTAGTCCTATCTCCCCGTACAATCCCAAGCGGGCTGATTTTACCATTTTGATGGAAATAATTACACATAAGTTGTCGGGGTGGAAAGCTAATGCTTTATCCTTTGCGAGTAGATTGCAGCACTTGTGCTTCACTATTTGGAATATCATTGAACATGACTAATGGATAAGGGGATCTATCATACCTAAAACTATTATCAAGCAAATTGGCAAAATTTGTGCCAAATTCCTTTACTTTGGAGATAATAACTCTAGGAAATTACATCTGATTTCTTGGAAGAATACTTGCAAACCTAGAGCTCAGGGTGGGTTAGGGATCCCCTCCATTGAAGCTCTGTCTTTTGGGTATAACTATGCTCTTATTGCTAGAATATATAATAATACCTCTCTCCTATCGAAGTGGTTTATTTGTTGATACTGTTTGACTTGGAGATCTCCTCCAACTAATGCTACAGCATTTTGGAAGCATCTCTTTTTGACTGCTCAATCTACTATGGCTAATTCCATTTTCAAAAATTCTACTTCTTCTCCTATATCTTTATACTAGGATCATTGGCTAGATGGGATGACTTTAGCTGATGTAGATGGTATGCGGTTGTTGCTTACTTTTGCTTACTTTTTTCCCCATTAATGCTTGAATATTTGCAATCTTTAAGGATCATGGGTGGTTTATCCCGGGGAATTTATCAGGATCTATTGCTGAAGCACTGCTTCATACTTCCATTGGAAATCCCTCCACCAATTGTTTAGTTTGGACTCATTGTAATGAGGAGAAATTTAATTCTTATCGGGATTTCTTTTACAGAGAGGGGGACTCTATCTCGTGGCATCATTTTGTGTGGCATAACCATTATGCATTGCATTTCTCTACTTACTGTTAGATGGCTTTAGTTGGAGGTCTTAAGACAACTGATGCCCTTCTTAAAATAGGCATGCTCGTGGATTAGCCATGTTGCCTTTGCCTTGCCTCTTTTGAGAGTGTTCTCATCTGTTTTCCGAAATTAATTTTTCATTTCATATGATTAGTAACTTGATTCCGGGCTTTAACCACCATTTGCTTAAATCAAACATCCTTTAAGTTTTCCAGCATATTCAAGAACTAAACTCAGCTGCTAAGAATGCAAGAAAATTTTATCACCTAATTTCTTACTGCTCTATTTACTTCTTGTGGCGCGAAAAGAATGAGAGGAAATTTGTAAATACTTTTGCCTCTACAATTACCGTATGTACTAAAAAAAACATATTTTTTGGATAAGTTGTGAAATGGAAAAATGGCACAGAATTAATGGATCTTTTATGAAGTCACATTTTTTGGTGCTGATATGATGTTTTTTTGGGGCTAGAATAAATATATTGCATTATCTTCTCCCCTTGGAAGGCATTTTTTTGCAACATTTTTTTTCATGATGGCATTTTTTTGCAATCAGAAAATTATGGGCCTCGTGAATGTAATCGAAATTTCTAGCACTCTTTTTTTGTGGTGTAAATTATATTACACATTTTGTCTAAGCTTTGCCTCCTTTCTTTTTTATTTTTATTACAAATTTTTACGATGATTGTATTCTTATAACTTCACACGTGTAATTAAATTTTCTTAATGGAAATGGGGCCCATCCCTTAATTTTTCAAAAAAAAAAAAAATTCCAAAATTATTTGTTTTAAGGAAAATATAATATCATATAAAAATTTACCTGCCAACTTGTACAGAAAAATTTATCCCCCGTCCCGGTGGGAATACTGTAATTCACATCTGTGAACGGTCAGATCACCGCCTCTAATCTCCATGGAAAGATACCAGCCGTCCGATTCCTTAGTCGGCGTGCCGCATCATTTCTTTTCGAGCAAGAAAGAGAAGAATCTGACTTGCTCACGATATATGTACCCCTTTCCCCTCCGCTAGCGACCTCGGCTCTTCTCCTTCTTCTCTACTCTCTTCTGTTTGTTCATCAAGAGGAGAGAGCCCATACTAGATCGATGAACTATTCCATATACAGCAGCTTGAGGTAGATGGGCTTTTGCTTTTCTTATTCTCTTTGATTGCTTTTGTATTTATTTCTTGGGGTTATGATTTTGTGAGTTTTTGATCGGATCGGAGGTGATTAAGAGCTGAGTTCGTTGATTGAGGGTGTGGTTTGGTAAATTGTTAGCTTGGGTTGGGTTAGGGTTAGGATTTCGAGTGGAAGGTGTGGGATTGGTAATTACAGGCTAAGGTTCGGTGGATGAATTAGTCGGCTCGGTGTTGGGTGTTTTGTTTTTTTGGCTTTTTTGATAGCTGGATAGTTGGATGATACATTTGGAGTTGAAAATTTATTTGGATGGGACCTTAGCTTTCTTTTCCTCTTTAGAAATCGAAGTGGATATTTATTAGTGTGTTAGATAGCTAATATTGAGCTAATGATCTACTTAAAATTGCTTAAGTTTAAATAGGAGTTAATGATTCGTCAAAAAATGCTAAGCTTGAAGATTTTGTTTGGTTTGAATGAATTGCAACAAAAGAAGGGTATTGAAAATGATAAATGAACTGACTTGAAACTTGTTTTTACCTCATTTGTTTGGTTGAGGAGAGAATTGGTGAATCTTTTTTTCTTTCTTATTTTGTTGATGAAGAAGTTTCTGGTGGTGAGATGGCATGTAAATCAGTGATAATATGATAAATTTGTCTTTCCATTTTTTTACTAGGGCTGGGTACTAATTGTCAATGGAAACTGCATTTATTTACATTTCTTCAGTAAATTCAACTATCTATTAATTCCATTATGATCAAAAGTCAATTTAAAATTGTGAAGTAAAAATAATTTGCATTCTCCCCAATTGCTTCAGACCAAACAAACACAAAGCCTCTGCCGTAGATATTATAATTTCCTTATTGCCTGAGTTACATATTCTACAGATAGCACCGTGATGTTTTGCATCTATTTAGAGGCCTTCGGTTCTTAATTTTTGCATGGTCCATGAAAATTTTTATCTGATAGATTTATCTGATGTTGCTAATTGGGTGGGATGATCGAATATTACTTTTGTTGGTTTATAGCTGTAGGGTGAATGATTTAAGTATTTAACCTGTTGAATACTTGGATGTTTTTGTCGGCTGGATTTATAGCGAGATTTTAATTGATATGTTGGGCGATAAAATATCCTTAATTTTGTTTTGAGGACTTATCTTTTGCAAATATTGCATATTTGATGTTTCCATAGGGATGTTGTTCTGCTTGATGCATATTTGGTCATGTTTATTCAACCATTCGCCACCTTAAGAAATTGTTGTGCAATATCACCATTGTTGTGTAAGTCAAGTGGGCTAGAATGGTTTACTCATCTGCTTGATTTCACTAGCCAACTATGCAGCCAATTTTCCTTAAATCATTAATCTTTAGAGTTTTTAGTTCTCCATGCATTGCCTCAATTCAATAAACGAACGCCCATGAGTCCCTGCTAGCATATGCCATTATTATCATGTCTGTAGGTAGGATAAGCTGGCTTCAATTTCGTTTTCTCCTGCTAAAGATGCATTTTTTTCCACTTTTCCTCATACTTGGAAGATATTTGGCCGTAAACCTTGTCCTTAACTTCCCCATTTGAAAATCCTTGTTCTTTAAGTTTTCCATTCTGTTGGTTAATATTCTTTGGAAGGCTGCTCCTAATTCTTTTGTTTTTAGGGTTCTTGAGCTCAAGGCATTCGTGGACATGAGATTCTGGATGCACTAGGGGGAATCTGTAAAGTGGAGAAAAGCTTCTTTAGAAGCAATAATTCTTGTTTGAAGTTTTCTTTTGTGAATAAAAATGGATGTCATGAGAACAAAGGTGTTGGATAGTATTGAAATAACTTATAAAAATGCCAAGGGAAATATAATGCCTTCTTCTGCTCTTCATTTCTCTGATTATGGCCATGTATGCGTATCTAATCCTTACAAGTGTGATAGTTTAAAATGCTCCAAAGTACTTAAAGCTGGGGAGTCTTCTCCTACTGAAAAGCGTACTGTTAGAAACTATCGCAACTTTATGAGAAGTGGCTTGCCTCATCGGCTTCTGTTTTACAAGAACAATGAATGGATTGATTTTGCTGCAGATATCATTGATCTGATGCATGATGACTTCCAAGCAAGGAAGGCTATTATAGAAGTTACTTATAAGAATCAACAATTTTTATTGGACTTTGTGCGTATGCTACATATAGATACAAAGACAGGTCTTAGCAAGCCACTTGCATGGATTGATGAGCATGGAAAATGTTTTTTTCCAGAAATATATTCTGAATTTTCTGCACCCCATGGTTATCTCAGGGGAGAAAATGTTTGTGCACCTTGTGTACCAAATGGTATGCTTGAGCTTGATTCCCGTTGGGATACCTTTGCAAGTGCCTCAGAAAACTCAAATTCAGGATACCCTCTTCATAAGGATAAACAGATTATGTGTGGAAAGCTAATTTTAGAAAATGATCCTATTGCTTTGATGGGTGAAGTAGTGGGTGAAAATGATCTATCTCTTCCTATTTCATCCAAGGTAATGGAGCAGGAAATTGCACCTGCAGAAGCTAATTGTCAACTTGATTGTGTTTCTGTCCATAATTTTTTTTTATCTGGAATGTTTCCATATGTTGATGCCAAGGGCATAGACAGCATCTCAAGAGCGCCTATATTTAATCGATCGGGAGAATTTCTCTCTAGTAGCTTCCTGAAGCATATTGAGATTAAAAAAAAATTTCGCGGTTTTGCTAACGTGCGTTATGCATGGCTGCCTGCCACTAAGTCTACTGCAGAAGACATGATGTTGCATGGAGTTGTGAAGGTTGAGAAGCCCGTGCTTGGTAGCACATATGGTCTTGGTGTTCATCTTGCACCAGTGAACTACCCAAATATCTGGTGAGATTTTATGTTGATTGTCTGTTCTAAGAGTTTCTAGTTTGTGGACTAGGAAAAGCCTTTAAATTCATGGCCATGATTTTCATTATCTTGCTTTAAATTGCTAATGTTTTACTTTCAAGAATTAAGGGTTGCTGATATATTGTTATCCACAGTGCTACTACCTTGACGGATGTCGATGAAAATGGTCTATCTTATATGATGCTATGTCGTGTTATTATGGGCAACATGGAGCTTATTAATCCTGGATCTAAACAGTTTCAGCCTACCAATGACAATTTTGACAGTGGAGTAGATGATCTTCAAGTTCCAAAGCATTATGTTGTGTGGGACATGAATGTGCATACCCATATCTGCCCTGATTATATTGTGGCTTTCAGGCTTCCCGCTAAAGCCAGAGGTAGTTTTTATGATATATTAGGAGCTTCTATTTACTGTGCTTGGAATGCTAACAGCTAGAGAACTGCTCTTCTTCCTATTTGCTGCAGAGTTATTATTTGGAAAAGAAAGTGCATCCAATGAAACTGGAGTCACATGTGTTGCTTCACCTATATCGAAGGTCGCTAACCTATGCTTTTATTAATTGGAATGCAATTTTGCATGACAGAAATGCAATAAAATTATCTTTTGTTTATGAGAATTTTAGGAATTGCATGCAATTCTCTTAAGATCATTGCATTCCTCTTCAAAGCTATGTTCTCCAATTAATTTTTTTTAAGTGCCAAAATCTATCTTTTGGGTGTAGGGGTAGTAAAGCAAGATGGTGATAAGTCCTAATTTTTCTTTTTTTCAGGTAGGAAGTGATATTCCGCTTGGAATACCAGCTAACCAATCGCAGGGCAAGGAACAATCGTGTGGTAGAGTCCCTAAGCCATCTTCCCCCTGGATGCCATTTTCGATGCTGTTTGCTGCAATTTCAACCAAAGTTCCTGCTAAAGATATGGATCTTGTCAATACATACTATGAAGAATTCAAGGTGGCTACTTCAAATTTTCTTTGCTATTAGTTTTACTCTGTATGACATTTGGGCTTTATAGATGTTCCTTTTTTCCTTTTAACCAGAAAAGAAAAATAAATAGACTCGATCTTGTTAAGAGATTGAGGCATATCATTGGGGACAAACTACTGATATCTACCATAACGAGGCTTCAACATAAGGTGAGTTTTTTTTGTCTGGATAACCTTAAGAGCTGTCCTTTTATTATGTGCTTCTGTTCCAAGCTGTTATATTTCAATAATACCATTGGAGGAATTCACATTTTAATATAACTCTTGATTTCATCACATTATTATTATTATTATTATTATTATTATTATTATTATTACTATTATTATTATTATTATTATTATTATTATTATTATTATTATTATTATTATTTTGTGATTGCTATACTCATTTATTATTATTATTATTATTATTATTATTATTATTATTATTATTATTATTATTATTATTATTATTATTATTATTATTATTATTATTATTCCAGTGGACCGGTCTAAAACATTTTTTAGAAGACGCTGGATTTTTAAATAGAACATTACCCTGAGATTTCATCCCCTGATGAGGATTTTATGATCTTTTTTGATATTTCTCATAACTGTAAATTCTTATGGTTAATTATTCCCAGCAATCACGAGAGAGAACTTTAATTATTCATAGGCTCTATGATATTTTTCTTTGGTAGCACCATATGACTATTAGCTCAAAGTAGATGGTGAAATGATGAGTAACTTAATCAAGATATTATAAGTCAATTATCACAAGAAGCCATGTACCCTGGTCTGTTTAGTCAGTAGAGATAATCGATGCATACTAATTGATGAATCTTTTACAACAACAATATGCGGCGTTGTTTAAGCGAAGCTCATGGATTTGGGTTTACAGGTTCTCAATGGGGCTAAATATAAACCAATCTTAGTTCCAAAAGCTTCATGGCCTACTAGGTGCATCTTATTATCCACAACTTACAGTTATTTTTCCATTGAGAATATTCGGGCTTAGCCTACAATCATAATATAAACTATAATATATTGTCATCGTCTCAATCAGGTAAACTCTTGGTCTTATTACATATGCCTTATCTATGTGGCCCTGTGGGGGATCTTTGAGCATGATCATATGGTTACCTTTGATATGATATTAGCTTTTTATAAGCTTTTGTCAAACTTAAACTTATCATCTATGAAAAATTAGTGTGAAGGATGTGTGGGTGGCTGCTTTGAGCACTAATCAACCAACTATTGCTTGATTTTTCCACATTAGGAGAAAAGCCCAAAATGTATTTTCGTTAGAGTTTTAGGCATCTTTGTGTCAGGATCCTCATTCCAGTTATAATATTTTGATATTTGAACCCATCATTTGGGTTATGGCTTGAAGTTTGTCTTTATAATTAGTGGTTTGAACTTGCCCATAACCCAATGTACTGGCCTAATCTTATGTACTTCTCCCACTAAATTATAACCAACTGGTTTTATACGGAATTTTTCTTGGGATTCCTAACAAAAATCTCCTGAAAAATAAAAACTTTTTATCGCTTCTTAATGTGCACCTCATATAATTAAGGGATATTGACTTTCTAATGTAGCCCACATAAAGCAGCTTCCTCCTAAACGCTAAAGGGCTCTTCGACTCACCAAGATTTTGAAGGCTAACTAAGAAATTCTTCAAGTCTGTAAGTTTCAAGTAGCCAAGTTAGGAAAGTGCTAGTGACTTATTGCTCAAATTCACCTGAGTCGGTATAAAGGTCAAAATTAGCATGGGAAGACACTCAGATGACTTTAATATGATGCCTTGGTGGGTGTAGAAGTGCTTTCCATCTTTTCCAAACCTGGGAGCAACAATTCTTCCCTAATTATTTTTATAATAACATTTTGAGATATTTTTTTAATAATTTGATGCATATAATTTCTCAGTCATATATATATTATATTTAGTATTATTTGTTTATTATTATAGCATGATGAAACATTCATGATAGTATTATTAGTATTATTTATTTATCGTCTTAATGTTGTTAAAAAATTCTGCACATACAGATAAATTGAGAGCAACTCCCAAGAGATGAAATTTTTTATATGACAAATTTGGAAAGGGGAAAAAACCTGCATTGTTTAATTCAATTTAATGATTCTTAGTAACGTAATTCCATGATTATAAAGGATGCCCACCCTCTTAATTGGTGAAGGCGTTAATGTAGTATAATAAATATGAATTGTGGAAGATTCCACCTTTATGGTGTAGTAATAGGAGTCTTGATACATTAGAATTGTTATCAGGTGATAGTGGGTGATTGATTTGTTTGGAGATTGGGTGACCATTGAGACATGTGTTGGTGGTTGATGGGCATATTTCATATGTTTGTTGTTCGTAGGAGGTGGGTGATAGTTGATGAGAATGTCAGAGGTCGTGCAGCAATCGATGGTTGGCTCGACCATTTTCCTTATAGGAGGGAAGTTGGATGGCCTTAAAGACCGCATTATATATTGGCGGTTGACGAATGTTGATCATTGATAGTCATCGAGCAACAATTGATAAAGATTGTCGGAGTTTGGGCGACATTCCACAATTGACTTAGTAGTTACCCTTAGTAGGAGGTGAGATCAGGTGAATAGGAAGATGAACATCAATTGACACTCAACTAGTTTATTCTATTGATAGGATGGGAAACTAGACAGCTGAGGAGATAGGGTTATTCTTTGATAGCTAATAGTATTCAATAGTTGATAGACATTGAATGTATAGGTGACAAGCAATGATCTACTTGATTGTTCTCTGGATAAGAGGGAGATTGGGCGATAAGGAAGTCTTGTGTTGGAATTTGATGACAGGTTGTCGTCAGTAGTTGAATGACATGAAGTGAGATTGAGACAAGGGGTGTCATCTTTGGGTGATGGTGGGTGTCAACTTTGGTTGATTTTTGACATCTGGTGGCTGAAGGGGTGTAAACGAGTCGAGTATCTGCATAATCGACCTAAGCTTGTTTAGTTCTTACTAAAGTTGAGCTCGACTCGTTAAAAAATTTATAGGCTTGAGCTCGTTTGAAAAGCTCGAGCTTGACTCGATTATTGAACTCGATTTCGTAGTTTTAAATTAAAAAATTTAGTTTTTTTAGAATTTTTATTTTTAATATAGAATTAATTTAAAAAGGTTAAAATATATTATATAATGCTAAATTAAATTAATTTTTAAATATATTTTAAGTCAATCAAGCAGCTCAATGGAGGGCGTCAATGTTGGGATGAGTTGTATAGTTCTCTAAGTACGGGAATTTTCTCTTCCAAATATAAGTTCTCCCTTCATTTGTAGAAATATGGCCCACTTATCGATTTATGGAGAGCCATTCTATTAGGCTGCAGGACACTATCAGATGGTCCAACAATGTTCTCCTTGATCATTTGATGTTTTTTTGAACATTTTAAGGGCTTAATGAGCTTGTAATTGAGCGATCTTGGACTTTTCAAATTCGTTGATGAAAAATTGAATTAGTTTTTTTTTTCTTTTTAATTTGTTGATGAGAAATTGAGTTTTTATTTTTTTCTTTTTCTGTAAGGATCTGGTATGTGAATTAGACAGAGACATAATAATAGTAGGGGTTTTTAACAAAAAAATATATATTTTTCGTATATCCAAGATAAATTTAATCATTTATTAGTTATATTATAACCAAACACCATTATGTGAAATTATCAAGAAAAAATCAATTTCGTTTCCTTGAATACTTTCAAACCAGCATACCCTATTTCGGACAAGTGGATCGAAGCATTTTATTCTTTCATGCATCTACATTCCTAGTACTTGAAATTCACATTTTTCGTTTGTTTTTCCAGCTTCCTCCAGTGATGAGGCAAGAGCAGCCATTGCCATGTAGCAGGAAGCTTCAGACAAATCCTTGAGCAAGGGAAAAGAGCTGCACTTTCTGCAAAAAGGTAGGATAGATTAATTGTTAGTTCTTGGGTGGACCAATACTTGTACTGAAGTTTTTTTTCCCCTAAATTTCAATAGATCTGTCGAAATGAATATACCTTCTTTTGATCTAAGGTTTGATTTTTTATTTGGATTTTTACCATCTCTTTTGAAATTTTCTTTGATTACAGTGAATGATTGGGTGAAGTTATCTTTTTCTTTTTGGGAGGGGGAGTCTTGGATTAGCACTTTCTTTCTTTTATTGGCCATTAAGAAAGCTGCCTGAACTTGTTATTTTTTTAGGAAGCTCTGTTAGAAGGCTTGGGCTTGCAGAGCTTGTTGTCTTCCAGGTCGATCTTATTGGGTTTTCCATAGAAACATCCAGGCCCCAGTGTTCAAATTCTTGTTGAGGCTTCGTTTGGGACGGCTGTCTTCCTGCTTCTTAAAGCGGTTTTCTAGTATAAAAAATTTTAAATTTTGTATTAAAAAGTTGCTTTAAGTAGCAGGAAGAAAGTCGTCCCAAACAAAGCTTGAAACTCCATTGAGAATAAACTCGGATAGAGGCTCTAGTTTCTATTCTTTATGACTAGGTTGCCAACCAACATAGATGAAAATAAGCCATACCCTCCCTAAACTAAGCATCTCTACTAATCTAATCTGTGATGGTTCTTCTGCCATTATTGCAGTTAGCTATATTGATGAACTTTAAAAACCGTCTTTGGCTTATAAACTGATAGCCAGCACAGTAGAGCAGATGCTCTACTTAGCCTTTTAATGGCATTGTATCACGCAAGTCATTTGGCCCTACTAGGCTGTTCATCCTCCTTGAGTTGGCTTATCTTGCAATTCATATACTTGTGTTAGCTTGTGCTAGCTTGAGTTGGCTTGAATCGAATCCCTATTAAATACAATGAGTCGTATATGGCTAGAATTGATGCTCAATTAGGATCGCTTGAGATCGACTCGATTAACTTGGTGCTGCTGTTGAGTTGTGATCGAATTCTCTAAGATAAATTGTGAAGAAACTTATTTTTAAGCTTGTGGAATGATAAAGGTGTATTGATTGAGTTGGCAGAGCCAAAGGAATATTTATTATGTGCGGATGCCGAACATTGTCTGGAGACTAATCAGAATCATGCTTCGCTCAGTAACGCGGCTCGGTACTGCTCAGTATCGTTAGTTACCGTGGCTTAATACTGCTGATCTGGTTGCATCTAATTTGCATCCGGACAAAAAGTTTCGTTTTGAAGTTCGCATAGAATAATTTTTTCACAAAGTGGTCCGAGGCTATATATATAGTGGTACTATTGCTCTATACAAACCAACGTGTTGTGCAGTCCCGTCTATTAATCTCGAAGACCATAATAAGGTATATATATTTTTTTTGGGTAAAATAAGGTATATATATATATATATAGGTACTATTTTGTTAAACCGAACAAAATCATATGTTTTAATACTTTTCAAAGTAAGATACCCTTTTTTTAAAGTAAAATAATAAATACTGCTTGTGATTGAGTATTTTGAAATAAATGATTTTTAGAAATTTATTTCAAGAAGGATAAAATAATAAATTTTAATATTTGAATGAACGTTTTATAAACGGAGATGATGAGCATTAGTTTCATATACAACAAAAAAATTTAAGAGGTGCATGAAATTATTAATTAATTTTTGGTACATTTTAAAGCGAAATTATACCTTTGAAGTATTTGAAAACTAGGGTTTAGGGTTTAGGGTTTAGGGTTGGAGTATCTAAGGGAAAAGCTCCTAATAGTAAAAATAGTTGGTGGTGGAATCCAATTGTGCAAGAAAAGATTAAAAATAAGAAGATTTGTTATAAAAATTGGTTTAATTTTAAAAATTCTGATAATTGGGAATTATATAATATTTGAAAACTACAATAATCTAAAAAAATTATCAAATAAATTGTCATATAAATATTAATTAGATGAATTTATAAATTTTATTTTTCAAATATTAGTGAATAAGTACTCGAACTTATACCACACTGATAAAAAAATAATTAAAAATCTCATTGGGCTGAATTCAAAAAAAAAAAAATTGCTCTAAATTTTATTTATCTACCATTAAAAACTGTTTAAATATATATATTTAAATTTTTATTTGGAAATATAGATTATTACTCTAACGACAAATAATTCTTTCAAAAATTTCATAAAACAAAATAACCTCTTGGCTATGAACTCCATTTAATAGACGAAATAAATGGAATGCAGGCGGTCCTCGACTTTCGCGACGACCAAGCCGGACCGGATTGGATTGGCGGATCCGGTCCGGTCGCAATCACATGGCCCAAAACCCGAGCTGCCCGTTCTGCCCGGTGAACTGTGCACATCCACCTGCCAATCATAATGTAATAGATTGCCAAATCATTATCTCTCCATTGTTTTACATTTTGCATTTCCCACCCTATGCAAAAATATTTATGCGTTTGGCACAATCTTCTTTGCATCTGACATTTCAGATTTATTTCTCAAAGTACGACGTGGACCGGACTAAAAGCATCGGCTCGGCGGGCCGGGTTCTCCGGGGTCTCTGCAAGGAAGACACGTGGCCAAAGGTGAGGCCGGGAACGTGCCACGCCGGATGACTTGTTGGTCTTATTTTTCTGTTTGTCCATGTGGGTAAATAACTTCAATTAGTGACTGCTAATCTCACTCATAATAAAAAAAAAGAAAAATTTTGAGGAATTATGACAGTAAATAGAATGGAGCATGAATAAAGAGTGAGAAATTAAGATGATGTTCCATTTGCTGCATTTTGTTGGTTAGGGTATCAATTCGGGTCAACAGATCGGGTTCAGGTTGATCTGAACTCAACCCGTTTAACTAAATGGGTCGGGATTTCTAATCCGGACCTGACCCGCACTGGTTGTCGGGTTGAACTGACCCATCCCACAAACCGCGGGAACAATTGCTGAGTCGCGTCATCTAAGGATTGGGTGTCGACGCGTCATGGGCGAATGGCGACTGGGCAAAGGCGCATGCGCGTGTGCGTAGGGGCTGAACTCGGATGGACTAATGGACGGCCTGGGCGAGGTGAGGTTGACGCGTCGTAGGGACTAGGAAAGGCGAGGTCAAGGCTGAGCGCCTGTGCGTAGGGCCTGAACGCGAACGGACTGAGGGAGGACTCGGAGTGAGGCGGCGGCCGACTAGCGGAGGCAGGTCGACTGGACAAAGGCTGAGCACGCAGGAGCTCACAGAATGGAAGATATTATAGTTAAACAAATAATATAGTTTATATTTTGTACAAAGCTGAGGTGTATGTATTTGATTGGTTATTTACATGTATTTATCTAATTGGCTCTGCTCAAAAGATGTAACGTCTAATGCCTATAAATATAGGCCTGTACTTCATCTGTAGACAAGATTAATAATATTCATTCTTTACTTCGTCTTCTTCTTACTCCTGTTCCGTCATTCGTTCTTCCTGTTGCATGCATTTCCACATGGTATCAGATTAAGCTGTCGATCCTCCTGCTGCTCCATGGCTCATTCTGCGACTTCTACCATCGCTGAACCTCGATCTGCTTCAGCGAATGATTCTACCGATCCGGTCATCTCTTCAAACCTGAAATTTCTTGTTTCTAATATCAAGAATGTCGTTTCTATCCAGTTATCCCCCCGACAATTTTCCCCTGTGGAAATCCCAGGTCCTTAAAATCTTTAAGGCAAACGGTTTCCAAAAATTTCTTGATCCTGCTATCTCCCCACCGTCTGAATTTCTGCTAAATCAAGATTTTCCAACGAAAATCTATTGCGACTCCTTACTGCTTTTTCAGATGCCGACTGGGCAGGCGATCCATTATCATGCAAATCCACATCAGGTTTTTGTTCATTCTTGGGCGATACGATCATTTCCTGGACGGTTAAGAAGCAAACTACAGTCGCCCGATCTTCGACAGAATCCGAGTACAGATCTCTGGCGGCTCTAACCACGGACATTATCTGGCTTAGACGTCTCCTTCATGACTTCAGCATCGAGCAACATTTTCCAACGAAAATCTATTGCGACAACACCTCGGCAATAGCTCTTGCTAACAACCCGGACTTCCACGCTCGCACAAAACATATTGAAATAGATCAACGATTTGTGAGGGATCATATACAACAACAAAATGTCTCCATTTTGCCAATAAGTACTATTGATCAAGTTGCGGACATTCTTACTAAGTACGTTTCCACACCTCGCTTTCATACTTTACAAACCAAACTGACCGTCACTAAGGACCCATCAGTTTGCCGGGGCGTATTAGAGTTAAACAAATAATATAGTTTATATTTTGTACAAAGCTGAGGTGTATGTATTTGATTGGTTATTTCCATGTATTTATCTAATTGGCTCTGCTCAAAAGCTGTAACGTCTAATGCCTATAAATATAGGCCTGTACTTCATCTATAGACAAGATTAATAATATTCATTCTTTACTTCGTCTTCTTCTTACTCCTGTTCCGTCATTCGTTCTTCCTGTTGCATTTCCACAGAAGAAGCTCGCAGAACCAAGTTAGGTCATGCAGAATCGGGGTTGGCTGGGTCAACTTCAAATTTTCGGGTCAACTCGAATCTAAACCCAACCCGTTTCACAAATGGGATGACCCGAAACCGAATTTTTCCAGGTCCTGTTCAGGTAGGGGTGTCAATATTTGGCACGACACGAAAACCGGACCCGAAACTGACCCGGGAATTTCGTGGTCCGTTTGAAAAATGGGTCAGGTTCAGGTTCTTGGATTTGACCTATTTGAATGAGCTACCCACACCTGCCCAGACTACCAGCGCAGCTGCCCAGACTTCTGCACACCTACGTCTCGCCTGCGCGCCTGTGTCGGGTCGGGTCAACTCGACAATTCGACGGGTCGGGTCCGGGTCCGAGTTTCAGACCAGTTTACCTACTGGGTCGGTTAGGGTCGACCTGATTGAACCCGAATCAATTTCGAGTTTGACCCGAACCCAACCCGTGATCCGAAATTGACATCCCTAGGTCCAGTTCAGATTTTTGGTCATGTCAACTTTTGACATCCCTAATTTTGGGTGTACAACACTCTTTGCATTTTTTAAAGGAGGTTTTCAAAATTTTGGCATTTGATTAGGTGAAAAAGAAATAAAGATTAAAATTTAAATATTTGAAATTTACTTTTAATTTTAATTTAATTGTGGTGAGTTTTAAATTAAACCATTGTTCAAGGAACTATTGTAGCTTGCTATCGATGCCACTCATCGTTGCCCATCTATTGCCACAATCAGTCGCCTACATTGAATTCATTTTACTTCCTCTCGCTATGCATTTACGACTTCTCCTCCTATTTCATAAAGAGAGTCTTTTATAACTTATATCTACTATCGATAGATATTATTTTGACTAAGAATATAAGAAGTCATAATTTTTTTACTTTTTCAAAATTCTCACATGAAAAATAATTTATGCTTGGTTCACTTTATTTTACTTCTTTGATAGTATGTGAAATCCTTGAGTTAGGTTTTAGATAACTCAAACTTGATCATTAGTTTATTGAGCTCGACTTAGAAGCCCATAAACAAATCAAGTTCAAGCCGGATCGACTTCACTACTTCCCTTATTTACCTAGTTTATGGTCATAAATTAAAAATATGATCAAAATATGAGGATGCAATAAACAGAATTACTGGAAAATTGTGTTCATAATTTCTCTATCATTATAAATTAGATCCCTTTTAATTCTATGACAATAAAATTTTATATTTATAGAAAAAATTTAGCTTTGATCTTATTTTGCTAAATTAAAAAAAAAAAAAAAACTGTAATTTTATGTGCATTAGTATATAGAATAGATTTTTATTTAGAGAGAGAAGTAATTTATTCTAAGTCAATAACTTTACTTAATAACGAAGTCGGGCCTAAGATAGATAGACATATGTAGTATGGTAATATAATATAAATTATCTAGGGCTCGTGCGTGTAACTTGGTTGGTAGATGCAAATAATTTCCTCCCGCGAGCCTGCGTTCGAAGCTCCTAAGATTCGAATAATTATTTTCTATCATCTTTTTCTTAGACTTTTAAGTCAGACTCGCTCATATATCATATATTAAAGCTTCAAACTTAAGACCACTTGATTAATAGCCAAAGCTTCAAACCACAGATCAAAGTGAGCTACGTTTTTTCTGTCCTCTATGAGCACTTGTATTGCAACATTCTATCTAGGGATTAAGCTCATCTAATGGGCGAATTATTGCGTCCGGTCATCGAATGTCCGAACATCCAATCCGGTGACACCACATCATTCAAATACACTGGGTCCCGATGTATTTTGGTGACTTGGCGACATCAGATTGATGTCCGGACGCAATAATTTGTCCATATAATGGCCCTAACTCTTCATATCAAAACAGTTTTGGAAGCATTAATTAAATACATTGCTTAGTCAAAAAGGCCAAATTTACATCCATGCTTGTCATGCATTCAACTGATATAGGCTACCTTTTTTATAAGCTCAATTATTGTACTATGCATGTCATTCATCACCATTAAAGCTTTCACTTTTGACTAAGGAGATTAATTTAGCTAAAATAGAAAGAGTTGTGCTTTTATTAATATATATAGTCTAAGGAGTTCACAATGTGTACAATTTAACTTTTGGATATTTTTTTTAATTTATGACTTAAATCTATCATTTTATAGTCATAATGTTTAAAGAGATTTGAATAAGAATTTTACACATTTTTATAATATGATTATTTAACATTAAATAGTCATAATTAAATATTAAGTCAAAATAGGTTTTCGGGCTAGGTTCGTGTCTAACCCGAAACTAACCCACACTGATTGATTTAACTCGAACCCGGCCCAATTACACAAACGGGTCCAAAAAATGGAACCCGAATTCGAGCCACCAGGTTACCGGGTTTACCATATTCAATACAAGTGAGCACAATTGCGGGAATACAGGTGGTAAGTGCAAGGCGAGGGCGAGGAGAGTGCACAGGATGTCAGGACCGCGCTTCGCGCTTGAGTGAGCTTATGCGACTACGGTCACGAGTGAGGGTGAGGCGGGATAGTGCGCGGGTGTGTGACTGGGGCGAGGCCGATCATGCGCTAGTGTGCGACATCAAGTGCATGCACAACTGTAGGTGGCGCCAGTGCGAGGCGAGTGCACGAGACGTCAGGAATTGGAGACGAGACTCAAGTCAATCAGGTTAATTTTGGTTAGCGGGTGAACCTAGACCATACCTAATTTTTAAATGGGTCAAAAATTTGAACCCAAACCCTACCAGTTTACTAAACGGTTCAATCCAAACTCGAATTTTTCGTATCAGATTCAGGTCGTGTCAATAATTGACACCCCTACTTTTTTTTGCTACATTGAACATTTAAACACGTTTAAAAAATATTATTTAGTTTTAAAAAGGTATAATAAAAATATTTTTTATTCATGCTTTTAAAATATAATCAATAATTTAAGTCGAATGGAGTAAATAATTTTTTTAACATCCCTAACTATTATAATTATAAACTATAAAAAGTGATTTAAAAAAAAAAAAAAGTGGCGAAGGCCCAAATTCTCATCAAGTCTTCTGACTTTCCCATCTCGGAACTCGGAATCCATTGTAAGTCCCAATTCACACAGAAGACCGTTGACAAAGTCAAAATATTGCCAGCTAAGCACATAATGTTGACTTAGCTTTCTTTCCTCTACAGTAATACCTGTAGCCCAACCTGTTACTCACTCTCTCTAGCTACAGAAAAGGCTACAGGGTTAAAAAAAAATTAGATGTCATTTCACTGTTTGCTCGGGTGGCCATTGACTTGTAAGAACTAAGTAAGCTTACCTTTTGTTAAATTATTATTATTTTTTTAATTTTTTGAACCCAAAAAATGGCTTATAATTTCTATCCAGATTCAGATATTATTAAAAGAAATTTATTGATTTTAAATATTTGTAAATATATAATCGATGATAATTTATTTATTTATTATAACATTTTTATTTGTTCTTTATAAATAGGTAAATTATATTTACTTTCATTAAAGATTAAACTAAAAACCAAAAAGGGATTATTATATATGTTTTTCAAATTTATTTAAAAATAATTTCTTCATAAGATAAACTTTTTTTTTTTACTAAAAATCTGAATTTATTCTAATCAAAATCATCTTACAATATTAATTTTACTCAATTAATGGATTATAAATTTTGAAGGTCAGGCCCGTTTCATGAGGACAAAGGGTCTGACGAGGGTGGGTGCTGACCATTTTTGTCTTCTTTTTCTGGAGCAGCAGCAGCTTGTGCGTGAGCATGTAGAGAGAGAGTGAGGCAGAGAGGGAGAGAGAGAGAGAGAAAAGATGTGTTAGAGAGAGAGAGAGATAGGGTTGATATATCCAGATTGATGGCATGATGGACTAATGATACAAAAATTATTTGGACTCCCACCTTACGAGGGATTAAAGAAAAGGCTGCAGCTCTGCAGTAAGTTTGTTTCTCTCTCTACTGTGTATTTCACAGTGCATGGTGACCTTCATCGAGGCATAAACCTAAACCTAAACCTAAACCTATGAGAAAGCAGAAAGGAAGAGGAGGGGGGAGGGGTGGAGGAGAGAGAAGGAGATAGAGAGAGAAAAATAATGCTTTAAAGAATGATGCAACAAATGGCAAAAGGAAAAGATGAAATAACCCACCGTGGGGTGGCCTGGTGGTGGAGAACTAGCTGGCCAAAGGCCAGGTACCAAGTTCGAATCCCCTCGGCGCTTTGTGAAAGCCTTAAGTGTTGGCCCGTGTAAATTGGTATGGGTTGCATGCTAGGTCGACCGGGTTATCCCCTAACCGGGATGATCTGTTTTTTTATTAAAAGATGAAATATTGTGCCAACTTTTCTTTGCTTCATCCATAAAAGTTAATCAAAGGCTATGCCTCTCTCTCTCTCTCTTACACACAGTATTGAACTTAAGAAATTTTTTAAATAAAGTGGATCACTTTTCAAAATTTGATTGACTCTCCTGAAGAAATTTGATCCGAGTAAATTTTTAGTAGATTTCGGGCTTGAATGGAGCTTTGACAAGTATGTTTATACTTGACTTGTTTAAAAATTTTAATAATCATATTCGGCTTATACTTGACTTATCTAAATTAATTGAACAAGCATTTCAACAAGCTGATACATAAGCTAAAATTTTGAATTAGTATTTAGCTTTTCATATTAATAATATATAGTAACAAATAATTTCATAATTTTAAACAAGCAACCAATTGAATAAATTTTAAATTAGTGTCTCACTACTTTACACTAATTAAATAAGATAACATATAAGTTGCGAGCATATAACATAAATAAGTTCTAAAAAACTAGTTTAGTGAAGTAGAGAAATAAGAGGCATTAAATTAAATTAATATGTATATTCATGAAAATATAATCATGGATGTAATTATGAACACCAAGATATGATATCCGCTTTAATATGATGTTTTCATCTTTCCACGTACCACAACTGTCAACCAGGTGGTCGTCAGTCTTTAATTTAATCTCAACTATCAATCAGTTGGTCATCAATCTTTATCTTATTATTATTGTTCATCATTTTTTAATTTACAGGTGGCTTAATTTTAATAATTATTAAGAGTTATCACATGCTGTCAGTCAAGGTAAATCTGTTACATGCTATAACAAAGATTACATCATATTTTTTTTTATTTTAAGGAAAGTCCATCGACCCATCCTTCTATGTAGAATAATATATTTTAAGAGCCAGCCTATATTAATTATAATCTTAACAATTAATATTACTTGCTTACATGCAAATATCATGTTTATTTTATATAAATTGTATTATTTTTTATGCAATGCAAGTCAATATCATTTATGAAATACATTAATCTATGAAATTCAAAAAAGTCTAATATATATATTATACATTAGCTTCAAAAAATTATAATTTCTAATTTAACCAATGAAATTCAATAATATTACGAAACAATGCTCATACTCATACAATGTATATTTATCATATACAAAAAAGTTAATTACACTGTGAAAGTGTGAAGGAAAATTATTTTTGACAAATTCAGAAGAAATAAAATCCTTATAAATCAAAATCATGAAAAATAAGAGTAAGAGTACAACTACTTACAACAAGCATAACAATTTTCATAGCAAGAACAACGAACATAAATGCTCAGAAGTGCTTCCTCTCTCTCTCTCTCTCTCTCTCTCTCTCTCTCTCTGCCTTTCTCTTATTCTCCTTCCATTCCTTCTCGACCAAGTAAAAAGAATAAGGGGGTACAAGGTGGCAGGGTTATTTAATGTAAAAATATTAAAAAAATTATATTTAGTGTTCAACACTGCAACACTGCTTGTCACCCTCAGAGTTACTATAGAATAAAATCTTTAATGCCATTTTGGCATTTTTTAACGCCACAGTGCTACCTGCTTATAGGTCATATTTTTATATTTTTAAATAAATTTATTTAAACTTTTAGGTTATTATAGGGAGAGATGGGAAATATTTATGCACAACGTAGGGTAAGCCTAATAACTTACGGTTTCACGAGCACTCTGCTAGGGTTTTGCACTAACCATCTCCCCTCATCAGAGGGGTTCGTCTTCTGGTCGCCGACTGCCTCTGTCACTTAGGGAATTTTTCTCTTATCTTAATGATTATTCTTCTCCTCTCCATTTTTATGTTTTCAACTTTCATGGCTAGCACTATTTTTTTTTTTTAATTTTCTTGATCTTTTCAAATGAGGGTTAATCATGTAAAATTGGTCAATCCTGAATTTTAAATGATAAATCTAATTCCAGATCATTTCTTGATGATCTCTCAGGGGCTTCCTCTTTGCTACCTTTTCTGGCATGGATCTCAAAATTTTTACTTTTTGAGAGTTATTGTCACTTAGATTTCAAAAGATGAGATTCTAGCTCTTGCAGTCCTTTTTTATTCTCTTTGGTTGGAAAGTTTCCTAATTGAAGGCTAGCTCTGGATTCAATTAGAAAATTCTTCTTTAATCTAAAACTTTTTGGTGAGTTCTCAATTATTCTATTGAATCCAAGGCATGTATTGATAAAATTAAATAACAATATGTATTATTACAGAGTTTTTGCTCATCGTTCATATTTTGTTAGTGATTATTTCATAAAATTGATTAAATGTTTGTTTTTCTCCGATATGTTTAACGAATCGCCCATTATTCTAATTGAATTTCCTTCCCAAATATTTGGCCGCATTTGTTCGCTCCCCATGTCCTACACAGGCTTGGTTCGCTATTTGGTCATCCCTACGTACTAATAATGCTACTTCAATTGGATCTCGTCCCTCGGTTGCTCGAGTGTTGGTGAAATTGGATATCACTAAACGATATCCTTAATTATAGTGTCTGGGTTGTGCCTGAAAATTTTGGATATATTCAAAATATTATGATGGAAGAATTTACTTCCTTTTGTGTTAGCCTTCATCGTTCCTCATTTAGCTATGGAACCCCACTATTATCCATAAACCGGTGACATCTGTGTCTAAGGAAACCTCTTGGTTAGCTCATGTTGTTGATGCCCATCCCTCATGTTGTTGATGCCCATCCCTCGTCTACCTCTCCTATTAGTGAAAATATTGTAGATGTTGATTATGTTATGGTTGTTTATCTTACTTTAGTTCCAATTTCTATTAATCCTGATGTGTTGTTAAACTTGGTTACAAGTGTGGATGATGTTGGGGATCATATTATTGAACAAGAAAAGCATTATGATCTTATGAATGGATATGCTTATTTTAATATTTCTAATAAGCAGCCTATTATTAATTTTTCATGTTCTCCTTTATCTGATGATGCCTTGGTCTCTTTATGATTGGAGAAGCAACATTTAAATGGCTCTTCTGCTGGCATTTCTGTTGACAATATTGACTGGTTGTATGATATGTTGAGTGTTGTGATGAACGTTGGGTAAGTAAACATTGTTAATTGTCATGATTTGCAAGTGGATGTTAATTTGGATGTGGTGTAAGTTGATGACGAGGGATTTACTGCATGTTATGTCTAGTAAAAAAAATCCAAAGGTTAAAAGGTTGTGCAGAACCTTAAATATATTAATTGTTTCTAACTCTACTCATTCTAAAACTCCCCTTGACCCTTCTCTGAACGTTTAGTTCCTTTTGGTTTTTTTTTTTTTTTTGGATGTGGTGTTTTTGTTTTTCATGAGTTGGTTGGTTATTTTTTTATTGATGTGGCCTGGGTTCTCTGGTCTTTATGGCCTTTTTGGGGTCTTTGGCTTTAGGGTTTAGTTCTTGGGCTTTTTTCATGTTGGTGGTTACACCTGTGTTTTGGCTTGGGTGGTGAGTGACTATTTTGATCCCTGTTGTGTGGGGTTGGCTTGTTTGGTGTTGATGATTATTCCTGGTTTATGAATTAGGCTGTGAGTGGTTGTCCTGTTCCCTGTTGTGTGGGGTTGGCTAGTGGTGGGGTGGTGTTTCTTATCTTGTAGTTTTTGCTGGATGGAGGTTTTGGCTAACTAGCTCTTGTGATTGTGCCACTTTTTGGCTCCCATGCAGGTAATGTATGTCATTTTTTTCTCTTTAGTGTTATTTGTTTGGTTCATTCAATTTTAATACTTCATAGGATATGTGCATACATATTCGAGATGCACAAGGTTAAATATCTGCATGAGAGGATCCCTCAGGTGGATCAACTCAAGAAGGGAACTTTAATTTATAAATCCAAGCAACATGAATAGGGTTGTAATCGAGCTGAGTTGATTTGTACTTTGCTTGCTCATAAATCAAACTTGCCTTGGTCATAATATATGTTGTTCAAGTTCAGCACGAGCTTGAGCCAAGCCTTCACATATATATTCATACTTGGATTATTTTGAATTTTTATATGATTATGTTTGGCTTGTACTTGACTTGCTCAAATAAATTGGATGAGCACTTCATTGAGTTAAAAGATAAGAACATAAATGAACAAATATTAAATGAATTTTCCTGTGATAATCATATTAATAAATAATTTTATAGGTCTAAATAAATAAATGATTTAATAAATCTAGAATGAGAATATAATAGGGCTACAAGCGAACCAAACGTTCGACCAGCTACTTGTTGCTCTGTTATATTAAAGCTCATTTGTGATCATTTAACTAACTAAACAAACCAATTTGAACAACTTTTTTAATATTCGATCCTTAAATAAACAAGCTTGAACACTAGTGTGTTTGGTTCATTTATGTTCACGAATAACATCATTTGAAGTTTATGAACAAGCTCAACATTAAGCTCGATAAGAAGCTCGATGAAAGTTCGATTCATGTTCGATTTAGAACTTGTGAATAAGCTCGATAAATATATTCATATAGATTAATCATATTTTTATTTTAAATAGACAACTACTTTTATTATAAATTTAATTTCATTTTATTTTATACATTCAATAGAATGAATATGTTCATGAACAATAAATATTTCACATTTGTCAATGTTTGCTAGATTGTTTGTTTAAGATGTTCATGAACAAAATATAAGATAAATCATAGATCATTTGTTCGTGAACGAATTCATTTGGTAGCTCGAAAATACTAGTTATGTATTTATTCATGATCTTAATTTCTCATTTGATAGCTCAAGAATACTCATTAGAATTGTTCATGAACCTGCTTGTTTGATAATGTAAAAAAATTGCTAAATATGTTCACGAACATAGTGTTTGAAGGCTTGTTTATTTAAAGTTTGATATATAAACACTAATTAACGAACCAAACATGAACCGAACATGAACTAAACATTAACACCATTAATTTAAATAAATCAAACATGAGCAAAAACAATAAGGTTCGAATCAAACACGAATCGAACTTGAACAAGCTAATAATAAACAAACTCAAACATGAACACTCACATACTCGGTCCGATTCGGTTCGTTTGCAGCCCTAGTATATAACGCTTTGAAACTAATTAAACTTGAAAATAATATAAGTGAAAGAGAAATAAATATTAAAAGTATAAAAGTTATGAAGAGGATATTAGTGCGCAAATATTAGAACTAAAAAAGAGCATGAAGTATATATATGAATTGTAGATATGATGACGTGTTAGAGAAGTTGTGTTAGGGGCTAAGATGATAGGCTATACAATTAATTAATAAAACATTTAAAAAAAAAGTAAAAAAAAGCATGTAGACGTACTAGGTACATAAAGTAATTACAACTCAAAATTTTCTTTATAAAATGAAATCTCATAACAAATTGAAGAAATATATTCTCCTATTTACAAATAAACTTAGATTTCATTTGATTCAACTTAATGATATGATGATATAGAATAATAATAGCTTATATGAATAGAATACTTACTATATTTAATTTCTCCATTTAAATGGATTTTTTTCCTTTCTATCTCATATTGTTCTATTAATTATATATCATTTTTGGACTTTTCCTTTTTGGCTATGGTTCTCAGCTTATTTTTTTGCTAAACTACGCTTGATTTGATTCTCCATTTAAATGTATGCATGCATCTTCTCTTCGGACATTGAGAAGTCCAATAATTTGTGATTTTAATTTTAATTAATGAAGAAAAACTTAATTTTTTTATGATGAATTTATAGTGCTACATAAAATATATAAAAATACAGTTCACTTAATAACCTTCATATACATAAATCATTAAAAAATGCACCAATAAAATAAGCAAATTTAAATAGGTTTTTTTATAGTAAAAATTAAAGAGGGGAAAAAATACAATTGAAGCTTTCTCTTCTCTACTTTACTCTTTGTTGGGAAATATAAAGCAAAGCACGTGCACATGCAATAGAATTAAGGACCCCAGCACTTTTGTGCTTTTTGACTGAAAAAGAAGATACCCTCTCTCTGACTCTCCTCTCTCTCTCTCTCTCTCTCTCTCTCTCTCTCTCTCTCTCTCTCTCTCTCTCTCATTTTGCATCTAAAAACAGACAGATTCATAGAACATAGCCTTTTGGCACTTCCAACTTTGTTCTGCTTTGCTAATATTTAATTTTCCCCTTTCTCTCTCTCTCCTCTCTCTGATCAGTTGCTTTAGCTATAATAATGGCTTCCATGTTCATCCTTTTTCTTCAACTTTTGATGCAAAAGCTGATAGAATGAGCTGGGACCTCTTCAGTTCTGATCATTTTATACCATTTCCAACTCATAATCAATGAGGCCTCCCTAAGGTGAACTCAAGATTGGGTTTCTTTGAGCTGGTGTCTGAGATGCAGGAAGAGTTGAAGTCTGATATCATCTCAAAGCTTCTTGATTGCATCTCACTCTGTCACACAATTAGTACAATACCATTACTTCTTCACATAACTTTTCAATGCAGATTTATAAATTTCAGTAACTTTATTTAGCCTCAAATCATCATGAAATGGATAAAAGTGTGCTAATTTTCTATTATAATTTTGAAGAAAAGTGATAAGAAACAACAGTACTGAATCATATTTTTTGAAATAAAATATGATAACTTAGGATTAGCAGCTTGAAGTTGGTAGGTACCTCAAGGGAAGACATGCTTCCTGTGCTGGATTCCTTCTGCTTCTCATGAAACAACCCTCCTCTGACCAGATGTCACGCAGGTAGTGTGCATTTCAACAAATTGAGATCAGTTTATCAAAAAATGGTGGAAAAGAAGGAGAAAAAAAGGAAGATGTAATGGAAGAAAGTAAAAGGACCATCTTTCACTATTAACTTGTAGTAATCTAGCAGCCTTATGAGATATGATGATTGAAATAAAGTTACAATCCCATGTGATCAGCCATTACTGATCTCAATTAGGGGGAAACTGCTAGGAAATATCAAAAGGATCACCTAGCTTTTGCACCAAAGTCTCTGAGCTCCTGACAATGGCGCTTTTGCAAGCTTTTGGTCCACAAATCTTCAGAAGAAATGTTATATATATAAATCATCTTTTGATATTAAGTTAACCAATTAAAATTCTTCCTTAGCATGGGAAGATAGGGAATGTAGCAATGCTCAATCTTCAAATGAGAGAGAAGGAAAGGAAGTACCTTTTTATAAATATTTAAAAGTGGGGTTGTTTATTGTAGTTGGAGATGACCTAGCTAGAAGGTGTATATTTTATAATACTAGCTAGGAGAGATCATTGCACTATCATGGAGGTGCAATGACCACGTGATCTTATGCAAATGGAACAATGCTATGATCTCTCTTGCTTTTGGTGAGCACTTCCATGTATATAACTTTATGTGAAAGATTTGTTCTTTATATCATTAGGTCAATCAATTATCAATATATCTATATTATTGTTCATCATTTTTCGTGTATCATATATATAAATTTATATTTTATATTTGGCATGTTATATGAAATAATATAATGTGAAATATTGTCTTGGTGAGAAGGGAATGTGAAGAAGAGGGAGGTATTTATGTTTGTAATATTATTGCTTTATTCAAGCTGTTTTAATTGAAATAATGATATAATAGCTATATTGCCTTTTATTATATATGTTTGTAAATCCATTTTATCTTGATATTCAATTTGGTAATTGAGATTAGAAGAATTGATTATTTGTAAACAATTAACTCCACATGCATTATAGTGCTCCTTAGGATTTGGGGTTTAACATTTCTCTTAGTTCTCTTAACTCTTCTATTTGTATAGCTTTACTAAAACAATCTAACTAATAATTAATGCATATTAGGGTTTGTTTGACATAGCTTTCTTGCTGCTTACTAAAGCAGCTTTCTAGTTCAAAAAAAATTTATTCTATAAAATTTGTATGTTAAAAATTGCCTTAAAACAGTAAGAAAGTTGTCACAAACAAAGCATTACTCATATTGTTTAAAAAATATGGCAATAATTCAAATTTGTTGTAGTTGCACTGATTTCTAAATGCACAATTCCCAAAATGGTTGAAGATTGGCTACTCTTATAATGTGGGAAAAAATTAGCTTTGATGCAAGACCCTTCAATTTTGGCTACAAGGTATTTTTATTGGGTTTCATGGCATGGCTTTTGCTTAGCATGACAACAATTAATAAAGGTTTTTATACAAGAAAAATATTGTATTGCTTGCAAAGTAGAAAAAAAAAATATTTTCTTATAACTTTATATATATTTAGAGATAAATATTACTTTCGAATTATGTGAACAACTAAAATAGTGTTAGAAATAATCCTTCTATATCCCAAACTAACAAGAAATGAAATTTTAGTCGCAAAACAAATAAAGTTTACATCATTTTGCTATGATTGAACAAAACATATATATCCTATACACCTTCTCTAATATCATAAATGAAATTAACAAGCTAATTAATTAGCAATTAGATCCCAAAGACATGTTATCTAAACCTACATTTTAATTACCAAAACATAAATAAGGAAAGATAATTAACAACCACTAATTACATAACTAAAGCAATTTTCAACACAAATAATTTTTTTTTGAGACATTTAGGTCAATTAAGACAAATTCACACGCACATCATCACATACGTAAGACTCGAATTCAATACATCTTTATTGATTGCCAAAACTCTCAATCAATAAACTAAGATGAGCTGCGAAGCTCAAAGAAATTAAGAACTGATTTCCCAGTTTTGTATTTATAGTCAAAGTTGAGAAGAATACTTAATTACCTTGAAGAGTTACTCCACAAACCATAAGAATGAATTCCATTTTGTCCTGTTGGCCTTCCATTCTGAACTGAAGATTCAGATCCTCGGACAACGTTATTTAAATCGAGCAAGTTGTCATCAAAGATCTCAATGGGCTCATTTTCATGACCTATTATAATTATTCACAAAAATCATAAAAGAAATATTGTGATTAAAACTAACTGGAAGTATCTTTGATTAATTAATTATATGTTTTTCTCTTAAGCCATTTTTAAGAGTGTAATTATAATCAGTGTGATTGAATATAATTACATTTCATAGAAAAATGTAATTAAAACCTTTAATCACACAATAATCATAATATTTTAAAAGAAGTCTTCGTATGTAAGATCAAAAGTGTGACAAAAGATGTTGATTTTAGCCTTAGTTTTGAAGCATTTTTTGCTTAAATTTAGTATTAATTAATCATATTTTTAAATATTTTTAGCTCAAATTTGTAAAAATACTAATTTATAGTTAAACATTATGGCAAATTTTGATTAAAAAATTAATTTCAAATTTTTTTAAAAAAATTATGATTGCAATAATATACTTATTATCTTTTTTTAACCTTGCAGTCATATTATTTTATATGACTGAAGATTTTAGTTAAACTTTTTTCATGTAAATAGGAGGACTAAGGCATCATTTGGGACGATTTTATTATTGCTTCTTAAAGCAGTTTTTTAGTTAAAAATTTTTAATTTTTGTATTGAAAATTTTTTTAAGAAACAATAAAAAACCCGTCTTAAATGGAGCCTAAGAAATTAAGAACATACAACATTTTTTCATCGTATAAGCATCTGTAAGAGGCACAGTTAAAACAATGCGATTTGAAGATACAAATTCAAGTGACTAAAATATATTTTTTAGTCATGCTTCTTATAAACTTTACTAATAATCAGTATTACTTACAGATCAAATTTTAATTTCTGCTATTTTGATATTTGTAGATTTTTCAGAAAAAAATACCTGGAGATGCAGCCTTATCAGTGGTTTTCACAGTCCGATACATCTGCAACCATGAACCATTGAACTGAAATAATTAGTACAAATTGCTGCAGTATGATAAAATTTATGACAAACACACAAGGATTATAAATTAAATATTGTAGATTCGATTTTTTTAAGATTAAAACTAGCCGTTGTACTGTACGTGTTATATACACTACATGTTTCAAATCTTAACCTATAAAAAGTATAAAAGTATGGGTACACAGCTTTTCTTGCATTTATTGTAACACCAGATGTAAGTATAGATGGATGTATGATGAAATAATTACTAGGAAATGATGGTGCATTAGCCTTTTTCTATCTTCGATCTCCTTACTTAATGGCTACCTTGGTGCTTCACAAACAAAATTTTGACTCTCAGAACACAGAAATCTAATTTATAATTAGGAGCAGAGAGAGAATGAGAGAGAGAGAGAGAGAGAGGCTAAGCAGGAGGGGCTTATTGAAACAAGATATATAAAATGAATCCAAAGGAAAAATTGTAAGGAAAATGGAAACAAAAGCTAGCTCAACATATCTATGAACAAAATGCAATCTTTCTAATTATTCCATTTTCAATAACAAGAAAGATTCAACCTTTACAGAAAACTTGCATAGATTGGATAAGAAAAAAGAGGGCAAACTGAGCAAGACCGAGGAAAATAAAAAGGGAAGATAAGAACAAGCACATCAACAGTAGAAAAAGCTGATGAAAAAAAGACAAATTGCTAGGATTCATAAAGGAGAGAAGAAGACAAGCTTATCACTTTACCTGTAAGTGGGATTTCACATGAGCCAAGGTGAGATCTTTCACATCCATGAGCTCAAGAACTGACTTGGGGGTCGCCCCTAAGATCCAAAAGCATATAAAAAAATCAACAAAAATCGGCAACTTCAATTTTTTTAGCTGGAGAGATAGCAAAAGGTGTGATTTTTTACTCTCGTGGCCACCGAGGAGCTCGACGGCATGGACAAAGCGGGCGTGGAGTGTGGAGGTCCAGCGCATCCGGGGAGCTCTCATGCTGCGCTTTGTGGGAAACCGAGGAAGAAATCTTGAGGATGATGACAAAGCTGCTGACCTAGATAAGGCGGCTAAAGGGTTATTGGAAGCCGCCATCGTGGTTGAGGGAGAGTTGTACGAGTGGTAATGGCGAGGAGGGAAAGGAAAGGAAGGGGGGCAGTGGTAGACGGGGATGCCACTGATTGGAGGAAGTGAGGGTTCATGGAGGAAGGTTGGGTGTTGGTGGTGGTGGTGGTAGTGGAGGTGGTGATTAGAGTGGTGGGGAAAAGAGGGGTTTGAGAGGGAGAGATCGGCAGCATCGATGGAGAAGGAGGAGGAAGATGAGGAGGGGGGATTGGATGGTGGAAGAGGAGTGGCGGTGGAGTTGGAATTGAGGGCTCTTCTCCAAAACCCTAAGTTGATGGTATCTTCTGCTGTGGCGCTCCAGCCAGCTGAGCTTGGCTTGGTGTTGTTTGGAGGACTTATTTGGAGTGATAGGTCTGGTTGTGCTGGAAAGAGCTCCATTTTTGTATTTGGGTTTGATAAAGCCAAAAAAGCAGTAGAGAGGATGAGTTCTGTTTGAGCTGTTTCTCGGATCTCTCTCTCTCTCTCTTTCTCCCTCGCGCGAACTCTCTTTTTCTTTCCTTTTTTTCTTCTAATTTTCTTTCTTTCTTTCTTTCTTCTTCTTCGATCTCTCTCTCTCTCTCTCCTTCCTGATTTTCTCTTAACTCCTTAATCTTCTTATCCTTCTCCTCCTACTCCTTGACTGTAGCACTTCTTCTTCTCTTTCTCCTTGTTTGTAGGGCTTCTTCTTCTTCTTCTTGTGGATGATAAATATTATAGAAAGGAGAAAGTTGTGTGGTTGGAAGAAGAATGGAGGAGATTTTAGGCGGTACCAGACATGGCGTTATGTATAGAGGCAAGAAGAAGTGGAGGAGTAAAAGCACCTTGAGGTATTGAATGAAAATAATTTCTTGCTCCCATATGTAAATATGAGAAAATGACACTTTTCGCACTGTGTGTGTGCTCGAGATGGATAGATTGATAGATAGAAAGAGAGAGGAAGAGAGGGAGAGAGGAAATAAGGTAGCTCCCTTTCACATCTTTTACATATCTGTTCTTTAGAGGTAGAGTGGTTTTTGTTTTTTAGATAAAGGAAAAGTAATATTATTAGTGAAAGTTTTTTTAGCTTGCTTGGGGTTGATTAATGACTATCTAATTCAAATAAAAAAGAATTGTTGCTATGTGCTCAACTACTTTTGGATAGCTAGCACCAATTATTCATTCAATTGAAACTTTTTTTAAAAAATTTTAACCTTTAGGAATTAAATTTCTTAGTTTGGTAGGTTGTGTGCTATCACATCACTTAATCCCTCTATGTTCTTGGATTTGACCTCCAAAACCTTCTTTTTTTTTTCTTTATAGGCCATGTTATTTCTCCCCCCTTCCTTTCCTTTCATTTGCTTTAATTTTCTCTATCTTTTCCCATGTCTTCATGCATGGTTGGAATGAAAAGTAGAGAGCCCACTTTTCTATGTCCACATGAACATTTAATTTTTGCCATGTTAGGTCTATGTCAAGTTCATTGGTGATGAGGGAACATATGTCTTTTATCATTGAATTTCTCACATTTCATATCAACTCAAGTAAAATTGCACATCAAAGGGAAACTTCAATTTTCTAAAAAATAATTTAGAACTTTAGCTTTATATATGCTCTATGTATGCTTTATACTTTAATTTTTAGTAAAAAGATTTACAACTACAAATTTCATATATTTCTAATATTTACCCTATTATATATATCCACTACTATTTTCTTAACTTTTTGTATAACTATAAAATTATGAATAGTATTTATTTTTTTCTCTCTCTCCCAAAAAGAGAGAAAATAGTTACTATTCTTAATTATATATATAATACTAAGAGAAATTCTAAGAGAATCGCATCCATAGTGGATATATATGTTTTGCTTTATTCACTTCTTAATTTTTAGATAGAGGTGTAATAGGGTCTTGAATGAGCAAATTAAGAGGACTCCTATTTGTGCTTGTTTAAAAAGTAGGCAACATTAAAACATTTGTATTAGATTTCGTTTGGGACGGCCTTCTTATTACTTTTTAAAGCTTTTTTTTGTACAAAAATTTTTAAAACTAAAAATTTTTATACAAGAAATTGATTTTTGAAAGCATTAAGAAAATTGCCCCAAACGAAACTTTAATTTATAGTGAAAATAAGAAATTGAGAAAATTTTTTTTTTTTTCTATCTTGTTATGCAAGCACTGCAACAATTATTAATTTCACATTCTTGCAAGGCTTTGGATTAATGGGCAGTATTAATTTGTGCCATTTCAAATAAGAAAATGTTCAGACATTAATTCTATACATGGAATTGATGAACAGACCAATTAAAACTATTTGGGAACAACTTATTAATTAAGTCATATAAATACACTATAGCACAAAATCCTAACAATGGCCATAATATATTACCATTTCTTCTATGCATCAAGACCTTTAGTACTCGTTTATCATTCATCATCATTCATATCTCAACAATTTGGAATTTTATCAATCATTCTTCTCCACTTTTTTTTTATTGAGTAATATAATTATTATTTTTATTTCATAATGATTTTATCTACTTGTTTTATTCATGCATCCATTCATTATTATACAATATCATGATCAAATAACTAAAGTGCATATATTTTCAACTTATTTATATGTTGGTTAGTTGGTATAAGCACGTCTATACATCAAAAATAAAAGAGATCAATTAAAAATATAAAAAATTAGAATATTTTCAATAATGAGAATTTTTTTTTTGTTAAAACCCGCAGTGGGGCCTACGCGTTGATATTAAAAAAACGGTTACAGAGTCCTTAGAAGGAACCTCCAGCTCGCTACTGCTCGAAAGAGCTGCAAGAGAAAAAGAAAACAAAGTTCCTAAGAGCCGGTGGTTCCTTTTACTAAGATTACAAAAAGGAATGAAATAAACACTCGGGCTGTGAGTAGACAGCACCCAAAAAAGGAAGATCGAAATATAATCTTTCAGCATAGATCTCCTACAAAACTGAAAACAAAAATAGAGAAAAACAAGTGTGAAAAATAAAAGGAAAAAACCTTGCAGTCATTGAGGCTCAAAAGCAAAAGGATCATAAAGTACCTGCAAAGAATTCTCCCAAAAAAGTTGTGATACAAAAGGTAGAAACGATAAAATAACCCCCCACAAATCTCTTTGTTGTAACAAAACTTAAAACATTCATAATAGCACCTTAGAAAGGCATACAGGAAGCAAAATAACACATTCAATATCAAAATAGCCTTACCAGCCACCATACCAATATCATAAGTAGTCCAGTAAAACATCTTACAGCATTCCTGGCAGACATCATTCCAACAAAGCCTTTCATGCCAAGATTTAGTAGTAAAAACAAGTTCAAGTAAATACCTACCAGCTATGATATCAGAATTCCCAGGCGAATAAGGCACGGCCATAAAAGACAGGTAATTCACATAGATATAGACCTAGAAATTAATGTGTCAACCAAAGACTTGTTGCCACCAACTATACAAATCTAACTTGAAAACCCAGCTGAAATTGGTGCACAAACCAGCCCAGCAAAAGGAAGAAAAACAGGACCCGGAGAGCTCCAGAAAAATAGAAACAGCACATAGATAAACACCCTCCCAAAAACAGAAAAACTCAAACATTCCGAATGTAAGACATACCAGCTTTATCAAAGAGAACCATACCTTTCAAAATAGGATTTAACATGCTAATATCCAAATCTTCATAATTGGGTAAATAACAGTCTTTTTTGGCTAACCAATCAGCACAAACGTTAGCCTCCCGATAAATGTGAGAAATAGAAAAGTTCATAAAGGAAAAGTAATGTTTAATCTCCCTAATTAAATAAAAATTTTGAGGATTACTAGGAATAACATCATTTATAATCTGAATAAGAAGCATAGCATCCACCTCAATCCAAACATTCGTGAAACCCCTCTTGATGCAAATGTTTAGACCGTAATTTAAAGCCATAAGCTCAGTTGTAATTACATTACAAAGATGAACAGGGGCAGCAAAAGAAACCAGAACAAAACCAGAGTGGTCTCGAATGAGACCATTAGCACCCGCATAATTATTATCAACAGAATCATCCGAATTAAGCTTCACAAAAGGAGGCTTGGGTTTAATCCATTTGACAGTTCTCTCAATAGAGACAACATTACCACTATTGACAGTAATACCAAAAGAAGTAATCAGATGCTTGCAATGTTTAAAGTTTTGAGAAGTAATAATATTGTAAGAGAAAGCTTGCAAAACTTTAAAACGAATGTTAGAAATAATCTAGGAAGCCTCCATCTTAATAGCATTGTGCTTCGCATCATTTCTTGCATTCCAAATATACCAAAATATAAGAATAGCAATGAAATTAAAGATATGGCATTTAAAAGCATTAGCCCAAAGCTCCAGAACCGACGTAACATTGTTATGATTAAGGTTAAAGTTAATTTTGGCAAGATTACTAAAATAAATCCAAACTTCCTAGGCAATAGCACCATTCACAAAAAGGTGATCAATACTCTCCACATTGGAACAACACAAACTTTTCGACGGCATAGAAAAGCCCTTTTTTGAAGCATAACATCAACTGGTATAAAGCCTTTAATACAGCTCCAGAGAAGAATAGAATATGATAAGGGAAAGTTCTTGTGCTAAAAAATAGAATGGATCAACTTAATATCCTTCTTAATTCTAATAGTATTCCAAACATCCTTTAAATGAAAATTACCAGAAGAAGATATGTTAAAAAGCAATTTGTCTTTACAATTAACATTTAAAGGGATTTTCAAAATAGCCTCAACAATGATAGCAGGTATGAAATCTCTAAGCTTAAAAACGTCCCAAAAGTTTTCATTAATGAAATTAGAGACTCTAATATTGACAGTAGAATGTGTATTAAGAAGAGCATCAATAGAAGAGGAGCCTAACCAGTTATCTTGCCAAAAATAAATGTCACCTTACCCAAACCCCACTGAATAAATTGTTCAGCCTCCCATTTAATGTTGCAAAGCCTTTTCCAAACCATAGAATCACCATTTTTGTAAAAGCATAAGGAAGGATGCACGTTATTGCAATATTTAACATTCATGTAACGGGCCCA
>NW_021319682.1:11036755-11085096 GCF_001605985.2 Dendrobium catenatum | reverse complement strand
AATTTTTTTAATTGATAATTAAAATAAACTAGTTAATTAACAATTAATTAAAATATGTTATTAAATTATTAATTAAATAATTAATTAAAATATACTATAAAATGATTAATAATTTTAAATTTAAATCCTTATACTTAAATTAAGGAAAAAAAATAATATTATTTTTAGTCATTTTTTAAAAATTAAAAATTTAACTAATAAAAAATTTTAAAATTCCGCCGGAAACCTTGAAAAGCCGCCGGAACATTTTGAGGGAAATAAGCCGTAAAAAAAGCCGCCGGAAATCCGCCAGAAAGCCGCCGGAAATCCGTCGGAAAATTTTGCGGGAAATAAGCCGTCAAAAGCCGCCGAAAATCCGCCGGAAAACTGACCGCCGGAAAATTCCGCCGGTAATAAGTGATTTTCTTGTTGTGGTGGGGCCTACGCGTTGATATTAAAAAAAAACGGTTACAGAGTCCTTAGAAGGAACCTCCAGCTCGCTACTGCTCGAAAGAGCTATAAGAGAAAAAGAAAACAAAGTTCCTAAGAGCCGGTGGTTCCTTTTACTAAGATTACAAAAAGGAATGAAATAAACACTCGGGCTGTGAGTAGACAGCACCCAAAAAAGGAAGATCGGAATATAATCTTTCAGCATAGATCTCCTGCAAAATTGAAAACAAAAATAGAGAAAAACAAGTGCGAAAAATAAAAGGAAAAAATCTTGCAGTCATTGAGGCTCAAAAGCAAAAGGATCATAAAGTACCTGCAAAGAATTCTCCCAAAAAAGTTGTGATACAAAAGGTAGAAACGATAAAATAACCCCCCACAAATCTCTTTGTTGTAACAAAACTTAAAATAGTCATAATAGCACCTTAGAAAGGCATACAAGAAGCAAAATAACACATTGAATATCAAAATAGCCTTACCAGCCACCATACCAATATCATAAGTAGTCCAGTAGAACATCTTACAGCATTCCTGGCAGACATCATTCCAACAAAGCCTTCCATGCCAAGATTTAGCAGTAAAAACAAGTTCAAGTAAATATCTACCAGCTATGATATCAAAATTCCCAGGCGAATAAGGCACGGCCATAAAAGACAGGTAATTCACATAGATATAGACCCAGAAATTAATGTGCCAACCAAAGACTTGCTGCCACCAACTATACAAATCTAACTTGAAAACCCAGCTGAAATTGGTGCACAAACCAGCCCATCAAAAGGAAGAAAAATAGGACCCAGAGAGCTCCAGAAAAACAGAAACAACACATAGACAAACACCCTCCCAAAAATAGAAAAACTCAAACATTCCGAATGTAAGACATATCAGCTTTATCAAAGAGAACCATACCTTTCAAAATAGGATTTAACATGCTAATATCCAAATCTTCATAATTGGGTAAATAACAGCCTTTTTTGGCTAACCAATCAGCACAAATGTTAGCCTCCCGATAAATGTGAGAAATAGAAAAGTTCATAATGGAAAGGTAATGTTTAATCTCCCTAATTAAATAAATTTTTTGAGGATTACCAGGAATAACATCATTTACAATCTGAATAAGAAGCATAACATCCACCTCAATCCAAACATTCGTGAAATCCCTCTTGATGCAAATGTTCAAACCGTAATTTAAAGCCTTAAGCTCAGTTGTAATTACAATACAAAGATAAACAGGGGCAGCAAAAGCAACCAGAACAAAACCAGAGTGGTCTCGAATGAGACCACTAGCACCCGCATAATTATTATCAACAGAACCATCCGAATTAAGCTTCACAAAAGGAGGCTTGGGTTTAATCCATTTGACAATTCTCTCAATAGAGACAACATTACCACTATTGACAGTAATACCAAAAGAAGTAATCAGATGCTTGCAATGTTTAAAGTTTTGAGAAGTAATAATATTGTAAGAGAAAGCTTGCAAAACTTTAAAACGAATGTTAGAAATAATCTGGGAAGCCTCCATCTTAATAGCATTGTGCTTCGCATCATTTATTGCCTTCCAAATATACCAAAATATAAGAATAGCAATGAAATTAAAGATATGGCCTTTAGAAGCATTAGCCCAAAGCTCCAGAACCGACGTAACATTGTTATGATTAAGGTTAAAGTTAATTTTGGCAAGATTACTAAAATAAATCCAGACTTCCTGGGCAATAGCACCATTCACAAAAAGGTGATCAATACTCTCCACATTGAAACAACACAAACAATTCGACGGCATAGAAAAGCCCTTTTTTTGAAGCATAACATCAACTGGTATAAAGCCTTTAATACATCTCCAGAGAATAATAGAATATGATAAGGGAAAGTTCTTGTGCCAAAAAATAGAATGGATCAACTTAATATCCTTCTTAATTCTAATAGTATCCCAAACATCCTTTAAATGAAAATTACCAGAAGAAGATATGTTAAAAAACAATTTGTCTTTACAATTAACATTTAAATGGATTTTCAAAATAGCTTCAACAATGATAGCAGGTATGAAATCTCTAAACATCCCAACAGTTTTCATTAATGAAATTAGAGACTCTAATATTGGCAGTAGAATGTGTATTAAGAAGAGCATCAATAGAAAAGGAGCCTAACCAGTTATCTTGCCAAAAATAAATGTCACCTTACCCAAACCCCACTGAATAAATTGTTCAGCCTCCCATTTAATGTTACAAAGCCTTTTCCAAACCATAGAATCACCATTTTTGTAAAAGCATAAGGAAGGATGCACGTTATTGCAATATTTAACATTCATGTAACGGGCCCATAAACTAGCCTTATTTCTAAAAGAGAACCATAATTTATGGAAAAAGCTTTGGCCGTATCCTTTAAATTCTTGCAACCAATATCTCCTTCATTTATAACACCACAAAGCTTATCCCAAGAGGACCAACGTATGCCATTGCTATTATACTTGGAACCCCAAAAAATTTTGTTGATAATTCTCTCTAATCTAGTACATATAGCATCAGAAGGAAACAAAGTATGAAAGAGATAGATCGATCAGAATAGAATTTAAAACAGATTTTATAAGAACTAATCTACCACCATAAGATAAGAAGTTAGTAGACCAATTAGTCAACTTTTTTTGGAACTTAGTAACAATATCTTCAAAAAGAAATTTTCTTTTTTTTACCTTTGTAGATAGGAGTACCCAAATAGGTAATGGGGAGGTTCTTAGATTGAAACCCACACACTCTTTGAATAGCATTAATTCTATTCTGGTTAATAGAATTACCCACAATAAAAGTACTTTTGTCTTTATTAATAGAAAGATCGCTTTGATGATTAAAATTGATAAGAAAATTAACTAACTCTTTAACATTATTAATAGACCCGTTGGAGAACAGAATAAAGTCATAAGCAAAACTCAGATGGGAAATAGGGAAACCTCTAATGGAACGAAAATTGAGTTTAAGGTTTCTCAAATATAAATTGTCCAACCCCCTAGAAAGATATTTCATAGCAATAATAAACAGAGCAGGAGAAAGAGTGTCACCTTGTCTTAATTCTTTAGAGGACTTGAAAAAACTATGATTTCTACCGTTAATGATAACAAAGAAAAAATAATTTTCAAAACTATTTTTGATAAGCAAAATGAAATTGTCATTAAAACCAAATAAAGAAAGGACATCATAAAGAAAATTCCAGTTAAGATTGTCATAAGCTTTAGAAATATTAAGTTTAAAAATCACATTGCCACCTTTAACCTTAACAATAATATCATGGGTAATTTTTTGAGCTAAAAGAATATTATCAAAAATACTTCTACCCTTAACAAAACCCGTCTAATTTAAAGAAATAATATTGGGGAGAAAGTTAGTCAACCTTTTAGCAATAATTTTAGAATTAAGCTTGTTCAGAAAAGTGCAAAGACTGATCGGTCTAAACTCATTCCAATTAATCGGGTTTTCTTTTTTGGGAATCAGAACAATATTAGTAGAAGAGAAAAATTTAGGGTAGGAGGTACCCTTAAATAAATCCTTCACAGCTTCAAAGATATCCTCCTTAATAATATCCCAATTTTGCTGGAAAAATTTGGTAGTAAAACCATCAGGACCAGCCACAGCATCCCCATTAAGGTCGTTAACCACCTTGAAAATTTCCTCATCAGTAGGTAATTGACAAAGTAAAGTGGTATCAAACTCATTAATAATTTTAGGAATAAGATTCCTGTTAGAAAAAGGAGCATAAGTACAATGACTATTAAAAGTATTAATGAAGTGCTCAATACCAGAATTGCAAATATCATCATCAGACTCAAACGAAGTACCATCCTCACCTACAATTTTATGGATATGACTCTTGGTCTTCTTCAAATTAGCTAACATATGGAAAAATTTAGTGTTTCTATCACCTTCCATAACAAATTTGGCATTGGACTTTTGTTTCCAAAAAGATTCCTCCTGTAATTGTAATTGGAAAAGAGTTTCCTTGGCTTTATTAGACAATCAAGATTATCAGAAATCGGATTATTCAAATAGACATTATCAAGATCTGAAACTTTCAACTCAGCATCTTTAATATTAGAAAAAATATTCTTAAAAACATTTTTGTTCCACCATCTCAAACATAGTTTAAGTCTACTAAGCTTAGACCAAAGTCTTAGCATGCCTTTAATGTTATTATCAGGGAAAACAGGGGCAGACCAATTAATAGTGATAACATTCTTAAAGTCATTATGATGCATCCACATATTCTGAAATCTAAAAGCATACGAACCAGAAATATTGATTTTACCAATTTTCAACAGAATAGGAGAGTGATCAGATAGGGTTCTACTAAGATGTTCAACCTTAGTCATAGCAAAATCCACAATCCAATCATTATTGAAGAGACACCTATCAAGTCTTTGCCACAGAGTAGTTCTATTCCAAGTGAAAAGGCTACCATAAAAACCAATATCAATTAAATTGCAATCATTTATCATAGTATTAAAATCATCCACCGCATTAATATTAACAGGATTGCCACCCACTCTTTCAGAGGCATTAGAGATGATATTAAAATCACCTCCCACACACCAGGGACCATTAATATGAGAAGCAAAATTATTAGGCTGATCCCAAAGAGCCATACGGTTCAATCTAGTGCAAGCAGCATAAACAAAAGAAGTATAGCAAGTAACATTAAAAAGACTAATAGAACAGTGCACCACTTGCGGAAACTCATTAAGAATGTTTAAAGAAATGGAGTCATGCCAAATAATCCAAATTTAATTAGAACAATTAAAATAAAAGTTAGAGAAACCCAAAGATTTAGCAGTTGATTCAATTTTCACACTTGCAATAAGAGGCTCAATAAGATTAAGTAAATAAATATTATGAACTCTACAATGATTTTTGACTCTAGTCTTAGAATCTTTACCCCCAATACCACGAACGTTCCAAATAAGAGCTTCAATCATTGGATTCTTTTGAAGAAGCTTGAGCTCGGGTTGATCTAGGAGTGTTAAAAGAGACATGTTTAGTTTGCTTACCTTTATTCTACTCACCATCTTGAAATCATCCTCTTTCTCTGGTTTAGAAACCTGTTTATCTTTAGAGGTCTTATTATGGTCATTGCAAACAGATTGAGGAATAAATTCACCTTCTTCACGTTCTTCATAATTAATCATATTATTCGAGACAGTATTATTCTCCTTACCCCTTATTTCCATAGAATCAGATTCCACACAATGTTCAACCTCAACATTATGTTCCATCTCCTTAAACATGGATTCAATGGAAACAAACAAATCGGGATCTTCCTCTATTTCCTTGTTAACATCATTAAAAGTATTGATATTCTCCTCATTAAGCATTTCAAAACTATTTTCTTGACAATCATCAACTAAAATATTTTCATTTTCTAAATTACCATCATCTGATTTTTGTAAATTTTCTTCTAAGTTATGAGAAATGCTCGGCGGTTCCACCTTGTTCTCTTGGGTCTCGTAATTTTTTCCGGCCGCAGGCACAAAGATCTGTTTATCGGTGGATCCTTGCTTCACATTTTTCATAACATTAGACTTTTTAATTTCAGGAAGAAGTTTGAAACAATCTGAATGACCAAGCCCATGGATTTTACATTGAGAGCAAAACTCATGAACCTTTTCAAACTCAGCTTTTTGAAGATATCCGAAAGCTTTAGAACTGACCCAAATCTCCTTTGGGTGTTTTTTCGAAATGTCAATCTCAACAAGAACTCTTGCTACCGAAGGTCTCGTACGAGAAGCCGTAGCCTGATCGGTTTGTAAAGGTCGACCGAAAATCAGACCTAATGCATGCAAAACTTTCGGATTGAAAAAATGCAAATGGAGGTTAGGGAAAGAAATCAAGATCGGAACAATCGGAGATTCCTCCTTAACATCAAAAAAAGGAGTCCATTTAAAAATCCTCATTTGGCAGTTAAAAATAAAATACGATCTTCTAGCAAACACACGTCTATAGTCAAGATCATTCGAAAGTTGAATAGCCACATGTCTTGATTCAAGTAAGCCAACCAAGTAAAAGCCAGATAGTTTCAAAGATGAAAAAAATTGTCGAATCGCATCTAGATTAGGACGACGCAAACCAAATTTGCGAATCAGCATAAATTTATAAGGGGATGCTAGCTTTAAAACTTCATCATCAGATAATAAAACCGCATGAACTCCATTGAAAGTGGATTGAGTAAGAGAAGGAAGATCATCACCTGCATCCGATTTACCAGAGAGTACCTCTTTGAAGGAACAAGATCTAGAAGGCGATTTGGAAACATCCCCATCCAGATTAAAGAAACCTCTGTTATGATGGCTCACCGGCTCGGAAGCAATCCCCTAGGAAGCAGACGAGGGAACTTCCGCCATGCAAAAGGAGCCCAAAAGGGCAAAAGCCGAAGGAACAAACACTAGAACACTCCGATCTCACGAAAAACAAGAAGAAAAAAGGAGGAGAAGAGGAGAAAAACGATCGCACGAAGAAAACCCTAAATCGCCAGAGCGGCGCTAGGGCGAACAGTGCGAGCGAATGATTTTAAGAGGTGTGTAGATACATCATAGATTACGAACAATAATGAGAATATATTACAACAATAACTATTGTAAATACATAGTATAAATATATACCATATGTTGTAATATTAATGAAATGGTATTAATTTGTTTCCCACAAGCTTAAATTGGTACATGCTAAGTTGATTTAAAACTCTATCAATCATTCTTCTTCACTAGTTTTTGTTGATTACTATAACTATTTTATTTTATGCTACTACCACACAAATTCTAGCCATTTATTTTATTTGTGCATTTGTCCACTATTATACAATATCATGCATGATCAAATAACAAATTATATATATTTTTTGCTTGATTGATATATTAATATAAGTATTTCTATATCTAAATAATAGAAGAGAGCAATAAAAGTAATAAACAATAATATTCTCAATAATGATAAATAATCATTATAGGTTCATATTATAAATATTTAGCATATATGATAATATTGATAATCTATCATATATCAACTTGAGTTTAAAAAGAAGATTGTACTTAGAGATCTTCTAAACAGGAAGGAGACGATCGGTGGTAGGTGGTTTAGAAATGAATAATAAGACTCAGGATTAATGAGAAAATGTTGACCCAATCAAAAAAGACCTAAGTGTGGAAGAAAATGAAGCATTGTTAGTTGAATTTCATAGGGCTGATTAAAGTTTTTCAAGTAGCACTGTGAGAAGGTTGTAATCACAACAAGAAAATAGTTTTTTGGGACTAATTTGTCATTTATCTAAAAAATACTTATGTTCATTTGGGACAACTTTCTTACTATATTTTACAGACTACAACTACAATTTTTGTTTGGCCACTGCAATTAATTACTGCTTTAAAAAATTTTTATATTAAAAAGTTAGTTTCTTTATAACAATTTTACAAAATAGTCGAAAGAGCTTTGCTAAGGGTTTTCCTCCTCCTTGTTCTCTTGCTCGTCATCTTCATCTGCCTACCATGGGGAGTTCTCTAACCCTTTCCCCCCTGTAATTCATTTTTCTCCATGTTTTAGCCTATGGGCTCTCCTTTTATGTGTTTTGTTCTTGGTTTTGGTGTTTCTTCATCCTAGCTGTGATGGTGGATCCATCTTCTTCCAGGATGGTTGGTCTTCCTCCCAAGAGGATCGACCCTGGCTTTTTGGCGTATAAAAACTAGTCCCAATCTTTTAAGGAAGTTTTGGCTAGATCAGAATCATCGAGTGTTAATTTTTATGGCTCTTAAGCATACTATGCATTGTGGTTACCTATTTTTTAGATTTCTAAAGAAGAAATTCAAGCTTTTGCATCTCCCTTCGAATTTTCCCTTGTAAGAAAATTTCCTTTCCATTGTCATGTTCTAAACTGTATCCAAAAAGTTTTGTTTTCGCTAAAACTTTTTTACTGAGTTTTCTATGACTCTTGTAGCTAGATCCTCGACATGTCCTACTTAAGCTCTTTAACTATTTGGACTAAACCCGAATCTTTGCTCGTAGGGCTTGTTATGTGAATAGTTGTTCATTAAATTAATCAAATAGACTCTTATGTTCGATATCTTTGTTGAGACTCCTATTTTTCTTGTATGGATCTTCATTTCTAATTTATGACCACATTTGTTTTACCACGACAACATTTTAGCTTGTTCAAGTTCAGTTCTTGTTTGATTCGAGCTTTATTGTTTGTGTTTATGTTTGGTTCATTTAAATTAATTGTGTTCATGTTTGGTTCATATTCGATTTGTTTAGTGCATGCTTATAGAGCTTTAAACAAATAAACTTTAACGAGCTATGTTCGTAAACATATTTAGCAAATTTTTTTAAACTATCAAACAAGCATGCTCATGAACAAATCTAACGAGTATTCTTGAGCTATCAAATAAGCAAGATATAACGATGTAATATAATAAAATAGCAATTATAAGAAAATTAAAACTACAACATATATTATAATATTTAATCACTTTAAAAATTATTAATCAAAATAACTATGTAATTATGTTATAATAAATTAAAATATTTATATTATATATATTTATCAATTTTATAATTAAATATTAATCGTGTTTTTATCGAGCTTATTCACGAGTTCTGAATTGAACACGAATCGGGATTAATGTCGAGCATATTCACAAGCTTCAAATGATATTGTTCATGAACATAAATGAACTGAACACATTAGTGTTCAAGTTTATTTATTTAAGGGTCGAGTATTAAAATGTTGTTCAAGTTTTTTTGTTTAGTTAGTTAAATAGTCACAAATGAGCTTTAATCGAATCGAGCAACAAGTAGCTCATCAAACATTTGGTTCGCTTGCAGCCCTAACTTGGCATGCCCTTAATGGTTTTCTTCCCGTCGATGATAAACCTTAGAAAAAGGCTTATATGTCACCTCTAAATGTCAATGTTGCTCTGATTTAAAGACTATTAATCATGTTTTTATTCATGGGCCGATATCCATCAATGTTTGATATTTTTTGGATAATGCTCTGGGTATTAATATGAATTATATCAATTCTCATTGCTATTCTCTTCTTGTTCATTAGTTTTATACAAAGAAGGTTGAATATATTTTAACTATTAATCATATATAGTGGTTCTTTGACTTCTTTGGATTGAGAGGAACAATTGCAAACATCAAGGCATAAAAATGAGTTCTGATAAGATCATTATTTCCCTCAAGAAAAACATTCATCAAGTTGTTTATGCTATTTTTCTTCTTCCCAAGCACTTCAAGAGCAACATGAGTTGGTGATCCCTTTTCCAAGTCTCTTTTGATCTTGGAAATAGTGTTCTCTCTTCTAGAATTTTTTTAATGGAAGAAGCCTCACTTGACTCAGTTTAAATTAAACATTGATGGGCCTGTTTCTAAGCTGGAGACTAGCTATGTTGCTACTGTTAGAGACCATTATGGCGACTTGGTTTTTGCATTTTCTTCTCATATTCCTACTTGTAAAGTTATTGTTGTTGAGGTTAAAGCTTTGTAATTGGGCCTCAAGTATTGCCTGGAGCATAATTTTAATAAGATTTGGATTGAATTTGACTCTTTGTATTTGGTTAATTTAATCCAATCCAACTCTTATAATAATGCTAACCTCTATTACACTTTTAGGAACATTATGAATAGTCTTTATCAAGTTGATCTTGTGATCACTCACATTTGGAGGGAAGGGAATAATTGTGCTTATTTGCTTTTTTATTTTTTGGTTGGTTCATAGTTGTTGGCTTTTTTATTTCTGGTTGGTGGATCGTCTCATAGGTCAATTCATATGTGGGTTACTTTGGATTGTTTCTTAGCTACTCTATTTGTTTCATGGGTGGTCATTCTCTTGTTGCCTGGGCTTATTTCTTTATTGGATAATATTGTCTTCAGCTAGAGTTTTTCTTTGTTGGGTTTGTTCTTGTTTTTTCTCTCTCTATTTTGTCTTTCCTGTTGCACTTTTGTGGACTATTTTTGTTAGATTTGTTGTTCTGGCCAGTGGATTATCATTTTTTGGTGGTGCTTTAATGATGGGGTTCCTTTGTTGGTGGCTAGCTTGTTCTTTTGCATTATGTCATTTTGGTGATTCTCCTTCATGTATGGGCCTAGTTCATTTTTATTTGGGGCTTATTTAGATTCTTTGTTAATTTGTGTTGGGAGGTTTTCTTATTGGTTTTCATTTTGTTATTCTCTTGGCCTTCAGTTGGCTTTCTTGCTATACTTGGTTGATACTTTCAGGTGCTATATATAATTGGTCATCCTTTCTTCCTCTATTGATCTAGTTGAGGCTCTTATTCATCTTTGGTTTCATGCAACTATCTTCGCTATACTCTGTGGATTTAGTAATCTCCTTATTTCCTTTCCCTTTCTCTATTTTGCAGCCTCTGCAAGTTTGACAATATGTTGTTGTTTCTTCATCCAGTATTACAAGTTGTCTCATGCTTAATCCTTTTTTGAATGATGGTTTCGTGCCTCCGTTTAGCTGTTTTTTTTTTCATTGCTATTAATTTTGTAATCTTAGAGGGATCATTAGGTTTTCTTTTTATTTCTTATTATAGCTCTTTGAACATTAGTGAGCATTTGATCCCTTTATAAATTTGCAACAAATTTTTTTTTATATAATTAGCACGTAAGCCTCTTTGTAAGTTTCTACTACAAATAAATAAATAAATAATAGAAGCCTTAAAATTATTTTCTTTATATGTTCAAAACCAACTTAATTTACTTCATAAACTATAAAAAAAAAAAAAACATATATATATGCCTTGTTTTCTTATTTCTCGGTACTTGGACTACTGTACAACCCACAGAGACCTAAGAAGCAGCTTTGACTTGACTAATTTTGTAACCTTATTGCAATACTTCAACCTTCTTTAATAAAAAATAACCTTTGAATAACCTTATTATTTTAAAATCATGATGACAAAAATTTCTCTATAATTTTCAAATAAAATAATGTCATTTAAAAATAACCATCTTATAATTATATTTGAACATTTTTATTATTCTATCATAAAGAAGAATTAAATCAAATCTATTCAATCAATTTATTATTTAATCTAATTTATATACCATATTGCATTTTAATCTTAATAATTAATTTAAAATATTTTTAATGAAGATAAGATTTTTTTAATATTTAAAAGAAATAAAAATTTATTTATTTAATAGTTTTGAGCTAATCTTAGGTAGGTCAAATTTATATTGCCCTAAGATTGAATCTTTATTACTTTATAAGAAAATATTAACAAAATAAAGGAATGAAAATTATTTTAGAAAAAAAAAAAGTTTTATAACATCTTATCTTTATTTTGTAGCATATATAAAATTATAAATTAGTACTGTATGGTTACAGAACATTTAATGCGTGAGGAGTACATTCAAAGATGTTAGTTTTCTGTCACAATATAAAAATAAATTTTCTATTAAAGCTTTCTGTTCCCAAATAGTGAGAGGCATCAAGTTCATGGAATACTCTATCACACCCTCATATCAATTATATTTATGAATAAAAGTTTCAAATAAATGATTGTGGTAATAATATATATAATTATATGATTCAAATGGTACAATAAAGTTTATTTTTTGATATAAGATTTATTATCCTATTGAGGACAATGCATTTCTTGTTTCTCAAATTTCATAAGGAAAATATTAATTCTCCTAATATTGTCAGGTTGAATAAAGACATATCAAATCTATTTCATGATTTTTTTTTTTTTCATTTTTTATATCATAAAAATTATTTGTTAAAACAGTAGTGGTCGGCGGTAATAACTGGCTAAAAAATGCGAAAGAGTTCTCCCTATTCTTCCTATTCTCTCATGTAAAGAATGGGGCTCTATTTATAGGCTCTTTGAATAAGCATTTTGATAATTTGACCTAGAATCCAAAACATTCTATCATACGGTCCATATTGATTCCTTTGATCACCAAGTTTTATTCAGTATTTAAGTGTCCTAAGAATGACATGATTGAGTGATCTTGGGCTCGATGGATTCATCGTCTGATCGAGCTGCTCGTTTCGATTATAAGCATGTTTGATTTGGAAATCATGATCATCCAATTAATGTTTGAAATTTTCATTCATACTTCAAGTCTTTGATTTGAGCTCGTTTAGGCTCAAATTGGATCACTTTATGCACCGTTGGGCTCGCCTCATTGAGATGTTCAGATCGACCATAAGCTTGAAATTGGAGTTTATAATTAAGATTTCAAATTTAATTTCAGAAGTTTCTAATTCCAATTTTACCTTAATATTCGTGCTAAATTGTGTGGTTTTTTTGGTAAATATATCAATTATATTAATCTTTATATAAGCACAGAAGCACTCTAATAATGAAAACTGTATGCACTGACCCAATATAAGTAAATTAAAGTAAAAAAAATTTGCAAATAGTATATCCTAGCTATCAATATCTCCCTCTTACCATTGTTTCTTTAAGGGCAAAGAAAGAGCAAAAGAATAACTAAATTTGGGAATAAAAAATAAGTAAATATATCAACAATTTCAAAGTAATGAAAAATAAAAAATAAAAAGCCTATTCCTAATTAACATGACAGCAATAGAATAATTAACTCATTAACGATTGTTAAATGAACATAACTAGAATTTGAGATTTTGGGTAGTCATGTGGTCAGCCTATTTATAATCAAATAATTAGATGTTTAATGGTATGATTTATGTTGTTAATTAACTAATTATTTTGACAACTTAGCCAACCAGACTAGACAGTATGCCCTTCCACACTTGTGAAGGGGTTTTAAATAGTCTCTAATGCTTATAAACCCTATAATTTTTATACATTTGAGTAAAATTGAGCCTTTGTTTGGAACAACTTTATTCTTGCTTTCTAAAGCAGCTTTATAATACAAAAAGCTTTATTAAAAAAAATACTAAAAAGCTGCTTTATAAAGCAGTAAGAAAGATGTCCAATCAATTCTTTAAAATACATAGTTTGAGGGCAAATTATTGCGTCCGGTCACCTGACATGCGGACATCCAATCCGGACACGCCACCTCACCCGAATGCATTGGGCCCCGATATTTTTGAGTGACGTGGCGTGTTTTTATTGGTGTCCGGACGAATCCGGACACAATAATTTGCCTAGTCTGAGACATATGCTTTACATCCAAAAATTATTCTCAATTAGATATTAAAAATAGGCTTCGTTTGGGACGATTTTCTTACTGCTTCTTAAAATAACTTTCTAGAACATAAATTTTAATTTATGCACTAAAAAACTAATTTAAAAAGCAATGAAAAAATAATCTTTTTCAATGATCCAGTAAAAATATAAAGCAAATAAACAGATAACCAAGTTGTAATATAATATATAAAACATAGTAAATGTATCCACATTTGTGTAACTTTAATGAATGTGAACTGTTTGGACATTAATAGACTTCTAAATTCATAAAATAAGCTGATGCATGACCCTCGTGCATTCAGTTCATGGTTTCCCAAGCTTTTCCATACAATATAAAAAATATTATCACCCCATTCTTCAAAGCCTGCACTTCTTATTTATGAACAAATAGCTAAATTTTCTTCTTCTTTTTTTTTTTTTTTCAATAGCATTTTCAATTTCAACTAGCAATCAAAGGTTAGAAAGTTGGATTGAACCGGCTGGTCTGACCGGTTTAATGGTGAACAAGTTTCTCGATTGGTTTGATTCGCCGCCTAAATCGCTTTTACCAAGAATAAAAAAGAACTGGAACTGGAAGATTTAATTGAACTGTTTGATTCATTTCATGATCAAATTATCATCATTTTTTTTAATTTAATTGACTAAAAAATGATCTTAATATAAATAATTTATAAGTTAAATTTACCAATCTTTCTTCCTTTCGCTGATTGACCATTTACCTTCTCGGTTCCATTTCGATTATGACAAAAGAAAAATGCTTGTTACTGGAATATAAATGTTTGCTTTAATTTAAAATTATATAATATATTTAGTATTTATGTATATTTTATATTTAATATATATATATATATATATTTCACATATTTGTATTATTCTCACATCATTTAATTGTTACTTAAAATAAAATATATGATATATACTTATGTCTTAAATAAACTAAATGATAAAATTTATATTCCTTAAAAAAAGTTATAGCACATAAAATCACTCACAATATAAAAAATATGTAACTTGGGCAACCAACAATGATTTGTGAGCTAAGAAAATATTTGTTTAAATAATGTTATTACCAAAGAACCCTACAAAAAAAATTTAAAATAGTTCTTTAAGAAGAAGAACATAGCCTTATAAGAAATCCTCCTCTTATATATATATATATATTATTATATATTATATATATATTATATATATATAACTCATGGAGGTCCCCAAAGTTAGTAATAAAAAAAGATTACAAAGTCCTTATAAGAAATATTTAGCTCACTAATGCTTATCAGAGCTATAAAAATAGTCAAAAGAAAACTTACGAGCCAATAACTCAATAGTCTTCCTTTTTTTTAGGATTAATTGCAAAGCATTGGAAATCTCAATCAATGTATCTTTGCTCTTAAACAATTATACAATAATGGCAGTAAGAAGAGCAAAGTTGTGGCTCTGAACTGTGTGCATATTCTCATGAATGTGATGAGAAGCATTAATGACTTGAAAGGAAAGCTTCATAGGGAATTGACAAATAGGATTTTGGAATTAAGAAGATGATTGCTTAAGAAGACTTAACAAGCTGATGGTCTTTCATAGCTTTCTCATCCAATCAATGCTGTATGTTTTCTTACTTAAATTATTGTCAGGAATCTTGCACAGGAACATTTGCTAGACTAATAGGCAGGGTCTCTAGCAAGGGACATATAGGCAAATGTCATTTCCTAATTCTATGTTATTGATGGGAAATTATATATAATATTATATATATATATATAATATATATTATATATTATATATAATATATATATATATATATATATATATATATATAATTATTTATATTATATTATAGTATTATCACAATTATTTTTTTTTTTTTTTTTTGGGAAAAACATTTATTCATTGTAAAGTGGGATTTTTATGTGGTCAGCAAGTCTAAGATAAGTGTGACTATGTTGGGCCTTAGTAGGTTAATTTTTAGTTCATTTATTTGAATTAAAAATTTAATATTATGCAAAAAAAATCAATATCATTTAAATTATTTGTATATTGAGTTATCAATAGTTAAAAATAGGATTAAAAATATACATTTTATTTAATATCAGTAGAATTATTAAAATGCATGACTTCAAGAATTGAGAAAAAAATATATTTAATCAATGCATCAAAATTTATTTAGGATTATAAATTATTCATAATATTAGAATGATTAATATTAATGAAATTTAATGTCTTTAAAAAGTAGTAAGAAAAATGCTCCAAACAAAGCCAAAATCTAATTTATAAACTATTAATAATATTTGAATGATTAAGCTAATTTTAATCTAATTTATAAACTATTAATAAAATTAGAATGATTAAACTAATTTTTATTGTTAACTTTTATGTATCTTTCAATTATCATTATTTACTTTAGTACCTGTCTGAAAGTATTTTCTATTTAATAATCAACAGAATAATTTTAAATATAAATATCATATATATATATATATATATATATATAATTATTATATGGTTGAGGCATCCATAAAATTAATTAGGTAACCCAACCTATTGTTAGATCAATTCCCAAAGCTCAGCTAGAGATATAGCTACTGAGGAAAATAGTCAAAAGCTAAGGAGTTAGTAAAGAGGGAGAGAGAGAGAGAGAGAGAGAGAGAGAGAGAATTTCTTGTAAGAGGAGGAATCTACCATCTCCATCTAGGAGACTAGGAGTGTGTTGCAATGGGTCCACTGACAATTAATATGAGGTAGAATAGGCTCAAACAATTTGGTCCTATTGAACTGAGATGTCTTGTCTTCTTTTTAAATCATGGTTCTTGTCTTCCCCTACCACCCACTAAAGTTTAGAATGTGGTTGTAAATATCACATCAAAGTGTTCCTTTATAATTAGGATGAATGTCTTTGTTTACCCAAAAAAAAAAGGATGAATGTCTTTGTGCCTAATTCCTATTTCATAACAGTACCATGAAACATTATACTTTCATACTCGAACATGAAATATTCTTAACAAATTTATAATATTATTTTCATTACTACCTTTATAATTAGTTGTATGTATACTGTATAAAGTTAATCTTTTTCATTTTGGTCTTTACAAACAGTTTCATTTTTGTTTTCATTCTCAAAATCCTCAGAGAAAGGATAGTAAAATAACTAACCTCAAAGTCATCATTTGATCATCATTTACACAGTTAATACACTATGAGTTGTGACAAACTAGTCGTAGAAATGATCCAGAAGTACCTGTAATATCTGTTCCAGTGCGTATGATCCAGATGATGTTGAGATAAAGACTGTTGGGATTGGGATTGAGACCTGCTGCCATGGATCTGTATCAGAACATAAAGGGTACTATTAAGTGCTTGAGATGGATCATGGGGGACAATAAGATTATATATAGATGCAAGAAAATGGAGTAAATAATATAAATATAAGAAAGACAGAGCAACCATCCATCCAGTCTATGCATAATGAACTTATTCGCATATTAGTATAAAATATCAAGCTGCTTATCTTCATGTATCTACTTCATTCAATCTCAGTGATGGCTTACTATGGAGAAGAAATATTGCAGGGACATCTCATTTGTTGGAGAAATTATTCTGTGCGGACATCAGACCGTTCGGAGGCGAATCAGAACTAGCAAAAATGATGTGGCGCGTTCTGATTTGCCTCCGAACGGTGTCCGTATCCGCACATAATTATTTTAAAATTTGTTGTGAGCTCAGTTGACGACAAGATCAATTTTAAGAGATATCAAAATTACATGCTACAAATTATCAGCAAATAAAAATATAAAAAAAATTGTTCAAGATCAGTGTAAATCAACAATCAATATACATCATTAGTTTGCCTTTTTTTTAATGACATCATCATCATCATCATCATCATTAGTCTTATCCAACTACTTAAGATCAATTTTAAGAATCCACTTTTCTCATTTATTCATGCTAAGTATTATTTAAGTTAAGCTTATTGTTTGCAAATAATTAGCACAACTTCTATTCATATGACATTAAGGTTTCATTTGGGACGACTTTCTTACTGCTTCTTAAATAAGCTTTCTAAAACAAAAAGTAATCACACTTCTATTAAATGCATTTTCTATTATTTTTGTATATGTCTAAATCATCAAAGTCATTATAGAACGAGTTGAAACCTAATACAACAACAACATCAAGCATTTGTCCCACTGTGTGGGGTCGGCTACATGAATCATTTTTCTCCATTGTGTCATGTCAAAAGTCAAATTCTCTTTTAAATCTAATAAATAAATATCATTTCTAATATTTTCTAACCAAATCTTTTTGTCTACCTCTACCTTTCTTAATATAAGTCAAAACTAATACCTCTATTTTCCTAATCGGGCCATCGGAAGGCCATCGTTTTTGGTGACCAAACCATCTAAGGCTACTCTATCTAATCTTATCTTCCACTGGAGCTACTCCAACTTTTTTACGTATATGCTCATTTCGTATCCTATCTCTAAGGATAAATCCACTCATGCCCCTTAGCATCCTCATCTCTACAACACTTAACTAAGTATTATGCTTCTCTGTTAATGGAACAATTATTAGGTCCTCTGACCGAATGTTGCTATAGGTTCGGCCTCCAATATCTTTACGCCACGTAGCAGCCCGAAGACCCGACCCAAACCCGTGGTAATTACGATTTTTTACGTCTCTTTTCACTAATTTGGCTGAAACGGGCGGGAAAACTTTAAAACCCGCGATTACTTTAGATGAATAAACATTTGGCCGATTAGCTTATGTACACAGAACGTTATACAGTATTTAGGGTTTACAGGTAGAAGAAAAAAAGTTTCGCGAAGCGTTTAAGGCGATGGATGAGAAGAATCCTTCTATTACTTTGGAAGAGTATGACGATTTCGACGAAACTTTTGACACTTATACTCTGCATGACGATTTTTCTTATTTTATACAAGTAATTTCTCATCCATCTTCGTCTGATCAAATCATTTTTGTTTGTACCGAACCTTCTAATAACTCCGTACTGCTCGGTATTATATGTAATAATCGGTATGTATATTTGTACCGGAAATATAATTATGATAATTTTGTAACAAGCCTTTTTATAACTAGGTACTGCTCGAGATTTATTCTTATTATTTGGAATTGGTCTTTGTACCGATATTATAATTATGAAGAACTTGTACCGAGTTTTTTGAGAACTAGGTATAACTCGGTATTTATACGTATAATTCGGTATGGATAAGTTTTTCGTATCTTTACGTCAATTCTGTTCTGTATATACCGAGATTTTAATTTTAATATCTTTGTACCGAGTTTTATTAAAATCGGAATAGTTCGGTATTTATACGTAAAACTCGGTATGCTAAGTTTTCTTATTTGTTTTCTGTCAGACTAGTTTACTATATACCGATTATAAAAACCATATGTTTGTACCGACTCGTCAGAAAACTCGGTACACTTCGGTATTTTCGTGTATTGTTAGGTAATTATTCCGTGGAACACATTCATAATATTGGAATTTTTTTTCACAGGGGGTTTACAAATCTAAGAAGGAAGCATATGTTAAATATTGCCAATACGCACATGCGCATGGCTTTAGTGTTCGGAAAGAACATCTTTCATACTGGCCTAATTCAAGGAAATTAAAATCAAAGGTTTTTGTCTGTTCCAAATCTAGATTCAAGAAGGACACAGAAAAAATTCAGAAGGTTAAATTTCGAAAATCAACTACAATAACTGGATGTCCTGCTATGGTGAGATTTTCTGTTAGTGAAGATGGAATATGGACGGTGAAAAATTCGGTAGAAACACACAACCTCATAACTAGTTGTACCAAATACTAAAAAACACCATATATCAATAGATTACATATAAAATTTTCATATATTTAATGAAAATACCGAGTTGTACCGAGTTATACCGAGTATAACTAGTTCCACCAAAACATAATTTATATATATAATACTTAGTATATTTAGTGTGCATCTCGAGATTTGATCCTAAATCACTAAATAAAGGGTTATACCGAGGTATACCTATTTGTACCGAGATGCACTAATCATCACCCGAACAAACGGAATGACAAAAAAAAACCTAGCATTAAAGAACATGAAATACTCAAATATTTTTTGTAAATATCGAGCATCTGATCTGAAAAATCCCCAGTACCGACGTGTACCGACCTATACCTAGAAACATCGAACAGCACCGAATACCGATTAGTACCGAGTTTCATCATGTGTACCGAGTTTTATAAACTACCAAAAATAATTGAATTCAACATCCTGATAGTTGTCATTCCGTTTTGTATACTAAAACCGAAAGATACAAAGTTAACCCTAACCCTAAACATACTTTTTTTTATATTTCAAACGAGATAAACAATATGATAAGAAGGAAAGTTATTCGCCATTAATATCTAACCTCATGCATTTTATCAGCGAAGGTTTTCGGCCGGAGAATTCCTTCAATTTCACGGTAAATGCTAGAAAACTACGAACGAAGGAAGTGAATAGTGACAGGGAGTCGATTCGCCGTTAAAGATTTGAAATATATCCAAAAGGTAAAAGCATTTAAAAATCCGCACATGCGAGAACCCAAAATACAGCGGGTCGGGTCGGCGACTTTTCTTCATGCTACGTGGCGCTAATACATTGGTGGCCGAACGTAGAGGAACATACGTTCACCGGACCGAAAAAAAGTTCCTGTTAATGGCCAATATTCTGCACCTAAGCATCCTCATCTCTAACGAGTTGAAGCCAAATGTTTGAATTTTTTTTATCATTACAAAACCTATAAACATTTCTAATGACAAAATTAAAATTAAGAAAACATGGAGAAAAAACGGGTAAAGGTTTAAAAACACTACTACAAAAGAAAAATCGGTCAAAAAAAAAAAAGTGGTACACTGCGATGAGCTATTGTATGAGTGGATCAAACACTATATGCCCCTACTAGTTTAGGCTTTACTCCACTGATTTACCCGATAGGGTTAACTGGCATGCCCCACTTTATTCACGACTAGGGATCAGTAGGTTAGCAAAAATTAACATGGAAGGAGTTGGAGAATAGAGGAAGTGACCACAAACACAGAGTTGGAGCCTCCAAAAAGACCAACAAGGGGAGGTCGACGAGCCTCATTTACTCAATTTAAATATGGGTGGAGGATATCTACGTGGATTGGAGTTAGGTCATAAAAACAAATTTCTTTATAATGCCCCTCCTAAACAAAAGAAAAGAAAAGAAAAGAAAAGAAATCCCCGATGGGCTTGTGAAATGCTACTTGGTCTTGAGATTTCCTGTTGAAACTGTCTAGCAGATGAAATTCTGGTTGCCTGAAGTAGCGGCATCCACCAACCCCTACAACCAAGCGATCAAGATGATCCTAAGCTCCACGATTGGGTTTAAAATAGAAGGAAAATTTGTTCAACGCATTAACCTTTTACTTTGATTCCTATCAGATGAACTCCTTAGATCTCTGTTTGCAATATGAACCATAAAGAAATTGACAAAAATCATGCATTCAAATAGTTCAAAGACCATTTCGGAAAGAAAATAAAAAAGTCTCAAAATAAATTAGTTCTACGATAAGAAGATCCAGAAGACCTTCCACGTCAATAATAGAAAAATTAGTTATCTATTTATGCATCTGCAAGGCCTATGTCAGATTATACTGCACTCTGTCATGATATGTTAATCAGATCATTGCAGATGTTTTTCATAACAAATTTCAAATAGGCTGAAACATAATAATTCAGGAAGGAATAGTAACATCCAATATAATAGGGATCATGCATTTTCAGGATAGATTTCACATGAACTATTGTTTTTTTCATACAACGAGTCTTTATCCTGCTACATGGGGGCAAAGGTCTAGAGTTATAAAAATAGAATTATGTAAGCCGACTACCGTTCTAGAGTTTCTAATAGAACCTTAGAACAAGATACAAGATGAAGACACCAAAAAATTCGTAATTCGCAAGTTACTAATGCATAATTATAGTTAAATTTGTCACTTTTTGTGGGCTCCGAAAATTCACCCCCCATCTTCTTAGCAGACCCCTTTTCTTTTCCTCTTCGAATCGTTGAGGAGAGCTTTGACTTTTAAGTTCATATGCAAATTTTCATAAGGCATATTGGATTTGAATAAGACACTGCCAAGAGATTTCGCCCTCATTTTGCAAAGACTTTATGATCCGAGTTATGATTTCCTATAGGCACAATTTCGCCCTCTTTTGCAAAGACTTTATGATCTGAGTTATGATTTCCTATAGGCACAAGCCCCTACATTTAATTACCCCTCTCGATAATGCAAGAGAACTTTCGATTAAGGCTAGTCGTCAAACAAATACGAAGTATATGGCGTATAGTAGCAACATGGGTTTAGTTTTTAAAAAAAATGACCATTTGCACTAAGAGGAGGGGGGGTCCGAGCCATCTCAAGATCCCATGGTTCCGTCATCCCCAATGTGGTCTCTAGTCTACTTAGTCATAAGAGGTAGTCGACCCAACCTGACAGAAGGAACCTTGCCGGTAGCCATGGTTGCTTCGTTCAAGAGTACCTTGTAGACCTGAGATAAATATTTATCTAAGATAACAAATTTGAATTCACTTTAGCTAACAGAGGACTTTGTGCCCTATCGATTATATCCTATTGATTTATTGCTCAATGATTTGAATTCGTTGCGAAACATAAGGGCTCTAACCATAGTTATAATTTAGTTGTACTATTTGACGACAAAACCACTCAGTTCAGAGGGTCTCGATCATAACCGTTTACCTATGGTGTCATTTGGCGACGAGATCGCCAGTTAGAGGACAAGTGTCACATCCTTACTGGCAATTGACATGTCCTTACTGGCAATACACAGACTAAGAATGAATCATAGTTATATTCTCGACTAGACATTAGCTCTTTTTGAGCTGAAATAGTTTTCATATTTGTAACGAGAGCCATATCAAGATCCCATGGTTCTGTCGTCCCCTGCCAACGTTGTCTCTGGTCTACTTAGTCATAAGGGGTAGTTGACCCAACCTGACAGAAGGAACCTTGCCAGTAGCCATGGTTGCTTCGTTCAACAATACCTTGTAGACCTGAGATAGATATTTATGATGCGGACATCGTCACGAAGATCTGGTGCATCTATCACAGGAGGCGTCGTAAATCGACTGCTCTAATTTAAATTGTTATTTAAAATTTATTTTATGAATTTTAGCTATTATTTTATGTTATTTCTTGTTTCACCCCTAGGTTAATTTATTTGAGTGTTATGGCCCAATGGGCATTTTTGTAATTTTTTTATTTTCTCATGTTATGGCCTATATATAGGGCCTTAAGCTATTGTAATAGAATGATTAATGAATATGAAAATTTTGTGTTCCACACTTGTGTTCTTGAGAGAGGACGAGAGTGAGATTCCTATGGAGAGGAATCGAAGTCTTCACCAACCGCAGGATGGGACCGGGCTTGTGATTTGAGATCCCTTGGAGAGGGAAATCGTATCACCCACCAACCTTGGAGACGGCCGGGTTTGTGGTTTTATTCTTTTTCGTTATCTTTTCATTTTCTCCTTGTCGACATCCCCATCCTCCACCCAAGCCGCCGGCCACCTTTTCACAACCCGCCGGCCACCTCTTCACAACCCGCCGACCACCTCCCTCATCATCCCATTGAAGTTTCCTAATTTAGGCTGGAATGAATTTGGAAATAGTTTGAAATTCAAATTCAATTGATTTGAAATTCAAATAAACCTTCCTAAATTCCCTAACCCTATTTTAAGAAACTTTTTGAATTCATGCCTAATTAAATTTTAATTAAGAAAGGATTGAAGCAAATCTTTCCAATCTTATGCATTTAAATTAGGAAGCCTTTATTTGCTCTCACCAAATCCCAATTTCCTCTCATGCTCTGTCGCCCATCCTCTATCCTAATTGCACTAGAAAAGCTTTTCTAGTGCAGAACATAAGATTTGGCATTTACCTTCAGCTTTATCATAGCCATTAAGGCTTGACTCCTCCCTCAAATTCAGCCACTACATTTAATACACCACAAAATACAAATTCCAGAAATCAAGGCACGTGAAAATCTGGAATTAGAATTTTATTTCCCTAAGCTAATTATCACTGTTGGAAACAATTTATTGAGATTTAAATCTACCTTTCCCTATTTACCTATCTCACGTTAGCAGGAATTAGACTTATTTCCTTAATTTCATTCTTTCTTTGAAAATAATGTCAATGCCCGTAACTCCTCTTGGTTGAATTTCTCATTCATATCTTCTAAAGCATTCACTCCCTCTCAATCCCGTGGCTATTAAACTGCTATCCAGCAGTTTTTCTCACTGATTTTGGGAAATTTAAACCTCTTGCATGCTGGCAAGATTTCTGGAATTAATACCGTGCTTAATTCCCTCCCCATCCTCAATCCCGCCAGCCCCTCCATCCCCCTTGGCTTAAATCCCAAAAGTTTTTCCCGTCACCTCCCCTCCCCTTGCCTACCTGCAGGTGAAGAGCATTCTAATCTAGAGAAGGTGCAGGAAATCCCATTCAGTTTTCTATTCCTATTCACGACTTGAATTCTCCTCTCCACCTCAAATTCCACTCAGATTTCTGAGAGAAAAGACAATAAAATCTGAAGCATTTCAGATTCCCTTAAGGATTTAATTCAGGTTTTCGGGAGGGCGCTTGGAGTTCGTTCTTGCCATTACTTCCCTCCCCATTCTACATCAATTTATCTAAGGGAACAAATTTGAATTCACCTTAGCTAACAGAGGGCTTTGTGCCCTATCGATTATATCCTATTGATTTATTGCTCAATGATTTAAATTCGTTGTGAAACATAAGGGCTCTAACCATAGTTATAATTTAGTTGTACTATTTGATGACAAAACCACTCAGTTCAGAGGATCCCGGTCATAACCGTTTACCTATGGTGTCATTTGGCGACGAGACCGCCGGTTAGAGGACAAGTGTCACATCCTTACTGGCAATTGCCACGTCCTTACTGGCAATACACAGATTAAGAATGAATCATAGTTATTTATATTCTCGACTAGACATTAGCTCTTTTTGAGCTGAAATAGTTTTCAGATTTGTCCAACCCGGCAAACAGTTGCGGAGGATGGATGAATTTTACTTTACGCATTTAATAATTTACTTCATTTTAAATATTTTCATTTTGGGTGATTATTTAGGAATTTTGATTTTTTTTGGGCCTTTGGGAGACAAATGTTTGATAGTCCTGATGTAAGCAATACATAAATTAAGAATGTTTGTAGTCCTGATGTTGCCCTATCGATTATATCCTATTGATTTATTGCTCAATGATTTGAAGTCATTGGGAAACATAAGGGCTCTAACCATAGTTATAATTTAGTTGTACTATTTGACGACAAAACCACTCAGTTCAGAGGATCCCGGTCATAACTGTTTACCTATGGTGTCATTTGGCGACAAGACCGTCGGTTAGAGGACAAGTGTCACGTCTTTATTGGCAATTGCCACGTCCTTACTGGCAATACACATATTAAGAATGAATCATAGTTATATTCTCGACTATACATTAGCTCTTTTTGAGCTGAAATAGCTTTCAGATTTGTCCAACCCGACAAACAGTTGCGGAGGATGGATGAATTTTATTTTAAGTGTTTAATAATTTATTTCATTTTAAATATCTTCATTTTGGGTGATTATGTAGGAATTTTGATTTTTTATGGGCCTTTGGGAGACAAATGTTTGTAGTCCTGTTTGTAGTCTGCATTTAATAATTTATGTTGAGCTGCTTAGTGGTTGTTCAATTTTTGTGGCTTTCCTAGATTGGTTGTTCGGGTCATGTTAATGGCTTTCCCGGTTTCCCTAGTGTTGGCTGTTCGGTTCTTATCGTTGTCCCTTAGCTTTCCCGATTTCCTGGCTATTCTGGTGGGCTTCTGTCGTGCCTTTATTGTTGCCTTTTTCTTCCCTGTTATGATTGGCTGTTGGGGGCGGCTGTTTGGGTGACTTTTAGGCTCCTTTTTCTCTATTTAAAGGGGCTGATTTCTGTTGTTAAAAAAGATGGAAATGTAATGATATTTGGAGTAAAAATCTGAGGGTTTTTTTAACTTGCGAGCTAATTAAGTCCCCTTTCCCCTTCTCTTCTTATATTTATTTCTTATCTCCATGGTAACCCTTCCATTTTATCTTTCTTTTCAAATTACGAAAAATTTTAAGGTGTTTTTATGTTCTAAGATTGTGTTTGTCATGTGAGTTGTATGTGTTGTCCGTTCTATTATAAGTGGTGTTTTGTCCTAATTTATTGTTGTGTTTGTTAAAGTTATTTTGAAAGGAAGACGTATAGTTTTTTGCAACCTTAGCATCTAAAATTTGGTTGCATCAAGTCCCCTCCGGTTGAGATTTTCTATCAATACGGACATTAGAAATCTTGTTGTGTTAGATTTCTATAATGATTATTTTTTCTCTCTGTGATGTGAAGGGCAATAGATTACCCCTAAATTAGGAACGATCTGGATGCTCACAAGACTTTCTGCAGGTGTTCATGCTTATGCAGGGCTATGAAAAAGGAGCTAAATTAATAACGATTTGAGCTAATGAAATATTTTTCATGTGCTTCAAATGCTTAGGCCCTATTAATAAGAAAAGCATGGTCAAGCTTATAGATTGCTCAAAAATGAGCAAATGATTATTCTGTAATTTTTGTGATTGTGCTTTCTATATAAATTGCTTACTAACGTGCAGGAGTATAGAGTCTTTATTGTTTTAAAATGTAATTTGATTCAAAGAGTTGTGAAAGTCTGTAAAATGAGTCATTTTAATAAAAAATATTAGGGATCCAAAGAAAAAAAAAGTCCCTCGCAGGGATTTTTTTTCATTTGAATATTCTATTAGAGGATGTACCACAAGAAGATTGAAGGAAGTAGACCAATGGAATAATCGAGAGATGAAGATAAAGATTAAAATGCCTTAATCTAAGGTTTGCGTCATTCTTTAGGAGTAAAAACCAGGTTGTAAGTGGAACCTGACCACCTTTACTTTTCAGCACTTTAGATTGTATAATAAGTGACACTTGTCACATGGACTTTGAACACTTTGCCCTGGTTTATATTCTTCTTTTATGTGATTAATTGTTTACTCTATTTGCGCAATAGAAATGACATACTTTTTAGGTTTCTTTTTTGCATGTATATGCGCCTGAACTTCGTTAGGCTCTTAGATATAAAAGATTATTCTACTCGTAATTAAAAAATAAATTTCAAAAATTAAATAACATAGAAAGATAAATGACTTAAGAAAGTAAATCGGAGGCCGTCTGGGGTCGCTTGCATATTAATGAATTTTTCTTTCCTTGCTCCAGTCACTTTCCCGCCTGAGAGTGGAGTTCAGATAATCTGACTTATGAGAATGAGGTGTTGAATCTGAGGAAGCCTAGTCTTCTAAAAAATTATTTTTATAATCCTTGTTAAAATTTACAAGCATTCATGATTTGAGATATTTTTAGCAGCATGCATTGCATTAGAAACAAACTAAAATCAAAATTTAATTGCATTAGTTTTAGATACATAACATCATTCATAAGTATAAGACCACTTAGAATTTTCTCTAAATGTCGGCCTTAAATCCCAAAAAACTCAACTACTCATCTATCTTTCATAAAAACTGGACAGCATGGCTTTTACGCTTGCGTAGAGTGCAAAGGTTTACGACTGTTTTGTCCTACGAGACAGTGCGATCGTAACATTTGCATTAGAACCCCCGTGAGTAGCACATTTTGGAGGCCCACACCAGGAGGCCTTAATCCAGTCATAAATCTAGGAAGTATAGTTTTGATCCTTCCTACTTTATGAGCATATAAGCAATTCTTCAAATTTGTTTATGTACTCCGTTACTGTCTTTAGTTCATTATTTTAAAAAATTTCTCAATGAACAAAGAATCTCAATAAAATGTAATAAGAATTTTTTTAATAATAATATTTTCACTTCAGCCCATATCTAGTGGTAGTTTCTAGTTATGAGCATTCTCTGTCATTCTACACGTACCTAATAAAACTTTGTTTGGCTTGTTTGGCCCATAAGTTTTAATTTTGCAAATCTTATTGTTCTCCTGATATTGTTTGTCAATCAAAAAGTGGTTCATGTTCACTACTTAATCCGAGAGGGCTTTATGATCAATCCACCCACCATAAGTAGACGCATCCGCTTTAACTTTCCTAGTTATTTTCTCATCAACATGATAAAATCGTTGACGATGGTGATCATAATTTATTGGCATCTTCCCTATAATGTCTATCTAGATTATATATTTCCTGGTGGGTTTCATGCTCCTAATTGTCTTATGGATGAGTTCTTCATTTATGTTAGATTTGTTATCCGGTTATGAGTGTGGTTGATTAGTTTTCAATTTTCAAGACACTAATTAATTTGATATATAGTTGTGCATGATTAACCTTGTTTTGTTAATAACACGTTTAATTGATTTTGATAAATGTTTAGCTAGAAATCATCCATTGGCAATTTGTCAACTAACCCTGATAAGTCACCCCAATTCCAAGTGGCATATTGACACTAGCCTAGGTTTGATATCAATTTGATGTTGGATGGGTAAGAATCTAGGGTTTATGATGTAGTCTTAAAATATGATGCAAGATGAAAGCACCCAAAAAATACAATCTTGGAACAGCATAATTATAACAAAAAAAAAATGTTGTTTGCACTGTAAAAACAACGGACATGTTTTGTTCAATTCAAAAAAGGACTTAGCAATCGCCCAAAATATGAATTCCATAAGAAAACAGAGGTGAAAGAAATCAGCAAATAATCAAGTTCACACTTAGAGAAAAAACCTAAAATGTTTTTCACTTGATAAAATTGCAATCACTATATAAAATCATCTACTGATCAATTAAAAAAGACAACAATAATAAAAGAAATCATCCTAAGGGGAAGAACTACACCTCATGCCATTAAATTAATCCCTCTTCAGAAATAGTCATTCATACATGTTTATGAGAAAGGAAAATTGAAGTGATATTTCAATATTTATTCAATAGTTTCAGAGATTCTATTCACAGCGTACAACAACCTAACAACATAAAAAAACCTTAAACAAAGAAGTGGCAGAAGGACCCGGGCAAGTGAATAAGCGGTGAGCCGGTGACTGGTAAGGCTTTGGAAAAACTTCAGGAATTGGCAAGAGCGGTCATGGCAGCACAGTGGCCTAGCAGGAAAGCTAAGGCAGCACAGTGGAGTAGCAAGAGAGGCAAAGGTGCAGGACTAGAGTTGAAGTAACAGGCAAATAGTATGACAGGAGTGGTAGAAGTGACTTTAAGCCAAAATAAGTAAGGCAGCAACAGCAGAAGCAGGAAGACGGGACTAGCGAGAGTGTAGCATAGCGGGTGAGGGCGGCAGTAGTATTACCGGAAAGCGTGACTGTAATCACAACGCCTTCCACTTCAAACAACCTACAGAGGATGGAGTATAATATGTTATGGTTTCATATATTTTACAGCTTAAGCAGCTTAATCAAACTCTCTGAAACTGAGGGACAGGAAAAATATTAAGAACTTACAGCTTTGAGTTTGAAAACAAACCAAAGGCAGAGATCAAATAGAATAATAGTTGTGAATAACAAATATCAACCTACCTTTGAGCCAAATTGGTATGGGCTCCGAAAATTTGGCACCTAGGCCTCTCTGCATATTAGACTAGAGTTTTAATTAGTATGGGTTACGCATTTTCAGAAGTCAGATTTGATTGGAGGTAAGACACTACCTAAAGATTTCGCCATTATTTGCAAGGCCTTTCATATATGAGTAAATATTTCCCATAGACGCAAGTCCTGTAGTTAATTACCCCTCCTGGTGGCGGTAAAGCACTTTCGATTAAAATTATTCGTTGGATAGGCACTAAATACCTAGCATATGTAGCAGCAATTTTAATATTTAAGATTAAAAATATATCACATTGCACTTGAAGGGGGTGGTGAGAAAAATGATGACGAACTCGATCAAGATCTCATTGAAGCCATCCCAAATGGTCGTAGTCACTGGTCTAAATAGCCAGAAGATGTAATCAACCCAACCGGACCGAAAGATCCTGATCGACAGCTATAAATTTCTTTGTTTAATGGGGACCTTGTAGACCTAGAGTAAATATTTATCAAAATGATAAATTAAAGTTGAGCTTAGCTAACTAAAGACTTTGTGCCCTATCAAGTATACCCTATGATTCATTACTTAATTGTGTTAGCCACTGAGGAACATATAGAATCTGGCTATGACCGTAATATAATGGTACCTATATGTAACAAAATCACCCGATCAGATGACCACAATTAAAGCTTTTTACCTATGGGTCTATTTTAGGCCAAACCACCAATTAAAGGACGCATTTCATGGCTTTATTGGTAAAAGAGCTATTTGAGAATAAATCTTAGTAATATTCTAGTTTCGACATTCACTCTTTGTGAGCTAAAGTTAGTCCAAATTCAAAGCCATAGCCAAATGGTTGTGAACGGTAGATTGATTTGTTTTAAGTTTTAGATGATTGGTTTCACTTTTAATATTTGAATTTTAATAGATGTTGAGAATTGATCCATCCAATAGAGATTTACTTCCAATATAGTCCTTATCAGAGTGATTTTAAAGTCACTTTTAATAAGGTGATCATCCGAGTTAAAGCCACTTTAAAAATATTTATATTTTCCTGAAGTTTGTAGTCATTTAAAAAGATGGAGTCTACTTCAATTGAGATTTACTTTCAACATAGTTATCATTGGGGAGACATTTAGGTCATTTAAAAATATTGTATTTGCAGGTTAAGATTTTATAATTAAAAATTAACTCCCTCCTGTTGAGATTTATTTTCACCATGACTATAATTGAGGTTTTAGGCAATTTTATTTTATTATTTAAACCATGTCAACTCTGTTTATTTAACAGCAGAGGATCAGATTCAACTAATGATTTTATGATTTATTATAAGAGCATTAAGCTTGAAATTTCATTATTTATAATTTGAATAGGGCTTTGAAGGTCTAATGTGAACTTAAAAAATCAAATAATTCCATGAATTTCATAGTTGTATGCTCATATTTCTTAATTCAAATTTTATCAACTCTAGTCCTTTCAAGGAGTATGATTTAATTTGAATTCATATTTAACCTGCATCTATGTTGCACCGATATGGATACGACGGCACGGATATGACACGATACGGACACGGGACATGTCAATTCTTAAACATACATAATACGGGTACAACGCGGACACATCATTATAATTTATAAATCATACATAAAAATTAAGAATGCAATCAAAGCATAATATTTGAAATTACCAAAAAAAAATGAAAGTAACATCATTTGTAGCTTTGTATCTTATAATATCAAAATAAAAGTAAGCATTAAATGTCTAATACAACAACAAAAGCATAAACATAAATTGTCTAGCACATGAAGTTTCAAATATTCAATAGAAGGAATGATATGATTAGCTTCTTCAGTGGTTTGTCTTTCAACTTTTATATCATCTTCAATAAATATCATAGCTTTTAATTTAGGCTCATCAAGTAAAAGATTAGCAATTTATAATATTCCCATATCATCAAGAGACTCAAATCCATCTCGGAAATGAGATAACCTCGCTCGCAGCCTCGGAAGTAAATACGACGCGTCTTTTCGGATTTTTTTTTTCAACGGACACGCATATCAGATACGTGTATCCTTTTGAAATTAAATAATATTTTAAATGGATACAAAAAGTCATATCCGACACGTATCAGTGTCATATCGAAGGTGTATGTGTGCATCAACGTATCGGAAACAATGCGCCTTCATAAATAGGTGTATTGGTGCAATATAATATATGTGTACTTTTAATATAGATTCGCACGCTGCACTTGCACGCATACCTAAAAAACAAATTTTGAGTTAAATCAAATTAATTTTGACTGAGTCATCCTCCTAACAAAGCAAATTAATATTGGTTTGGAGTTGACTAAAACTTCAGTGAATGCTCAGTGAGCTTTGAGTTTCAAACATAATAAATAGCCTTGTTTAAGGGCCTTCCAGGAACAAGCATTGTGCACAGGCTGCTCAAACAATATCATATTATTTTGAGTTATATCTTGTTATATGGACCCCAAGCAGGTACAACCTGGCCAATCATAATAAGAATGTGTTATTTGATATAGGTTTACTAGGCAATGAGGGAGCATAAGAATAAACAAATATGTGAACCAAAGATTGATATTTTTAGTTTTTTACAAAATTCACAAAAATAAGAGCAACTAATGTATCCCTAAATAGTCCAAGTCACTAAATTAACCTTAATCACTCGATCAAGAATGCCAAGATTCGGGCTTCTATAATCTCCACACAATAAAGGCGAGACAATGGTGGTTCTCTCAATTCACAAACATCATATCATATTAGAATACATACTAGGCATTCTAACAAGCATGTTGAATTATGTCTAATTAGTGCAAATCTTAGAGTTTCGACATTAGGGGTTGGAAAATAGATATCATTAGGTGTCGGGAAATGAGTTGGGTTTGAGTTGGTACAAACATCATGTTGAACTGCTTCATTCAAATGAAATCGGAAATTAGATTTAACAAAATAAATTAACAAACAGTAAATAATTTTTTGCGTCAATAATTCCCTACCCAACCCTAGCAAAAAACTCATTTGCATCAACCAAATTAGGAAAAATAAATCAAATTTAATTTCTCGCCCAAACAAGTGATGGAAAACAATTTCCGATTCAATGTCTTTATCATTTTCATTTCCTCTCTATCAATCCCTTTAAACCAAACATAACCTTAAAGAGTAAGTTTATCAAATTTTTAAACAACTATCTGATCTAAAACCCACGACCAACAATCTGTAAGTTATCAGTCAATGGGGCTAACCTGTAGACCATTTTTCGTGTAAGGGAAGGACAACAGTGAAAATGGATGAGCAGACTAGGACGCCGGCGGCGAGTTCGCGGTGGACTTGGGCGGCGGAATGAATCCCAAGTTTCGCGCCAGTGAACAGAGTCTGGAGAACATCGGCAGCTACGAGGGAATAAATTTTCGGTTTTAGGCTTTCGTCGGGTTTTTTTTATGATATATAATTATTTTTATAACTTCCAAGTAAGCCTTACACAAATTTGACTTTATTTATTTCATAATATATAAAATTATCCAAATATTTCAGCTTTTCACCATAAACAAAATTGATTCCAAATGAGTTTGAACATGACTTGAATCATAGTCATCTAACTTTTACCTTCACAACAATCGATCCTACAATGCCTTCTCCAATGAGTTATGTCACGGAACAATTATTACGTCCTCCGACCAGACGTAGAGGAACGTCCGGTCAGAGGCAAATTCCGGCCAAAAAACGAGAAATACCGAGTAAATACCGAGCAATACCAAATAATAACGACGAATACCGCATGTGAAGACCCAATACCGAGCAAATACCTAGTTATACAAAAGTTGTACCGAGTTTTCCTAGAAAAAACTCGGTACAACTCGGTATTTCTCGATACAGCTCCGTATAACTCGGTATTGGTCATCACAGAGCGGTATTCCTCGTTATTATCAAATAATACCTAGCAATACCGAGCAAATACCGAGTTTTTTGGCTGGATTTTTGCCTCCGACCAGACGTTCCTCTACGTCCTTACACCGGACATAATAAAAGTTCTATGTCACGAGTCCCTCTTCTCCTCATACATTATTAACCTGCTTGAGTGAACTCTGATTGTGAAATTCTCTTTTCTTCGCACCTTATCGTCCCATAATATTTTTCCCATTGAGCTTATTTGTACATTGTTAATCGTGTGTGCCTACCTCAGCAAATTCCATTTGTGACTCCTCTTCTCCTCGAAAAATTATTAGGTCCTCCCACCTAACGTAGAGATACGTCCTCCCACCGTCAAAATCGCGCTAAAAAACGATAAATACTGAGCAAATACCGAGCAATACCAAACATAACGAGGAATATCATCATGTGAAGACCAATACCGAGTTATACCGAGCTATACCGAGCAATACAAAAAAAATACCGAGTTTTTTCTAGAAAAAACTCGATATTTTTTTGTATTGCTCGGTATAACTCGGTATTGGTCTTCACATGATGATATTCCTCGTTATTACCAAACAATACCTAGCAATACCGAGCAAAAACCGAGTTTTTTGGCGGTGGGAGGACGTATATCTACGTCAGGTGGGAGTGTGTTGTCAAAACTTGCCGAAAAAAATCTCGTCATATATTACACTTCTCTTTCGCAATGGGTGTGATATGTCATCGAAAAATTACTTGATCGGGCAGAAATCTCGAGGCGGAAATCAAGTTGGAAACTTTAAAAATTAAATCTGGGATCACTTGAACTCCGATTTCAGCAAACTTATAGTCGAACTGAGCGTATCGTAAATACTAACCCAACGACATCAAATTCAACTCGATCCGAGCCCAAATGAGTCCAAATCAAGGATCTGAAGTGCTGTTGGAAGGTTTGAACCACAATTTGGATTACCAAACGGTTTCCAAACATGACATGCTGATAGTCGAATCGAGCGGCTCTACGAGACGAATCCAACGAGCCTAAGATCGCCGAATTCTGACATCATTTAGAACTTCAAATGTCTGACGAATTATCCACGATCAAAGGATTCAATATCGGAATTCCACCCGACCTCCAAGTGACGCCGGAGTTTCACCTGAACTCCAAGTGACACCGGAGTTCTACCCGAATACCATCAAACGTCATAGTTCTCCTCGGCCGCCAACTGACGTTGGACTTCTACCCGACGTCGGACCTCCGCTCATCGCCAAGTTTCTACCCGACGCCGGACTTCTACCTGATGTCGGATTTTTGCCAGACATATATATGATGATGGATTTCCGTCCATTGCTGGATTTTACCTGACACAGTCCTTCCGACCTCCGTCGCGAGACAACGGTCCTTCCAACCTCCGTCATCAGCTGCCAACGGTCCTTCTAACTTATGTCGCTCACCAACTACGGTCCTTGTGACCTCCGTCGCCAGCCGACTACGGTCCTCCTAACTTACGTCGCCCACCGACTACAGTCCTTCCAACAAAGAGAATACGTCAAAAGTGACTCTTTGTATTCCCAACATGTAATGTACTTCATATAATATACATCAAGCCCATGTCTTCCCCCTAAGGAAGGACCTCATTTGTAATCAACTGCAAATAATAGTGGATTCATTCAAATTGGGCTAGGCCTCGTAGTTTTTCCCCCTCTAAGGTTTTTTCCACGTAAAAATCTTGGTGTCTTCTATAAATGTAACACCCTCTCTCTTATCTGATTGCGTGCCGGATTTTCGTAGAACGCTAAGACATTAAACTTTATATTTCTCTACCGCCACGAATACTCCTGGACGCAATAGGGTGCATACCTTCACAACACAAATTTGAACCTTGTTTCAAACAAATGTTCAAACAATAGTAAATAGTTTAAATCAATTTTGAATAAAGTTTTGAAATCGAACCAATTTCAAAGACAACATATTTCAATATACAAAATATTATTATATAGGGAGAGTAATTTCATGTAAAACACTCTCCGTCATTTTTCTATAAGAAAAAAAAATTGGCCAAATGTCTCCAAATAATTAAATAGTGAGCATCCTTTGATAATTATGTGGCATGCAAAGTCAAATTTATTATTCCATGTAAATTTTTAATATTTTAATATTTTATTTTTAAAATGATGGTGAATATTTTACTGTTTTATTTGTATCGAAATAAGAATATTATTATGGTAAATATATTTTTTATTTTGGTTATCAAAAAGGTGGTTTTTGAAAAGGTGATCAAATGGAAAAACTCAACATCACTGCTGGAATTGTTTTAAACAGGCTGGGAATTGGTTCTGGCTGGGTTGCTATTCCCATTTCGCAGCAGGTTTTTGGCCTCCTGGACGATGATGATGCTCCTATATGCTGCTCCCTTGGACGACCTTCGGGCAACCAGGGAATCGTGTCCCTTCGTATTTTGTTTATCAATTCTGAGTCCAGGACGTTCTGGCCTAAGGAGCTTTTCATCTATATGTTTTGGCATTCTGTTCTCTACAGGTTTTGATGGGTTTCTAATGTATTTTTTTCTGTGCTTGCCTTAAGGTTTTTTGTCTAGTTTGGCTGGCCAGTTTCAAGGTTTTGACCCTTTTTTTGTAATCTCTGTTTTTTGGTATTTAATATACGGGCTAAGCCAAAAATTTTCCCAAAAAAAAAAAAAAAAAATTATCCCGTTTAAAAACAAATTGAAACCCTGACTCTATTTTCTTAAACAAATATACCTTTTGAGAAAAAATAACCAATCTACTAATATATTGAGATAAATTTATAATAATCATTGTTGCACAGTGAAACATTCATAGTGATTGAGAGAGAGAGTTTAGCGTTCTAACGATGTAAGAGAGTCATAAGAGATATGAAGATTTTTATGTGAAAAATACTAAAAAGAGAAAAAAATCATGGGGCTTGGACAGTTAAAATAATTATACTAATGTTTATAGTTTATTATAAATGATGCTCTTCCTTCGAGGAAGGCCTTGGCATAATATAATAAACATGCATCATATAGAACACATTACATGGTTAGAGTTGAAAGAATCTAGTGACATGAAAGTTGTTCTCAAAAAAATATTGGCATATTTGTTTAGTAGGTAGGACATTATCGAGCGACGAAGGTCAAAGGGATCGTATTCAGGTGTCTGAGGCAGAAAGGACTATTATCGAGTGATAGAGATTGGAGGGACTGTAGTCGACAGACGATAAAGATCAGAGGGATTATAGTCGACATGTGATTGTAATGCCCTAGAATCAAATTTAGAAGAATTATTTATTTTATCTTCTTAATTAATCAACCAGAGCTTATATAAATCATCACAGTAATAATTCAATATCTAGCTTTAATGTGTTGTTTTCAATATACTTTGCCCTAAATGATTCCTAGTTGGTCATTAATCATATAAATTATCACTTATATAATTAATTAATTAACATATTCAATTAATCAATTATCATTACAGGTGGCTAATTATATATATATATATATATATATCACCCCCACCGACTCCCTCACATTATTGCTTGCCCAAGAAGAAATTGAAAGAGGGGATGAAGACAGATGATAGATAAAGGTCTTTGGATCATATATCTTAGACATTCTTGTTACAAATATTATTTTATTCATTGTAAGTAATTAATCTCTTATTTTTATTTTTAATAATTTTGATTTTTATGAATTTTATCTCTCCTAAATTTATAAACATTATATTATCTTATCTCATGATTTCATAAGCTTTCATCGTGTAAGTTTGGATATATTATAGATTTGATCATTTTAAATGATTTGTTATAATTTTATTATATTTTTAATAAAAGTATTAAATGATATAAGATATATGATATGATAACTCCACGTGATATTCTACTGATGCGCATGATTTACTGATTAGGAGTTATAAGGAGTTGAAGATTGATTGGAAGTTATAGGAGTCGGGGAGACTAATTCACATTATAGAATGAGAGTTATAAGGAATATAGTAGTTGAGGGTTATAAGGGGAGACTAATTGAGTGTCATAAGTGTAGGAACAAGATGCCCTTAAACTACACTCATTAAATATCTGGATACTGATACTGACAATATTACAAACAATATTGTGATATTGTGACTAACACTAATATTGTTTACTACCATTAATATTATTTAATATCATTGAATATGAAATTAATATTGTTACTAGCATTAATATTATTGATTGTTAATGATACTGTGACTAATGATGTAATGGATTGAGATGTGATTATAGAATGATGAATTTATATAGATAATTAGTATATATATTTTTATATGATTTATCTCATATTATTCTCTTTAATCTTATATTGATTTTAGTTGTAAAATTTTAATTACTTGTTGGGTTATGTGCTCATTACATGATTTTACATATTTTTAGAAAGGATAATGATCTTATGATATGAGGTTCCGGACAACACGTATCGTTGTTCACCAGAAATTGGTAAGCTTTGGTTAAAAGCTAGAATGAAAAACAAATGTAATTCTTCCAAATATAAATCTTTGACTGTAATAATGACAAAGGTAAAAGGAATCATAGTTGGCGAGCGATAAAGGTCCGAGGGACTATAATCGATGGGTGACGGTGATTAGAGAGTTTGTAGCCTGACGATGGAGGTTGAAGGAACTATAGTCCAGCGACTATGGTCGAGAGGATCATTTTATGAAGGCAGTGACCATAGAGATTATAGTCAGTAGGTGACTGAAGTCAGATGAATCGTAGTTGGCGGGCAACACTGGAGGTCAAAGGGACTATAGTCAACGGGCTATGGTGGTCGAAGGGACCCATATTGGTAAGCCACAGTATTTGAAGGGATTGTAGTTGACTGGCAACTAAGGATGGAAGGACCATAGTCGACAGACGATGGAGGTCAGACGATGGTCCAACGACGATGATCAGGCATATGTCCAGCAGTGGCGGGCTGGTGGCGAACGTTCACCGGAGGTGGTGCCGGTGTTGAGCTCTTATATTATTCAAGCCTCAAAGCTCTCTTGAGTCTCTAGCCCATGATCTTAGCTTCTAAAAGTCCAAGCCCCTTTCATGTGAGAAGCAGGGGTCTATTTATAGATTTTAGGATTGACATTCTTTTTAAATATGGAGAATATCTTGGTCAAATTCGGAGCACTTTTTAAATGCCCCATATTGATTCCCTTGATCATAGAACATTTTCTAGGCATTTAAATGTCTTAATTATATCATAATGAAGCAATTAATCATGAGCTTGTTGGATTTTTCTAGTTGAGTCGCTCAATTTGACTATAAACATGTTATATTTGGATATTATTTGATCATCTAATTAATGCAATAAAGCTTTCGAATATGCTTTAAGTCTTTGATTTGATCCCATTTAGGTTTGGATTGGACCGATTTTAATATCATTAGATTTTCTATAATATTAGTCTATCATTGATTCCCTTTCAGTCTCATCGACACGTTCAGTTTGATTATAAGTTTGTTGAGATAGGAATTTAAATGGTCATTAAATTTAATTTTGAAAGTTTCCAATTCACAAATACATGAAGATTCACGCTCGATCAAGACAACTTTTATCATGTATCAATCATGAATTCGAAATCAAATTTTGACGTTTTACTATGAAACTTGCGACAAATTATTAGCCCATCATAAATCACAAAAAAAAAAGGTTATAAATTTTTACTATCAATTAATAGATTTTGAATGTCATGCATGAGTTTATATTCGTTAATCTAAATATTTAAATAAATTAATTAAAAAAATTAAAATAAAACTTTGTAGTTATAACAATCATAATTTTCCCCCAAAATATATATATATAACAATTGGGCATCATCGTAGGTGGGGCCCACGGGAAGAAGGCCTTTCCCGTTTCGGCCTTGGGTTCGAAGGACATCTCCGTCATCAGAGGGAAAAAAAAAGACTCGCTCGCTCGCTCTCAGTGAATGGGGACCACCGATCAAATTGAGAATGCATCTGGGCCGTCCCGTTCAATGAGATCATTGTCATCCATTCGGCTAAGTGGGCCCCACTTCGGCCCTGCCAACTGTGAAGCTGCTGGACGCTTGGAACTCGCCAATTCAATTTTAGCCAACAGATGAGGATTGGGACGCTTACGTGAGCGAATAATAATGGCGGTATCTATACAGCAGCAGAAGAAGAAGACGAGAGCAGCCTTTCAGTGCCCAAGTGGTCTATGCCTTGCGCACTAGTACATGGGACTCCCCAAGGGAAAATTATTGTGTTCGGTGTTCGGATTCGTCAGAACATTAATTCGGTGTCATCACGTCACCAAAATATATCTGGACCTAGTATATTTGAGTGACGTGACGTCACCGGATTGGATGTCCATACATCCGGTGACCGGACGCAATAATTCGCCCTCTCCAAGCCCATTTTTATCTTGATTCCTATATTAATTAAAATCTTTAATTATCAATTAATAAATTATATATATATATATATATAATTCATTTTTATATATAATTTATTGATTAGAAGGTGTGGTTATCAATCACAAAGTTTTGAGTTAAAAGTTTATATATGTGATTTTAAACAAAAATATTTTGTAATAAAAATTTACTTTAAAAAGTAATAAGAGAGTTGTCCCATATACAGTCTTGAGCTTCTTTTGAGATGGCTTTTTAATTGATTCTTAAAAAAATTACTTTAAAAAGTAATAAAAAAGCTGTCCTAAATCAAACCTTAGGCTTTGTTTTGGACGACTTTCATTCTTCTTCTTAAAGCATCTTCAATTTTTTACTAAGAAGATAATTTAAGAAGCAATAAGGAAGCCGACCCAAACAAAACCTTAATCAAATAAAATTTTTTGAACTAAAAAGACATAAATCATAATAAAATTGGAGTAAAGGAAGTCCACATGAATGATCCAATTATATGTGAATTTAGGAAACTAAGCCTTCACTTAGGACTTATTACTTACTGCTTTTTAAAACAGTTTTTTAGTGCAAAAATTTATAATTCAATAAATTTTAAATTTAAAATCTATTTTAAAAGTCAGTAAAAAAACTATCTTAAATAAAACTTATAAATATCCAAATCACCCAACATAAAAATATAGTTTTAGGCTTTCTAACTGTTTTCTAAAATAATTTTCTATTAAAAAAATTAAAAAAATTTAAGCTTCTTTCTGAAGCATAAAAAAAAAAGTCTCAAGTAGAGCTTAAATTCTTTTTATACATGTTCATTGAATCAATAACTGAATGAAATGCTTCAATGATGTCAATCTTGTAAATAGCTCAAATCCGACGGTCAAATTGGAATGGCAACCAGGTCATCACCGCGTACAGTCTCGTTCCAACCTCTTCCAAGGCAACTGTTTTTTTCCGATTCTACCCTCACTTCAAACTACAAATCCCATCTCCGTCCCTCTTCTCCTCTAATTTATACTTGCTCCAATCCGCAGAAAACGGACGCACACAATTTTTACTATGACGGCGACGGCGACGGCGACGATTGCGGCGGCGGTTTTGGTGGCGGGGTTCTTCGCCGTGGCATCACCGACGGCGTTCAATGTGACACCGATCTCATTCGACGGAGGCTACACACCGCTCTTCGGCGAACGCAACATCGTGCGGTCCCCCGACGGCCGGACGGTCAAGATTCTCCTAAACCAGCACTCCGGTAAGCGATTTTGATTATCGCCTTCAGTTTCCTACCATCGCCGGCTTTTTAACGGCGTTTTGATCTCCATTTGCCGTTTCAGGGTCCGGGTTCATATCGTCGGCTCTTTATTACCATGGATTGTTCAGCGCGTCGATCAAACTGCCGTCAGATTACACGGCCGGTGTTGTCGTTGCATTCTACGTTAGTAACGGCGTTGTTTCTTTATTCATTCCCTTTTGCGATGGTGGTGGTTTCCGGCCGCCGGAGACGGGATTTCTGGAAAATCGGTTTTCTATAATATTTCATATTTGCAAAAAATTGAGATGCTAGGGTTCCTTTTCAATCCGGTCATTCTAACTGTTCCATTTTTCTGAATATAATTAAATGAACAGAGAATTCCAAGCCATTGATTTACAAGTCGTTTGGGCTCTCCAGAAATTACTTGATGAGCTCGACAAAAAATTATATCAAGATTTTTTAATTGAATTTGAGTCGAGCTAAACTTAGAAATTTTCAGTTACAGTAATTGAGGTCAACCTAAACAATTAAATTGTTTTCAAATTATTGAAAACTTTTTGTGATTAGTTTAACATAACAGTTAATTAACTATTAAATGAATGATTAATTACTCAATCAATGATTATTTTATAAACTTGTATTCCAATGTTGTTGCTACAGATGTCTAATGGTGATATATTTGAGAAGAATCACGACGAGCTGGACTTTGAGTTTCTCGGGAATATCAAGGGAAAACAATGGCGGATTCAGACCAATGTGTATGGTAATGGGAGCACAAGTCGCGGCCGTGAAGAACGCTACCAACTCCCTTTTGATCCCACTGCAGAAGCTCACCATTACTCTATTCTCTGGACCAATTCTTCCATCATGTAAGTCTGTAATTACAGTTCTGATTCAAATATTTTTAGTAACGTTGTGCCCATTTGCTCTGACACGGAGCTCGCTCTAATTCCTTTAATTTTAAATATTTGAAATGTATTATTATATTACTATTATTTGCCTGGAAAAGCCATGCAGTTCAGGCAAGCTTGACGTAGACTATTGACCATATGCAAGCCAAGTACCAGCTAAGGTCCTTCTCATGGGCTGTCATCAAGCACCTTGGTTGTCACATTATATATATAATTATCACATTTTATAATCAATCACAATATATCTCCTTCTACTTAGCTCATCTTGATCTAGCAGGAGCAGATTCAGTCTTAATTTTTAGGGGGACAAACTTACAAATAATTGTTGGTGTTACCTCAAATTTGACTCAACCTTTCGCTACAAAAAAATGCGTCAATAGTGACAAAATAATAAAGACAAAAAGAAAATGGTCGCTAAAGATGATTAATCATTTAATTTCTACAAAATGTATGTTGAAGTTGCCTTGAATTTGGCTCAACCCCTATTTGTTCATATCCTTGATCGGTGTACATGCACTTCGCAAGTACGGGGGAGGGGTCCAAGAGGGCATCGTCCCCTGGCTTGGTTCGACCCTGACAATTACAACTCTATTTTTAGAATTCAAATTAATAAATAAAATGATGAATTATCTTTAGTTTTTCTTTTTGTATTTGGTTTATCATTTTCTAACAATTACACATTTATTCAATACGTTTAATTATATTGGGGTAATTGCTTAAAAATTCTTATAATAAAGACTAAAAATATATATAGATGGACAAATTATCTAAAAAATTATATAATAAAAAAAATTAAATTTTTAGGGGGCCAATTGCCCCCCCCCCCCCATAGGGGGATTCGCCCATATCTATTAGTTGGGATTTGTTGATTTGGAGATTTGACTATTAACTAAGAGGTCTTGAATTATATGATGTGCATTGTGCCTGCATGACTTTGTCTTAATTAGTCTAAATGTTCAAAAAAAAATTAATTTCACCAATCTTATACAGAAAAATAATTAACATGTTTTAAGATTTATTTACAGATTTTACATTGATGAGATACCAATCCGGGAGGTGGTGAGAACTGAAGCAATGGGTGGCGACTTCCCATCAAAGCCAATGTCGCTCTATGCCACTATATGGGATGCCTCTAATTGGGCAACTTCAGGGGGTAAATACAAAGTTAACTACAAATACGCACCTTTTGTCAGTGCTTTCTCTAACTTCATCTTGAAGGGTTGCCGCCTTGACCCCATTCAACAGTTGCCGGCGGCCGAGCAGTGCCGTCTCGCTGCGGCTGAGACTGCCATTTCTGATTATGCAACGATGAACGTCGAGAAACGTGTTGCCATGCAGCGATTTAGACAGCATTATATGTCATATAGCTTTTGTTATGATGAGCTCAGATATCCAAAGGTATTTCCTGACTGCAAGGTTGCAGAGTCGGAGAAAGATAGATTTTGGAATTCCGGTGATGCGAAGATTCAGCCGAGGGCGGTGGTGCGCCGCCGTCGGTGGAACAGTAGACGTGATCGGGTTAGGAGTGCTAGGATTGACGTGATGAAGAATAATGAGTACTCTTCTGTTAACAGAAATTAGATTAAGCTGGTCATTATGATAAGTGTTTGTAAAAAGAACTCATTGTTGGGTGATTAATTTGGATTAAAAGTTTGTCTTTGTAATTAATGAATTACATTGTTTAAAGTTATATCAATGTATATTTTAATTAATTTAGGATGTGGTTATTGGTCCAGCAATTAAATGCTACAGTTTGTTCAAAAGCTGCAATTGGTTGAAGAGGAATAATATGAATTGAATGCAAGGGGTCATACCATAAGAGAAGAAAAGTATCATTTTGTTCAAAAGCTGATTCTCTTTATTAAAAGCCATAGAATTGCTTGCAAGTTCTTCTTTTTTCCTTTACAATGAAGGTATAGAACGCCTTTGCCATCTACCAAGTACTACTATGTGGTCCAAAAATTAACTCCAATCTTTAATATAGGAGAAATTATTCTGTGCGGGGGTCGGACGCATAACGTCGTCTGGAGACCACCAAGAATACGCTGTATCAGCGGTACCTAGCCGCGATACCGAGTTGTATTGAGTCGCGGTACCGAGCACAGGGGTGACGTGGCAACGGCGTTCAACGTCCGCACATAATAATTAATCTTAATTAATATAGGCCCTTGAATGGACCTTACAACCAAACCTAAAAAGCATCTTCCTAAAAAGTGGTCAAATATAAATTATGATTGCGATCTGAAAAATAAAACATTAAGAAAATTATCATAAATAAAACTTGAATGTTAATTTTTTAAAAATAAATTTAGTTTATAATTGTCAATATAAGTCTCAAAGTTATTATATTTATTTTCTTTAGCAACATTATGAGAATACGCACATACAAATCAATCAAAATTTTTAATTTAATAAAAAATATATGAAATTAAAAATTGCATGAACTATAAATTCTAACTTAGACTTTCATATTGTTTCTAAAAAAGAGAAATTTAATTAGCATTCATGATTTTTTGTAACCTTGCTATTTATGGAGTGATGTGAATGCCAAATGAAATTATGACCGTTGCAGGAAGGCATATGAGAGTAAAATTCATGCAAAAAATTCTCAAACTTGTTGTTATCCTGATTTTCCCAAAATAAGCATAAGTAGAGCTATCAAAAATTGTGATAGCTTTAATTTCATCAGAAAAAAAAATACTGGCAGATGATCTGGGGGAACCCAATTACCTTATGAAATGAAAGAATTAACCAGCTCATTAGTGTGAGAAGAGTTAAGCCATAAAAAACCAAAAGCAGAATCACCAAGCTTGCCATTATTAAACCAATGATCCCAGTGAAGAGAAATAGGGGCTTGCTCAATGATTTTGAAAGTGAATTTTGCTTTAGCAGCTTCAGCAGCTTCAACAGCTTCAGCAGTGTTGCATATTAATTTCCAAAAACTTGAAGCATTACTCAGATCGGATCAAAGGCTCGTAGGTTTTCTTTTAAATGCTGTATTTTTAGAGGGTTGTTGATCCCTAAAGTACTCGTATGTGGGTTTTATTCGAAAAAAAAGATGCCCACTTTAATTAAAAAATTAAGATATCTTGAAAATATAGTGATATCTCTATAAATATGACTTATTTGTGACTGAATGTATGTAGAACATTTTCTTCGTTGGATAACAATTAAGCTCCATAACTTACTAGATTATTTAGAATATTCTGAAGGAATGTTCAAATAGATTTTTTTATAAAATGGGCATTGACAATTTGATCATTATTTAACTTACAAAATATATATTTATTTTCACATATGATAGTTAAGGGGTTTCCAAAAGATGCAATAGATTGACAAAAACATGGTAGATGGAAACCCAGCACTCATACAATTCCCATTCCTTTCTATATACTTTTGTTGAGAAGTAAAATGAGGTAAAAATCAATAATCCAATGTTTAATGGCTCAAAAGTCTAATTTGGAATTGCAAAAATACTTAAAAGAAATGGCCATTATCTTGTGGATCTTTTTTTTTTTCTTAATATATTTTTTTACATATTTATCCCTTTCCATTTAGGGCCCTTATTCCAATTGCCATTTAGAACCTCACATTTGGTTTATCTCATAAATAAAAAAGGTTATCAAATATAGTTAATTCTTTTTTTATGTTTTTGACAAGTTATTTGCATTGGTGGCATCCATCCGTATTTATTGACAACTCCTCTAATTAGTAGCTGAACAGTTACCCTCTTGGCCCTTAAAAAAAGAACCCATGCCATATTTTCCTCTAAACATATAACCTCTCTCGTTCTCTCCTTCTAGCTAAACGTTGCACCTATTCCCGATCTTCTTCCCACCATCGCTCACAACGGTCCTCTTTGTCTTGGCAAATCCAGCAACACCGAACCTCGCAAATTTATACTAAAAAGATGCTTTAAGAAGCAGTAAAAAAATCGTCCCAAACGAAGCCTTAGTTTAGTACTTCACATTTCTTCCTCAGGCAAGTGCAAAAAATTTCAGTGAGTTGGTCTTAATTTATTTTTCTTATTCCTCTTATATAATTTAAAATGTATTAGCCTGATTTTCCCCGCACCGAACCTTTGTTTCAGAGCTTGAGCGGCTGCCATGAGACCTCCAAGAGGCGGTGGATTCAGGGGCCGGAGTGATGGCGGCGGCGGTAGGGGCCGAGGAAGAGGCGGTGGAGGTAGAGGAGAAGGAAGAGGTGGCGGCAGGGGCCGTGGCTTCGGTGGCGGACGAGGAGCCGGCCGAGGTGGTATGAGGGGGAGAGGAGGCCGTGGAGGGATGAAGGGCGGAAGTAAGGTCGTGGTGCAGCCCCATCGACATGATGGTGTTTTCGTCGCAAAGGGAAAAGAGGACGCCCTCTGCACAAAGAATATGGTTTCCGGTGAATCCGTGTACGGCGAGAAGCGTGTTTCTGTTCAGAATGAGGATGGAACCAAGGTGGAATATAGGGTTTGGAATCCATTTAGGTCAAAGCTGGCAGCAGCGATACTTGGTGGTGTTGACAATATTTGGATTGCTCCTGGCTCTCGGGTACTTTATCTGGGGGCTGCATCAGGTACTACAGTATCACATGTTTCTGATATTGTTGGGCCGACTGGTATGGTCTATGCTGTTGAATTTTCAAATAGGAGTGGTAGGGACCTGGTAAACATGGCAAAGAAGCGCACCAATGTCATTCCAATAATTGAGGATGCCAGACATCCTACTAAATATCGCATGTTAGTTGGAATGGTGGATGTTATTTTCTCTGATGTTGCTCAGCCGGATCAGGCAAGAATATTAGGCTTGAATGCTTCTTTTTTCCTCAAAAATGGTGGCCATTTTGTCATCTCAATCAAGGCGAACTGTATTGACTCCACAGTGCCTGCTGAGGCAGTGTTCGCCCAGGAAGTGAAGAAACTGCAGGCTGATCAATTCAAGCCCTTTGAACAGGTTACTCTTGAGCCTTTTGAACGTGACCATGCCTGCGTTGTTGGTGCTTACAGAGTGCCAAAGAAGAAGAAGTTAGAATCTTAAAATTTTTTGATGTGGGTTGAATGTTTTACCCTTGATTTTTCTCTTGAGTGTTGTACTTTCTTATTAGAACCCTTGATACCCATTATGGCTTAAATTATTCTAGTTTTAATTTGCAAAAGAATTAGAAGCCTTTTAAGCTTTATTATATCCCACATGAATGTGTGGTGGCAAAAAAATAAAAAAAAAAATAAAAAATAAAATTTATTATTAAGAAACTATTCAAATGACAGCATATCTTGTTGAAAGCTCCTAGAGCCGCAGCATCTCGGGCGCCAGCATACCGTATAGGAAAAATTTTAAGACTAAGCATGATTATAAATTATATTAAGAGCTTAAGCAAGTTTAAAAAAAAATTAAAACTAGGCAAAGTCGTCCGTTAAACGGGCGACTTATGCTTTGACTAGAATAGTCAAGATCCGACGTGGTGATGATGTGGGTCGCCCGTTTAACGGGCGACTTATAAGTCGCCCAATTAACGGGCGACTTTATGCTACTACTTTAATTCCCAAAATCCTTCCCGATCTCATTTCCTTCGCTTTCCCCTTCTGCAGCCGTCGCCATAGGGAAGTTCGGAGTCGCCGATCTCGCCATCAAGTGTTTAGGTAAGGTTTTATTTTTAGTATTTGCGGTTTATTATGTTTAGTCGCTGATCTCGCCATCGGTGTTGTACAAATTTGGTTAAAAATGATCCTATTTGAGTCTTTTTAGTTTATTTATGAATTTTTTTGGTAGATCTATTAGTTTGTCTAATTTTGTTAGAGTTAGTTATAATATTGTTTGACAGAACTAGAGATAAGTTGATATAGAACATAGATTTTGTTAAAACTTGGTAGATCTAATGAATTAGTCTTTGTATATTGCTATAAATTGAGAAGCTATAATTTTGTTAATATATAATAATTATTTGTTTAAGTTATAATTCTTTAAAATAATTTTTGTAAGAGCTAAATTGTAATGAAGTCTTATCATACTTGTAAAATTAAATGAATTTTAATTATATTTTAGCAGTCTTTAGAATAATTAAAATATTAAGTATTTTGTAATTTGTTCATTTTGCATAGTGATACGTACGGGTTCAATAATGAGTGGACGTGGTGCGACCTTTGTGCTTATGTATGGAGGTGAATTAAAAGTGGACACCAATTTCACGCCAAGCTATTTTGGGGGTAGGAGTCGACCCCTTCATGTGCCAAGAAATTGCAACTTAGAACAGCTTAAATTTAGGATACTTAGAGCACTGAAGTACGATCCTTCAAAGTATTCTGTAAAGTTAGTATGTCGGGTGCCTGTTGGAAATGAGTATGTCGCTTCGGAAGTTGAGGATGATGAAGTTTGTGAATTTCTGTTATGCCAAGCTGCAACAGAATTTCTTATAATGTACGTTGATGTCGAAGAGATTGAGGTGTTAGGAGATAATACTAACCCTCCAAATTTACAAAGATATGAAACTTCATGCCCAGCAGAAAGGGATGATGTGGTCGCTGGTCCTTCAAGGGTAGAACCAGTAGAAGAGTTACTTGACTAGTAAGTTCCCAATATATGGTCGCTGGTCCTTCGGATCATTGCCATTAGTAGAAGTGATTGTATGTGTGTATTTGATCTATTATATGGTTGATGTAACTTAAACATTTGCTTA